>NC_057806.1:433800161-434174234 GCF_018294505.1 Triticum aestivum
GTACATCAAAACACAAAAACTCATAATACCGATCGTCACTGAACTTTAAGCGTGCGGACCCTACGAGTTCGAGAACTATGTAGACATGACCGAGACACATCTCTAGTCAATAACCAATAGCGGAACCTGGATGCTCATATTGGCTCCCACATATTCTACGAAGATCTTTATCGATCAAACCGCATAACAACATATGTTGTTCCCTTTGTCATTGGTATGTTACTTGCCCGAGATTCGATCGTCGGTATCTCAATACCTATTTCAATCTCATTACTGGCAAGTCTCTTTACTCGTTCCGTAATACATCATCCCGCAACTAACTCATTAGTTACAATGCTTGCAAGGCTCATAGTGATGTGCATTACCGAGTGGGCTGTCAGGGTATGGGGTCCCGGCAAACCCTTAAGGTTCGAACACTGGGGTGCGCGCGAAGTCTTTCCCTCCAACTGATCTACGCTCTAGCTTGCTAGGATCTCACAGACGAACTCGATGAACTCACAACACAGAAGGACACAAGGTTTATACTGGTTCGGGCCACCGTTGTGGTGTAATACCCTATTCTAGTGTGGTGGTGGTGGATTGCCTCTTGGGCTGATGATGAACAATACAAGGGCAGAACGACCTCCTAAGGTTGAGGCGTTCTTGTGCTCGGTGAGCTTGTGTGTGAGGTGGTCTCTCTTTTTAACTCAGGTCTTCTCTCCTTAGCTGTGCCCTCTCTTCTCCCCGATCCCTCTCCACTGTGGTGGCTAGTCCTATTTATAAAGGCCCTGGTCCTCTTCCCAAATATCGAGCAGGAAGGGAGCCAACAATGGCGGCTAATTTGAAGGGGGATAGCTAGTACAAGCTATCCTGAAAAAAGTAGTCTTCGCCTGCACAAAGTTTTGGTGGTGACGCTGTTCTGGGCTCCACGGTGACCTTCGTCTTGCAGTCCTCGGTCTTGGTCTTGTTGCACCGAAATGGCAACCTTTGCCCGAGGCCTTGGTACTCCTCGGTTGCGCTTGCTCCCTTTGAACCAAAGAGGAAACAAGGACGCTGTGTGCGCTGGCGCCCGCCTGGCGTCGGTCGTCACGGCTCACGTCACGAGAACCTCGTGAGGTTTGCCTTGCCTTGATATCTCCGCTCCTTGTGAGCCTGCCTGGCTAGGCCGCTCCAGAGGAGGTCTTGCATCATCCGCCTCGCGAGGCTTGGCCCCTTGCGAGGGTCTTGGGTGCTTCGTTGGTTAGGATAGGCCGTATGGCCTGCTGGCTTAGCCACGCAGCGGGCCGCAGGCAGGCAAGTCTAGGGACCCCCGTTCCCAGAATGCCGACAGTAGCCCCCGGGCCCAAGGTGCGCGCGGGCTTGGCTTCGTGGCGAAGCCAAGGGTCAAGCTCAAAGCGCCGGGGGCCCCCAAAGCCTGCGGCCTCATTTGACGCGTGGCGGTTGATTGGATGTGGGCGTCTCTGCTTCCCCACGCTGCTTCGGCGACTGCACGACTTGATAAGTCCCTGCGACATGCAAGGAATACCATCATTACCTGTGATCGTGGGAGACGCCGGTTGGCCTTCTCTTGCTATAAATGGGGAGGGGGGCAGAGCCCCCGTTGCCTATCTCTTCCTTGCTCGCTTCCTCCTTCTTGCTCCACTGCTCGCAGCGCCTCCGATGGCGCCTCAAAGGAAGTTCTCTACCGCCGAGAAGGGTAAAGCCCCTCGCGAGGGCCCTGGTTCCCCGGTGCCCAAGCGTGGTCGCGGCCACCCGCGCAAGCACGCTGCGACCCCCGTCGTGGCTCACCGTCGAGGCGGCGCCACGGCACGCGAAGGGGGCCGTCCCAACCATGGCGGCCCAGTCGACGGGGGGAGGTGCGCGATGGTGGCGAGGCCTCCCCACCCGCACTTCCATTCAGGGGAGGCGTCGCCAGAGTTCGTTGTTTGGTCAGAAAACCCGGCCGGCAACTGGCTCCAGCTTCCGCGCTTCTTTGTCGCTGAGCTGCCGGCCCCTGGTCCAGGGGGGGGGGCTCAGGTTGCAGGCAGATGGTTGCTGCAGCAAGGCCTCCTGGGTCGCGGTCGAGACTTCTGCCGCGGGCAACATAGCCCTGGCCCGCGGCTGGCACACGTTCGCCCGCGCGCGCGGCCTGGGCAGGCGGTGCACGCTCCACTTCAAGTATGACGGCGGGCCGACCCTTTTCGTGAGGGTGTTCGGGGAAGATGGCCGACATGCTGGATGCTGCCCCAAGATGAACGACGGCGAGGAGGTGCTCGGCCTTGGCGATGGTCGTGATGAGGGTGAGGGCGAGCCTGCCCTCAACGGCGACCGCATCTCCTCCAGCTACGGCGGCTCTCCCTCCTGCGACAGCTCCAGCAGTAGTGGCTACGATCAGCCGCCACGCCGTCGTGCTCGCTTCGAAGGCGGGAGTGGGTCATCTCGTTGCCGCGCCTCCGTGAAGCGCGAGGAGGGGTCTGGTTAGGCTTGGGCGTCGCCAAGGGCCTGCCCTCGCAGATTGTTGAAACGCCGCTTTGTTGGTTTTTCCCTTTCTTTCCCTGCACCAGAAAATTAAACCAGTATGAGCCCAGAGGAGTGTGTATCGAACTTTGGTTGGTTAGTGCAACGTGCGTGTTATTCCCATGTCATGCTGTTATTTTGCATAGAGATAACCTAACCTGGCGTGTTTGGGATGCCCCTTCCTTCATGAGATATCTGCATTTGCTCAGGAACTGCAAGAATTTGTTAGGGGGCGCGCTAGAGGATTTTACCGTTCACCCGAACCTTGACTCGGCACTTTGCATCGCGGTACCCATGGGGCACGGATTTAGGGGAGTTGCGCCGGCTTCCAGGCTCGAACGAGGGTGACTCGCGAGAAAGCAGAGGGAAGGAAAAGCTTGCGAGGGCACCTGCTTAGCCCCCTCGCGAGGTAAGTGAGAGAGAGATCACGGGTAACCAAGAGACGAAAAACGTGGTAAAAGGCGAAGGAACCAAATTAGCAAGGAATGCCAAAGGCAAACTCGATTAAGGAAAAGCAAGCCAACTACGGAAAGCAAATGAAAAGCCACGTCAGACACCTAATCTAGTCTCCGAGTCTTCTCACCAGCGCGGAGCTAAGTGCTGTCCACTAGGCGTGGGAGGGAGCCCCAGGGCCTGAGGCCGGTGCTCCTGAGACTTCGGGGCGTGTACAGCCCCAACTCATTATTACATGAGAGTGTCACGGGCGGCGATTCTTCACAGGCACCGGGCCTTGCTTCACAGGCTCTGGGCCTTGCTTCATAGGCACTGGGCCATGCTTCTCAGGCTCTGGGCCTTGCTTCTCCGGCTCTGGGCCTTGATTCTCAGGCTCTAGGCCTTGCTTCTCAGGCTCTGGGCCTTGCTTCTCAGGCTCTGGGCCTTGCTTCTCAGGCTCTGGGCCTTGCTTCATGGGTAGAACTTCTGGAGGTGCTGGATGTTCCAGGCGTTCTGGATGGGTGTCCCCTCTTGCGTCTCCAATCGCACGGTGCCAGGCCTGGCGATGTGAGCGACCCTGAACGGGCCCTCCCACATGGGTGAGAGCTTGTGCAAGCCTTCCCTGGAGAGGACCTGCCTCAGGACCAGATCACCCATCTCGAGTGTCCTGGAGCGAATGTTGCGGCAGTGGTAGCGCCGTAGCGCTTGCTGGTACCTTGCCGCTCTTAACGCAGCTTCGCGACGTCGTTCCTCCCCCAGCACGAGATCCATCCCTCGCATGGCGTCCTGCTGCGTTTCATTGAACGCCAAGACCTGTGCGGAGCGATGCCTAACCTCGTGAGGGAGGACCGCTTCCGCTCCGTAGACGAGGAAGAACGGAGTCTTGCCCGTTGGCTTGGTAGCGGTGGTGCAGATGGACCATAGCACGGACTGGAGCTTGTCGTGCCAGCCCCTGCCGTAGGCCTCCAGCTTTTTCTTAAAGGTCCTAGTCTTGAGGCCCCTCAGGACCTCAGCGTTGGCGCGCTCGGCCTGACCATTGCTCTTGGGGTGGGCTACCGAAGCGTAGCAGATCAGCGTTCCAAGGTTAGCACAGTAGGTCTTAAAGAGGTTACTAGTGAACTACGAGCCGTTATCTATGAAGATGCGGTTGGGGACCCCGAAGCGGCTCACGAGGCCCTTGATGAACTTGACGGTAGAACCGGCTGGAATGGTTCGGACGGCTTCCACCTCTGCCCACTTGGTGAACTTGTCGATGGCGACATAGAGATAGCGGTAGCCCCCTGGCACTCGCCGGAACGGACCTAGGATGTCCAGCCCCTAGACCGCGAATGGACACGTGAGCAGAATGGTTTGGAGGCCCTGAGCAGGCTAATGGATTTGCATGGCGTGGAATTGGCAAGCTTCGCAGGACTTCACCAGCTCGGCTGCATCGTTAAGTGCTGTGGGCCAATAGAATCCGCTGCGGAAGGCCTTGCCGACGAGGGTCCGTGATGACGAGTGATGTCCACAGCCCCCGCCGTGTATGTCAGTCAGCAGCTCCCTCCCTTGATCATTGGAGAAGCAACGCAGCGTGACGTCGTTCGGTCGTTTCCTGTACAACTCGCCGTCTTGAATGCAGTATGCCGTGGCCTGTCGGGACACGCGCTCCGCATCCTCTTCTTTCTCCGGCAATGTTCCATGCATCAGGTACTCTCTGAACTCCTTGGTACAACACTCCCCCTAGGGCTCGAGCACCAAGAGCAGCCGAACTCCTGAGGTTGGGCCGCAATCTGGGGCTCCCGAGGCTGAGTCGCGCTTGAGGGAGGCGGCGTAGCTGACGTCTTGAAGAGCCGCTCTTCGAAGACGCCGGGCTCCTGCGGTTGCTGCTTGGATGCTCTTTTGGCGATGTCGTCGGCTTCCTTGTTGGTGCCCCAGGGCACGTGCTGTAGCTCCAAGCCCGCGAACTGCTTTTCCATTTTGCGCACCTCAGCGAGGTAGGCCTCCATGTGCTTGTCCTTTGGCTTGTACACTTTGTTGGAGAAGTTGACGAGGAGCTGTGAGTCACCCTTGATGGTAAGGCGTCTCACCCCCATAGCCGCCGCAGCCTTCAGGCCGGTTATGAGGCCCTCGTATTCTGCGATGTTGTTAGAGACCTTCTCGCTGTGCTGAAAGTAGAGTTGCACGGCGTAACAAAGCTTGTCCTGAGTGGGTGAGATGAGCACTGCTCCAGCCCCCGCGCCCTGGTGTGCAAAGGCGCCATCAAAATACATGACCCATCCGTATGGCGCCTCGCTTCCTAGGGAAGTGGACCGGTCTTCTCCTTCCTCAAGAGCCGGGGCATCTGTCCATTCTGCCACAAAATCGGCAAGCGCGGCTCCCTTGATGACCCTGGTGGTGCTAAAATCCACCTAAAATGCTTGCAGCTCGATGTTCCATTCAGCGACCCTTCCGGCTGAGTTTGGGTTCCTGAGTATCCTCTCCAACGGGCAAGACGAGACGACCTTGATGGGGTGCCCCTGGAAGTAGTGCCGCAGCTTGCGCGAGGCCACCAAAAGTGCGAGCAGGAGCTTCTGCGGCATGGGGTAGCGCGCCCTCGCGTCCCGCAGTACCGTGCTGACAAAATACACTGGGTGCTCGATGAGGGCCGGTACACCATTGAGTCTTGGGTCCCATGTAGATTGCGGCATATCCTGAGTGATGGGTCTCCTGAGACTTGAATGCCCTCGGGAGCCTTCGCGATGTTGCTCTGTTGAGCTAGGTCTTTCGCCACTGATGGCTTTGCTGCACCTCTCCGGCCCATTGCTGTATCAGCTCTACCCTTATCTTGACGCTCTTCCCGAACCGCCACCAACACCGCGCTGGCAGAGTATGGGGTGGTGGCAAGGTAGAGCACGAGAGGCTCAAGAGGCCGCGGTGCCACCATCACCGGGGAGCTAGTGAGGTATTTCTTGAGGTCTCAGAAGGCCTGGTCGGCCTCCGGGGTCCACTCGAAGGGGCATTTTGTCAGGCCCCTGATTCCAAGTCACATCGATCTAGCCGGTAACACCTCATATCACTTTGTGGCCTCACGCACGGTATCCCCACGGGTGTCGCCTTACCATGGCTCGGGACCGTTTGCGCCTTTTGGCTCACGTATATGATAGTGTCGCTAGCATCCATATGACAGAGAACCCGGGCCGACATGGCTAGTCGTGAACCCAAAGCGGCACAGACCTATGGGGATAGGCATACATGAATCACATCGAGCATGTCGGTCAACAGCGTGTGAATCCGGGCTGTAGCACTGGGCTAACAGGACCCCGGGGAACCCGGGCTGTAGCAGGCTAGGCAGGACTCCGGATGTCACCGCGTGACATTTCCCCGAAGGGACAAACATAGGAACGAAGTGAAACACATGCCAGCCAGTCAAGTGTCCTGAGCAGTAGTGCTAGGCTAGCAGGACTCCGGTGAACCGGGCTGTAGCGGACTACTATGGCTCAAGGAGCACTAGACTACATTTCCCCATAAGAGAGGCTGCGAAGGATAAACAACTAGATTGTTGGATCCCACACATACCAAGCATTTCAATCATACACACAATATGTTCGATATGTGCAAATACAACATGGCATCACAACAAAACTCTACAACTCAAGTACTTTATTTAAAGGCTCCGGAGAGCCATACATAACATGTTCATACATGTAGGGGTCACAAGACCCGACACTCAAGTCATACAAGCATACAAGCACATGCGGAAGCAAATAAGTCTGGGTACAAACACTAGAAAGAAAGAAGGCTTATCGAAGCCTGACTATCATCGACGTCAAGGTCTACGTAAAACCCATCGGAGGGGGCGGTGTTGTCGTCTGAAAATAGTAATTAAAGCAACATGAGTACAAAGGTACTCAATAAGTCTTACAACAGATCCTACTATACATGCTTATTCTCAAGAAGGTGGTGGAGTTATTACAACAAGCCAACTTTGACTCTTGGCTAAGCTATCCTACGAGACACCACTGTAAAATAGTTTTCGCACACGAGTCCACTAATCACCAACACAATACTCCATCAGGGATCCTCCCTCGTCATCCTACGAGAGGGCCATCCTCGGTACTCACACTTATCTTGAGTCTTTTAGTAGTATCCATTAACTTGTCTATGAACTGTATAGGCAACCAAGTAGTCCTTTACCGCAGACGCGTCTATTCAAATAGATGACGTTAACCCTGAAGGGGTGTACTTCTTCATACACGGTCTCACCACTTATCGTTGTTTACACGACATGTACTCGGCAACCATCAAGCGGAAGCCCAACGAGGGTGTCGGCCACGGCCTACCTAAACACTCAAGTCTCTAGTCCAGGTTTATCGCCTATCCAGGTTGTTGGAAATATGCCCTAGAGGTAATAATAAAATGGTTATTATTATATTTTATTATATTTCTTTGTTCATGATAATTGTCTATTGTTCATGCTATAATTGTGTTATTCGGAAATCGTAATACATGTGTGAATACATAGACCACAACACGTCCCTAGTGAGCCTCTAGTTGACTAGCCCATTGATCAAAAGATAGTCATGGTTTCCTGACTATGGACATTGGATGTCATTGATAACGGGATCACATCATTAGGAGAATGATGTGATGGACAAGACCCAATCCTAAGCATAGCTCAAAGATCGTGTAGTTCGTTTGCTATAGCTTTTCCGAATGTCAAGTATCATTTCCTTAGACCATGAGATTGTGCAACTCCCGGATACCGTAGGAGTGCTTTGGTTGTGCCAAACATCACAATGTAATTGGGTGACTATAAAGGTACACTACAGGTATCTCCAAAAGTGTCTGTTGGGTTGGCACGAATCGAGACTGGGATTTGTCACTTCGTATGACGGAGAGGTATCTCTGGGCCCACTCGGTAATGCATCATCATAATGAGCTCAATGTGACCAAGTGGTTGATCACGGGATCATGCATTACGGTACGAGTAAAGTGACTTGCCGGTAACGAGATTGAACGAGGTATTGGGATACGGATGATCGAGTCTTGGGCAAGTAATGTACCGATTGACAAAGGGAATTGTATACGGGATTGATTGAATCCTCAACATCGTGGTTCATCCGATGAGATCATCGAGGAGCATGTGGGAGCCAACATAGGTATCTAGATCCCGCTGTTGGTTATTGACCGGAGAGTCGTCTCGGTCATGTCTGCGTGTCTCCCGAACCCGTAGGGTCTACACGCTTAAGGTTCGGTGACGCTAGGGTTGTTGAGATATTAGCATACGGTAACCCGAAAGTTGTTCGGAGTTCCGGATGAGATCCCGGACGTCACGAGGAGTTTCGGAATGGTCCGGAGGTGAAGATTTATATATAGGAAGTCAAGTTTCGGCCATCGGGAAGGTTTCGGGGGTAATCGGTATTGTACCGGGACCACCGGAAGGGTCCCGGGGGTCCACCGGGTGGGGCTACCTATCCTGGAGGGCCCCATGGGCCGAAGTTGGAGTGGAACCAGCCCCTAGTGGGCTGGTGCGCCCCCTCCATGGGCCTCCCCTATGCCTAGGGTTGGAAACCCTAGGGGTGGGGGCGCCCCACTTGGCTTTGGGGGCACTCCACCCCCTTGGCCGCCGCCTCCCTTGGAGATTCAATCTCCTAGGGCCAGCGCACCCCCTAGGGGTCCTATATATAGTGGGGGGGGAGAGCAGCCACACCCTAGCGCCTGGCGCCTCCCTCTCCCTCCCGTGGCACTCCTCCCTCTCCCTGAGCTTGGCGAAGCCCTGCCGAGATCACCGTTGCTTCCACCACCACGCCGTCGTGCTGCTGGATCTTAATAAACCTCTCCTTCCCCCTTGCTGGATCAAGTTGGAGGAGACGTCTTCCCAACCGTACGTGTGTTGAACGCGGAGGTGCCGTCCGTTCGGCGCTAGGTCATCGGTGATTTGGATCACGACGAGTACAACTCCATCAACCCCGTTCTCTTGAACGCTTCCGCGCGCGACCTACAAGGGTATGTAGATGCACTCCTCTCTCCCTTGTTGCTAGATGACTCCATAGATTGATCTTGGTGATGCGTAGAAAATTTTAAAATTCTGCCACGTTCCCCAATAGTGGCATCATGAGCTAGGTTTATGCGTAGTTTCTATGCCGAGTAGAACACAAAGCAGTTGTGGGCATGGATATTGTCAATTTGCTTGCCGTTACTAGTCTTATCTTGATTCGGCGGCATTGTGGGATGAAGCGGCCCGGACTGACCTTACACGTACGCTTACGTGAGACTGGTTCCACAGATTGACATGCACTAGTTGCATAAGGTGGCTAGCGGGTGTCTGTCTCTCCCACTTTAGTCAGATCGGATTCGATGAGAAGGGTCCTTATGAAGGGTAAATAGAAATTGGCACATCACATTGTGGTTTTGGCGTAGGTAAGAAACGTTCTTGCTAGAAACCTATAGCAGCCACATAAAAACTTGCAACAACAATTAGAGGACGTCTAACTTGTTTTTGCAGCATGTGCCGTGTGATGTGATATGGCCAAAAGGATGTGATGAATGATATATGCGATGTATGAGATTGATCATGTTCTTGTAATAGGAATCACGACTTGCATGTCGATGAGTATGACAACCGGCAGGAGCCATAGGAGTTGTCTTTATTTATTTATGACCTGCGTGTCAACATAAACGTCATGTAATTACTTTACTTTATTGCTAATGTGTTATCCATAGTAGTAGAAGTAATAGATGGCGAGACAACTTCAAGAAGACACGATGATGGAGATCATGATGATGGAGATCATGGTGTCATGCCGGTGACAACGATGATCATGGAGCCCCGAAGATGGAGAAAGGAGCAAATGATAATGGCCATATCATGTCACTATTTTATTGCATGTGATGTTTATCATGTTTTGCATCTTATTTGCTTAGAACGACGGTATCTTAAATAAGATGATCCCTCGTAATAATTTCAAGAAAGTGTTCCCTCTAACTGTGCACCGTTGCAAAGGTTCGTTGTTTCGAAGCACCACGTGATGATCAGGTGTGATAGATTCTAACGTTCGAATACAACGGGTGTAAGCCAGATTTACACACGCAATACACTTAGGTTGACTTGACGAGCCTAGCATGTACAGACATGGCCTCGGAACACGGAAGACCGAAAGGTCGAGCATGAGTCGTATAGAAGATACGATCAACATGATGTTCACCGATGTTGACTAGTCCGTCTCACGTGATGATCGGACACGGCCTAGTTGACTCGGATCATGTTTCACTTAGATGACTAGAGGGATGTCTATCTGAGTGGGAGTTCATTGAATAATTTGATTATATGAACTTAATTATCATGAACTTAGTCTAAAATCTTTACACTATGTCTTGTAGATCAAATGGCCCACGCTAATGTTGCCCTCAACTTCAACGCGTTCCTAGAGAAAACCAAGCTGAAAGATGATGGCAGCAACTATACAGACTGGGTCTGGAACCTGAGGATCATCCTCATAGCTGCCAAGAAAGATTATGTCCTAGAAGCACTGCTAGGTGACGCACCCATCCTAGAGAACCAAGACGTTATGAACGCTTGGCAGTCACGTGTTGATGATTACTCCCTCGTTCAGTGCGGCATGCTTTACAGCTTAGAACCGGGGCTCCAAAAGCGTTCTGAGAGACACGGAGCATATGATATGTTCGAAGAGCTGAAAATGGTTTTCCAAGCTCATGCCCGGGTCGAGAGATATGAAGTCTCTGACAAGTTCTTCAGTTGTAAGATGGAGGAAAATAGTTCTGTCAGTGAGCACATACTCAAAATGTCTGGGTTGCATAACCGCTTGACTCAGCTGGGAGTTAATCTCCCGGATGACGCGGTCATTGACAGAATCCTTCAGTCGCTTCCACCGAGCTACAAGAGCTTTGTGATGAACTTCAATATGCAGGGGATGGTAAATACCATTCCTGAGGTATATTCAATGCTGAAATCAGCGGAGGTGGAAATCAAAAAGGAACATCAAGTGTTGATGGTGAATAAAACCACTAAGTTAAAGAAAGGCAAGGGTAAAAAGAACTTCAAGAAGGACGGTAAGGGAGTTGCCGCGCCTGGTAAGCAAGCTGCCAGGAAGAAGTCAAAGAATGGACCCAAGCCTGAGACTGAGTGTTTTTATTGCAAGGGAAGTGGTCACTGGAAGCGGAACTGCCCCAAATACTTAGCGGACAAGAAGGCCGGCAACACTAAAGGTATATGTGATATACTTGTAATTGATGTGTACCTTACCAGTACTCGTAGTAGCTCCTGGGTATTTGATACCGGTGCGGTGGCTCACATTTGTAACTCAAAGCAGGAGCTGCGGAATAAGCGGAGACTAGTGAAGGACGAGGTGACGATGCGCGTCGGGAATGGTTCCAAGGTCGATGTGATCGCCGTCAGCATGCTGCCTCTACATTTACCTATGGGATTAGTTTTAAACCTCAATAATTGTTATTTAGTGCCAGCTTTGAGCATGAACATTGTATCAGGATCTCATTTAATTCGAGATGGCTGCTCATTTAAATCCGAGAATAATGGTTGTTATATTTATATGAGAGATATGTTTTATGGTCATGCTCCGCTGGTGAATGGTTTATTCTTAATGAATCTCGAGCGTAATGTTACACATATTCATAGTGTGAATACCAAAAGATGTAAGGTTGATAATGATAGTCCCACATACTTGTGGCACTGCCGCCTTGGTCACATAGGTGTCAAACACATGAAGAAGCTCCATGCAGATGGACTTTTGGAGTCACTTGATTACGAATCATTTGACACGTGCGGACCATGCCTCATGGGTAAAATGACCAAGACTCCGTTCTCAGGAACAATGGAGCGAGCAACCAACTTATTGGAAATCATACATACTGATGTGTGCGGTCCAATGAGTGTTGAGGATCGCGGTGGCTATCGTTATGTTCTCACCCTCACTGATGACTTGAGCAGATATGGGTATGTCTACTTAATGAAACACAAGTCTGAGACCTTTGAAAAGTTCAAGGAATTTCAGAGTGAGGTTGAGAATCAACGTGACAAGAAAATCAAGTTCTTGCGATCAGATCGTGGGGGAGAATACTTGAGTCACGAATTTGGCACACACTTAAGGAAATGTGGAATAGTTTCACAACTCACGCCGCCTGGAACACCTTAGCGTAATGGTGTGTCCGAACATCGTAATCGCACTCTATTGGATATGGTGCGATATATGATGTCTCTTACCGATTTACCACTGTCATTTTGGGGCTATGCTTTAGAGACTGCCGCATTCACTTTAAATAGGGCTCCGTCGAAATCTGTTGAGACGACACCGTATGAATTATGGTTTGGGAAGAAACCTAAGCTGTCGTTTCTAAAAGTTTGGGGATGCGATGCTTATGTCAAGAAACTTCAACCTGAAAAGCTCAAACCCAAGTCGGAAAAATGTGTCTTCATAGGATACCCTAAAGAAACTATTGGGTATACCTTCTACCTCAGATCCGAAGGCAAGATCTTTGTTGCCAAGAATGGATCCTTTCTAGAGAAAGAGTTTCTCTCGAAAGAAATAAGTGGGAGGAAAGTAGAACTCGATGAAGTATTACCTCTTGAACCGGTAAGTGGGTAGCTCAAGAAAATGTTCCTGAGGTGCCTGCACCGACTAGAGAGGAAGTTAATGATGATGATCATGAAACTTCAGATCAAGTTGCTACTGAACTTCGTAGGTCCACAAGGACATGTTCCACACCAGAGTGGTACGGCAACCCTGTCTTGGAAATCATGTTGTTAGACAACGGTGAACCTTCGAACTATGAAGAAGCGATGGCGGGCCCAGATTTCGACAAATGGATGGAAGCCATGAAATCCGAGATAGGATCCATGTATGAAAACAAAGTATGGACTTTGACTGACTTGCCCGATGATCGGCGAGCCATAGAAAATAAATGGATCTTTAAGAAGAAGACAGACGTGGATGGTAATGTAACCATCTATAAAGCTCGGCTTGTCGCTAAGGGTTATCGACAAGTTCAAGGGGTTGACTATGATGAGACTTTCTCACCCGTAGCGAAGCTGAAGTCTGTCTGAATCATGTTAGCAATTGCCGCATTCTATGATTATGAGATATGACAAATGGACGTCAAAACAGCATTCCTTAATGGTTTCCTTAAGGAAGAATTGTATATGATGCAGCCGGAAGGTTTTGTCGATCCTAAGAATGTTGACAAGGTGTGCAAGCTCCAACGCTCGATTTATGGGCTGGTGCAAGCATCTCAGAGTTGGAACATTCGTTTTGATGAGATGATCAAAGCGTTTGGGTTTACGCAGACTTATGGAGAAGCCTGCATTTACAAGAAAGTGAGTGGGAGCTCTGTAGCATTTCTCATATTGTATGTGGATGACATACTGTTGATGGGAAATGATATAGAATTCTTGGAAAGCATAAAGGCCTACTTGAACAAGTGTTTTTCAATGAAGGATCTTGGAGAAGCTGCTTATATATTAGGCATCAAGATCTATAGAGACAGATCGAGACGCTTCATTGGTCTTTCACGGAGTACGTACCTTGACAAGATATTGAAGAAGTTCAAAATGGATCAGTCAAAGAAGGGGTTCTTGCCTGTATTGCAAGGTACGAGATTGAGCATGGCTCAATGCCCGACCACGGTAGAAGATAGAGAAAAGATGAGTGTTGTCCCCTATGCCTTGGCCATAGGGTCTATCATGTATGCTATGCTATGTACCAAACTTGATGTAAACTTAGCCGTAAGTTTGGTAGGAAGGTACCAAAGTAATCCCGACATGGAACACTGGACAGCGGTCAAGAATATCCTGAAGTACCTGAAGAGGACTAAGGATATGTTTCTCGTTTATGGAGGTGACGAAGAGCTCGTCGTAAAGGGTTACGTCGATGCTAGCTTCGACACAGATCTGGATGATTCTAAGTCACAAACCGGATACGTGTATATTTTGAATGGTGGGGCAGTAAGCTGGTGTAGTTGCAAGCAAAGCGTTGTGGCGGGATATACATGTGAAGCGGAGTACATGGCAGCCTCGGATGCAGCACAAGAGGCAATCTGGGTGAAGGAGTTCATTACCGACCTAGGAGTCATACCCAATGCGTCGGGCCCGATGACTCTCTTCTGTGACAACACTGGTGCTATTGCCCTTGCCAAGGAGCCCAGGTTTAACAGGAAGACCAGGCATATCAAGCGTTGCTTCAACTCCATTCGTGAAAGTGTTCAACATGGAGACATAGATATTTGTAAAGTACATACGGACCTGAATGTGGCAGATCCGTTGACTAAACCTCTCCCTAGAGCAAAACATGATCAACACAAGAACTGCATGGGTGTTCGATTCATCACAATGTAACTAGACTATTGACTCTAGTGCAAGTGGGAGACTATTGGAAATATGCCCTAGAGGCAATAATAAAATGGTTATTATTATATCTCTTTGTTCATGATAATTGTCTATTGTTCATGCTATAATTGTGTTATCCGGAAATCGTAATACATGTGTGAATACATAGACCACAACACATCCCTAGTGAGCCTCTAGTTGACTAGCTCGTTGATCAAAAGATAGTCATGGTTTCCTGACTGTGGACATTGGATGTCATTGATAACGGGATCACATCATTAGGAGAATGATGTGATGGACAAGACCCAATCCTAAGCATAGCTCAAAGATCGTGTAGTTCGTTTGCTATAGCTTTTCCAAATGTCAAGTATCATTTCCTTATACCATGAGATTGTGCAACTCCCGGATACCGTAGGAGTGCTTTGGGTGTGCCAAACGTCACAACGTAACTGGGTGACTATAAAGGTACACTACAGGTATCTCCGAAAGTGTCTATTGGGTTGGCACGAATCGAGACTGGGATTTGTCACTCCGTATGACGAAGAGGTATCTCTGGGCCCACTCGGTAATGCATCATCATAATGAGCTCAATGTGACCAAGTGGTTGATCACGGGATCATGCATTACTGTACGAGTAAAGTGACTTGCCGGTAACAAGATTGAACGAGGTATTGGGATACTGACGATCGAGTCTCGGGCAAGTAACGTACCGATTGACAAAGGGAATTGTATACAGGATTGATTGAATCCTCAACATCGTGGTTCATCCGATGAGATCATCGAGGAGCATGTGGGAGCCAACATGGGTATCCATATCCTGTTGTTGGTTATTTATCGAAGAGTAGTCTCGGTCATGTCTGCGTGTCTCTCGAACCCGTAGGGTCTACACACTTAAGGTTCAGTGATGCTAGGGTTGTTGAGATATTAGCATACGGTAACCCGAAAGTTGTTCGGAGTCCCGGATGAGATCCCGGATGTCACGAGGAGTTTCATAATGGTCCGGAGGTGAAGATTTATATATAGGAAGTCAAGTTTCGGCCATCGGGAAGGTTTCGGGGGTAATCGGTATTGTACCGGGACCACCCGAAGGGTCCCGGGGGTCCACCGGGTGGGGCCACCTATCCCGGAGGGCCCCATGGGCTGAAGTTGGAGGGGAACCAGCCCCTAGTGGGCTGGTGCGCCCCCTCCATGGGCCTCCCCTGCGCCTATGGTTGGAAACCCAAGGGGTGGGGGCGCCCCACTTGGCTTGGGGGCACTCCACCCCCCTTGGCCGCCGCCCCCCTTGGAGATTCAATCTCCTAGGGCCGGCGCCCCCTAGGGGTCCTATATATAGTGGGGGGTGGAGGGAGAGCAGCCGCACCCTAGACCCTAGCACCTCCCTCTCCCTCCTATGACACTCCTCCCTCTCCCTGAGCTTGGTGAAGCCCTGCCGAGATCACCGTTGCTTCCACCACCACGCCGTCGTGCTGCTGGATCTTCATCAACCTCTCCTTCCCCCTTGCTGGATCAAGTTGGAGGAGACGTCTTCCCAACTGTACACGTGTTGAACGCGGAGGTGCCGTCCGTTCGGCGATAGGTCATCGGTGATTTGGATCACGACGAGTACGACTCCATCAATCCCGTTCTCTTGAACGCTTCCGTGCGCGATCTACAAGGGTATGTAGATGCACTCCTCTCTCCCTCGTTGCTAGATGACTCCATAGATTGATCTTGGTGATGCGTAGAAAATTTTAAAATTCTGCTACGTTCCCCAACACAAGTTCCATCCGCAGGGAGTCCGGCCGAGGTTTCCACATACGGCCCCGAACGATGTGAAGAGGGTTCCCGAGACACCAAACGGGTGACTCGGTACACCGTGCCATGGTGTATCTACCGCATCATAGCCCACCCCTAGGGTCAGCGCTACGCACAGCCGCCAACACATAACCTACAAACACCAGAAACTAGTTGCAACTCCTGGACAGAGTACTAGGGTGATTAAGAAGCCGAGAGGGTCAATTAAGGATCCCAATGCATGGTAGTAACTGATTCTTAAATCACACATACAGATCTTAGTTCTTAGGGACGGCCTCAATGAAACAACCCACCATGTACTCCTACATGGCCTCTCATCGATACCTTTACCAAATCATGTTCAACACATCCCTCACGTTACCGATGTAATCATTTCACTCTAGCCCATCACCCAGATGAACCAGACCTGACACAACTCAAAGCATAGCAGGCATAGCAAGGTAGGAAACACATACATGGCTCAATCAACTCCTACACATGCTAGTGGGTTTCATCTAGTTACCGTGGCAATGACAGGTCATGCAGAGGATAAGGGTTCAACTACCGCAGCACACAGCAGTTTGAAACATTGTTGTCTTACTGCAGTAAATGAGAGCAGAAGCGAGAACATGGGATTGTATCGATATGATCAATGGGGCTGCTTGCCTGATGGAGTAGTAGTAGGGTACTGCCCTTCAGCTGGATACTCGAAAATATCCTCGGAGGCAGAACCTACCACGAAAGACACCACAGAATACAATCATCACATGGCAATATGCAACAATATGATGCATGCTATGACATGGCAATATGAGGTGTCCTGCCTAATGCAATGTGAAACAAGTTGGATTGGGTCCATTTGAATCAAAGATTCAAATGGAAGCTTATGTTCTTAAGCATTATAAGTGTATTAGCTTGTTTCACCTAAACAGCAAGGTTAAAGTGTTTTGTCATGCATGAAACCATCACAGATGGAAATATTGAATTTTTCTGATCAAACTTCATATATAAATCTTTGCATTTGGAGTTATAGATTAAAAGTTATGAATTTTTGAAGTTTGTAATATTTTCTGGAATTTCCTGTATAAGAATAAATCCAGAAAAGGATTTACTGCATCAGCCTGGCGTCAGTGTGATGTCAGCGGTCAACTGAGACGGTCCAGGTCAACCCTGACCTGTGGGTCCCGTCTATCAGTGTCAAATAAACTAACTAAGTTTAGTTAACGTTAAACTAATACTAACCTACTTTAGTTACTGGCCTGGGGCCCACACGTCAGTGAGTCAGGGGGAAGTCAAACCCCGATCAAGCGGGGTCAAACCCGTTGGACCAGGTCAACGGCTCATCGCCGGCAAGGCCAGGGACGGCGGAGGGGTGCGGGTTTCCTCCTTCGGTGACCAAATGGCCGGCAGAGGGCATCTGCATGATGCGGGCACTCATCCGCGTTGAGTGGTGTAGGTGGTTGGGCCTGGGGTGGTCGAAGTCGTCGCCGGTGTCGACCTTGGCAGTCGCCGGAGCTCGGGTGAGCTCGGGGTCGTCGTTGTGACGGTCGTGGTGGCTCATGCGGGGCACGTACGTGCTCTACGCGGCGCGGGGACGAAGTTGGGCACGATGGCCGGACCATTAGATGGCAGGAGACTCGTCGGCGGAGAGCACAGGTGGCGGTGCGTGCGGGCGAACTCGAGGCGGCGCGTACGATGCACAAGAGCTAGAACGGAGAGGGGGAGAAGGGTCAGTGGCTCACTACGAGTGCAGGGGAGCAAACGGCGAGCTCGGGGAAGAGCTGGAGCGGTCGAGGTAGCGAGGGGGATCTACGGCGATGGCGGATCGGTACGAGCTCGGTACAACATCTCTGGGGCGAGCGAGCGCTTGGGGATCGGTCGAGGCGAAGCAGTGGACAATGGCGAAGCTTGTTGGCACGGCGAGGCGACGAGTGGACGGCTGTGGCTGCGGGCTTCACGACGGCGCGGGCGCGGCTGCGTCGGCCATGGCGTCGAGGGAGCAAGGGAGAGAGTAGGGGGGAGTGTGAGGTGTCGGGTAGACCGGGGCGACACCGAGGAGGCGTTCGCGGTGTCGAGGCGGTGACCAGGCGAAGCAGACGAGCAGGGTGGTGGCGTGGCGAGCTCAGGCGCGTGCGCCGTGTCCCTCCTCTGCCTACTGGCAGAGGTAGGCGATGACTGGCACGGGCCAGCATAGTGCTGGGCCGGCCAGTGGGCTGCCTGGTGGGCTGCGTCAGGTAAGTGGCTGGATCCTTTCTCTCTCTCTCTCTCTCCTTTTTTTCTATTTTCTATTATTTCTGTAACTTCAGGGCTTTATTAAGAATGTCATGGCATTTCCAAAAATCATAAAACTAATCATGGCTACTGCTTAGAATATATCCAACAGTAAACATTTTAGTTTATGCTTATTTGAGCATTTAAAATATTTTATAGCATTTAAATGCCCAAATGCAAATACTATATGAATTAATCCAATGACCTTAAGATGTCCTAGAAAAGTGTGCACCATTTTTGTCAAAGGTTTTAACCCAAAACAAAAAGGGTGGACTTTTTAGAAGGGCATTTCAGGTTCATTGAAAAAGTTTTTAGTAAACCCTAGTTGTTGCAGGGGGGGTGCTGGGGGTTCTGTCATCCCCATTTCAGTTTTCTGGGAAATTAAACATGATGCAACACTCTAATGCATGAACTAGCTAGGGTGTGACAACTCACCCCCACTCAAAAGAATCTCGTCCCGAGATTTAGGATCCGTTGGGAAGAAGGTGGGGTACTCGAGTCAAAGACGATCCTCCCTTTCCCAAGTGGCTTCCTTTTCAGTGTGGTGTGACCATTGAACCGTAAGAAACTTGATGTTATGGCGTCGAGTGGTATGCTCGGCTTGATCAAGGATACGAATGGGATATTCCCGATATGAGAGATTATCTTGTAGATCAAGCGTTTCGTGGTCCACTCCATGGATAGGATCCGCGAAGCAACGCCTGAGTTGAGAAACGTGGAAGACATCGTCAACTCTAGAAAGATGCGGAGGTAGTTCCAATTGGCAGGCAACTTCTCCTCGTTTGGCAAGAATGCGAAAGGGTCCAATGTAACGAGGAGCCAATTTGGCTTTGATACCGAAACGATGGGTTCCCTTTAACGGAGTAACCCGAAGGTAAGCCTTCTCGCCGACTTCATAAGTCATGAGCTTATGTTTTCGATCATATTAGCTCTTTTGAAGAGATTGGGCTGTTTTCAATTTCTCACGAATAACGCGAACCTGCTCTTCTGCTTCCTGAATCATATCCGGGCCAAAGAGTTATCTTTCCCCGGTTTCTGACAAGGTAAGAGGCGCTCAACATTTTCGTCCATAGAGAACTTCGAAAGGAGCTTTGCCCAAGCTAGCTTGATAACTGTTGTTATAAGCGAACTCCGCAAATGGAAGGCATTTCTCCAAATCCATTCCGAATGAGATGACAGAAGCTCGGAGCATATCTTCCAGAATTTGATTTACTCGCTCTACCTGACCACTTGATTGGGGGTGGAAGGCGGTGCTAAAAGAGAGATGAGTTCCCATAACATTTTGGAAACTTTCCCAAAATTGAGAGGTGAAGAGACTCCCACGGTACTGAAGATACCTTTTTTGTTTAATAGGTCTGCGACAATCGAGGCGGCAACTCCGTTTCCAGACCCACGGTTCCTTGATTTTCGCGCCTGACACATGCCCCTTGCCTTATAAATAAGACCGAAGGGTCATTTCTTTTTCCCCTTCGTGCCCTTCTGCTTCGTCTTCCCCGCGTCGTCCAGCTTCAGAGCTCCGCCGCCGTCGACGACTTCTGCTCCAACCTTGGCCGCTGCATCACCCTGATTGTACCAGAGCATCGCGACGACCTTCTGTTTCTTCCTCGGCTCCGGTGAGTTCTTCACGTTTTCCTCCATAGATCCGTTCTAGGGTTTCCAAGTTCTTCAGTGTTCATCGTCTGCTTCGTACTCATATGATAGATCCTAGATGAACCTGTGAACGTTTGCTCTGTGTGGCGGTAGTTCTTAGCATCCGCCTTTACTTATATGCCTCAAGACCATAGATCTACCTGTATCTCTGCCCATTGATTCGGTACTGTTCTTTTTTGAACCTTGAATATTTTCCTTCTTTTCTGAACTTGCTTCAGATCCGTCGCTGTAGAGAAATCTTGTGAAATCTGTTTCTGTACACTTATCTATCCGCAATCTCAACTATTTCAATGCTTAGATCCGGTGGTTTAACTTTGTAGAAAAATGGCCAAACCGGTATATACCATTAGTCCCCTTGTTGAATCGCCAGATGCTGTTGCTTCATAAAACTCCGGTTTAGATAGAGCTGTCTCCCGTTTAACATTGTACATACCAGTGCACTTTAATAAATGCATTCTTGAACCGGAATTACCTATCTTGTAGATTTCATCATGGCCAAGCAAGTATATGAGTGCAACTGGGTTCCTTCTCGCGTCACAGAGACTCAACTGAATAATTTAGTCCTGATCGGCGCTTTAGGCAGCAAAAACACCATCCATTGGAGAGCTCCTGGCAAAGAATGCCCTCCCACACCTCAAGAAGGAGAGGTCGTCGTTTTCGTAGATCACTTAGCCCGGGGCTTTAAGCCGCCCGGTTCTAAATTTTACCGGGACGTTTTAGCCGATTTTCAACTCCACCCACAAGACACTAGTCCCAACTCTGTTACAAACATGTGTCACTTCCAAGTGCTCTGTGAGGTGTTTTTTTCAAGAGGAGCCCATAGTGGAGTTGTTCAGAGACTGTTTCCATCTAAACCGCCGTACTGAGTTTTCTGACGGTTACAATACGGAATTGGGCGGTGTGGCGATTGAGAAAAGGAAAGAGGTCACATACCCTCACGCCAAGCTGCACAGCTACCCCAAAGAGTGGAATCAAACATGGTTCTATTGCAGAGACACCTCCCCTGCTGGTGAAGATCCTTTGCCTGGCTTTCGTCCGGAGCGGCTTAGCAATACACACCCCTTTCCGCAAAGGTTGACTACCAAGGAGAGAAGCAAATATGCTCCTCAACTGTCCAAGCTCAGAGCCTTCATGGCCAATGGTTTAACAGGAGTTGATCTCGCTCGCTGTTGGATATCGTGGAGCATACTGCCCCTTGGTCAGCGCTCCGGTTTGATGTGCGAGTATACTGGCAGTGTTGATGACCCATTGCGACATGCTAACATCCAGCTTACCGACGAAGAAATCACATAGGCTGTGAATAAAATGCTGAATGAACCGGAACACGTCTGTGCTCGAACCGGCCTGCTTCCCTTCTGTGCCAGCAACAAACCGCCAGTTGTAAGAGTTTGATTGTTCTTTTTTCTGAACCTGTTATTGATATATCTGGTCATTGTTTAATATCAATGCCTGTTTAAACAGGGCAATGATCCGTTTTGGAGCAAGAAACTGCCGCAGGAGAAACCAGAAAAACTAGACAAACCGGAAAGATCAATCCGGCAAAAGACTAAAGCTGTGAAGAAGACTACCCACAGGAAAAGAACCACTGCATCCTCTGATCCGGCCGCTGATGACGATGTGGGTAACCCGGACCTTGAGGTAGAACTTGATTCACTTGGCTTATTTTTCACGCACCTTATTGATGATGATATTTGTTAGGATGATGCTGAAGCCAGTCATGCTAATGTTGCAGAGGTAATTATTCTTTCCTTCGATTCAGATCCTTTGCCTTCACTAAAAACCCATCAGGCAAACTGGAAGGTTAAATTTTCTCATCCTCTTGCTTACTTGGATCCCAAATTTCTTATGAAGACCCAACAGCACGAAGCTCGCCGCACGACCCGGCATATTGGCCAGGTAGTTACCTCCGCCGGTTTACCGAATAGTCCGGTTCAGAAACGCCATTCAGAGGTCTCTAATTTTCCTGTCAGTGCTTGTCCTAAAATGGGCTGTTTTCGTCAACCTCTTAATCCGTCTGACTCCGATTATCAGGTCACTTCCCATTCATCATCTGGCGAGTCATCAGCTACCCAGCTGCCGCCACTCAAAACGGTGCTTGGGTAAGCCATACTTATCATAATGCTTCTGGTGTATTACTTTGTAGCATATACTGTACTGACCTTTGTTACTCCTTTCAGGGCCAAGCCTAAGCCAAGCAAGAAGGCTCGCCTAGATAAAGCGGCTGAAGAAGATGCTATTCCTGAACCAGACAGAGTACTCAACCCTGAAGTGGCCATCCGTGAGGATGTGCCAAACGACCCACCACCACAAGATGATGATTTTATTACTGAAGAGAGACATGTTGATACCTCCGGTCCTGTTGACCAGCCCAGAAGCCCCATCCAGATTGAGAAATCCACCAGTCCATCCAAGTCTACTGATAAACTGACGGCCCCAATGCAAACCGGCGATGCCAAGGATGATGAAGTTGTTATTGCTGGCATTGCCCATACAGAGCCAAGCAATCCTGTCGCTTTGTCTAAACATACTGCCAAGGAAGAATTTGCTGCCTTTGGCAAGGGCAAGTGGAATGTTGATCTGGCGACTTACGCTGCTCTGAACGCCCAAGACATCCATTCCAGCTATCTGAACCGGCTGTATACCAGTCGTGACTATGAAGCCGGTCTGGTTAACATGATGAAAGATAAATATGAGGTAACTTCCATATGCTCTTTCCTGCTTGTATGCTTCAATTCTTGCTGACTCGCCTAGCCCCCAAGGACCGGTTTGTAATCTTCTTTCAAACTGGGACTTACTAATATAAATATTAATGCCTCGAAATTCGCTGATGTAGCCCCCAAGGGCCGGTTCAACTTAGTGTAGTTAAACTGGGACTTAAGTAATTAATATCACCGCATCAGAACTTATTTGAACAAATAGCCATTAGCCCCCAAGTGCCAAGTTGAATACTTGTATTGAGCTTGGGACGTTATAATCAAGTGAAATATGAAGATCAAATAGGCATTAGCCCCCAAGCGCCAAGTGCATAACTTGTTATGTGGTTGGTGCTTCAATTCTTGCACTGCTTGCTGAATCATATAACTGTTTGTATGCAGGCTGAGCTGAAGACAAAAGAGACCCAAATCGCCGATCTCCAAGAAAATCTGAAGTCCCAACAGAGTGAAACCTCAAAAGAAAAATAGGAGTTGACCAGTGCCTTAAGCGTCATGGAACAGCTTAAGAAGGATTTCAAGAAGGAGCAGGCGGATTGGGCTACTGAAAAATCCGCTTTAACCAAACGATCAGAAGACGCCAAGGCTGCACTAAAACCGGTGGTGGATGAACTGACCAGCACAAAGCGGCACGTGCATGCCATGACCGCTGCTATCTCTGGTAAGCCGGTTTGATTTCCGAATTGATCCTGCCGTCTTACAGAGCTGCCGGTTTGTTAACCCTTTGTGATATTTCAGGGACACGCATTGGTCATTTGGGGTCAGATGTGCGGAAGAAATTGAAAGCCGCCTATACGTTGATCGAACAACTGTACACCGGTGCACAACGGATCATCTGTACTGCATCCCACAACAAGCCGGCGTCCACTTTGATTCAGGACACTCTGCAGAAACTGTTGGTGCTTCCTGCCCGGGTTGAAGAGCTGAAGAAATCTGCTGCTTGAACCGGTGCGATCAATGCCTTAATCCGGGCAAAAGCTTGGGTGCCGGATTTTGATCCTATTGAAGCGGCTCAGGGCTATCCCAGCTTGAAGGAAGACGGGTCAGAGTTTAGTGAAGCGGATCTGTGAGCAATAAATCGGGAGGTGCGTCCGCTAGCTTGTCAATTGGCTGAAGAAGCAGACTTGTCTCATTATCAAGCCCAATATGACAATCAAAACAAGCGAGTAGCTGCACCAATTCATGAAGCGGAAAATCTTATCCCTCCAATCCGTAAGCATACTGACACTCCCGATATTGAACCATCGTTGCTGATCCATGATGAAGCTGTCTTTCGAGCATTAATGGGAATCGACTGGACAACTGTTGATTTCCAGCCGCTGGGTAGAGAAACTGAAGTTGAAGCGGCGCGGGATGACCCACAACCATCAGGCCAGGCTAGTGACCAAGCTTGAACCGGAAGCCGGTTTAAACTGCTTCTCCTTTGAAAAATCAATGATCTTGTTTTGGGCACCGTGTTGCCTTGTAATAGGCTAGCCGATACTCTTGATTTTGATATGCCTTCGTGCATAATTACTACAACTTGTTCTTCCTTCGGGTGATGAACTTTCCAAAGTATTTTCTGCAATATAAAAATCTTAAAGTGCCACCGCGGTTGTACCGTCAGGCGGAGTATGATGTCTGCATATGTGAAATCAAAATATCTAAAATGTAAGCATATGATCAAATCTTTTGAGATACATGATACCTGCCATCGTTGGGCATGAAGTTGGCTTAGCCAATCTTGAAACGGAGGTTTCATAAACCCACACTATTGGAGGAGATAGCAGCTCCTGTATATATATAATGCCGGTTTACCATGTAAACCATGCCGGGTTATAATAAAGCACGTGTTACTCCGTAATAGGATGTTAACAAAAAATCAAACCGGGCAAATAGTCTCCGGATTAAAAATGAACCCTGTTCCGTCAATTGACAGTGTGAACCGGTTTTAAAGTTTTGTCAGTTTAAAAAATGCAACAAAAAGAAAGAAATGTCTATCAAAGAAAATTGTGAAGCAAAGGCAATGATAAAACCATTTGCAAAAAGAGGCTTATTTGAGCCGATCAGATGGCGTTACCATGGTCGGACATGACCAAGCTCCCGATAGGTGTAGCTATGGTTCAAGTCAGCCAGGTCCCCAAATGAAACCGTGTCATTTATGCCGATCAAGAGGCGTGGCAATGGTTCGGGTTCGACCAAGCCCCCAAGTGATTCTGTGGCCTTAGGCCGATCAAGAGGCGTGACTGGTTTAGACGTGATCAAGTCCCCAAGTGATTTGGTGGCTCTCGCCTATCAAGAGGTGTTGCATTGGTTCGGACACGACCAAGCCCCCAAGTGATATAACATGATGCTTTTGAAAAGCTAACTCAAGGGGTAAACCGGAGGTCGCTTTAGAACAACTCCGTGTAACCACACATGATGTAAAAGGACAGATACCCCGCTTTAGCTGAGGTTCCAGTTTATTATATTTAATCATAATATATACATCGTCGTAATATATACATAAGTAGAGCCAATGGCTCAGGTATAGTAAGGCCGAAGATGAGCTATGTTCCACGGCCTGTTGGTCTCTTCCTCTGATGTACGTGAGTCTTTATGCTCTCGAATATCGATCAGATAGTATGACCCATTGTGCAGATTCTTGCTGACCACGGAAGGTCCCTCCCAAGGTGGGGATAGCTTATGCATATCAGTCTGGTCTTGAATGAGCCGAAGCACCAAATCTCCTTCCTGAAAGGCTCTGGTTCTGACTCGGCGATTGTGATAACGACGAAGATCCTATTGGTAAATCGCCGAGCGGGCGGCTGCTATGTCACGTTCTTCATCCAACAGGTCCAAAACGTCTTGCCGTGCTGTCTCATTGTCCGCTTCAACCTAAGCCACCACACGAGGTGAGTCATGACGGATATCACTCGAGAGAACCGCCTCCGCTCCGTAGACCATGAAGAACGGCGTGTATCCTGTTGATTTGTTGGGTGTAGTACTGATGCTCCATAACACAGATGGTAACTCTTCTACCCAACAACCCGGCGTTCTCTGCAAAGGAACCATAAGCCAGGGCTTGATGCCTCTCAAGATCTCTTGATTAGCCCTTTCTGCTTGACCATTGGACTGTGGGTGTGCCACTGATGAAACATCAAGCCGGATGTGCTCCCGTTCACATAACTCCTTCATGGCACCCTTGGACAAATTGGTACCATTATCCGTGATGATACTGTGTGGAAAGCCAAACCAGAAAATCACTTTTTTGATGAACTGAACCGCCGTGGCCGCATCACACTTGCTAACAGGTTCTACTTCCACCCACTTTGTAAACTTGTCAACCGCCACCAGGAGGTGGGTCTTCTTATCTTTGGACCTTTTGAAAGGCCCAACCATATCCAGCCCCCAAGTCGCAAACGGCCAAGTAATTGGAATCATTCTCAATTCTTGAGCCGGCACATGAGCACGTCTTGAAAACCTTTGGCAACTGTCACATCGTCTGACCAGATCCTCCGCATCAGCATGAGCAGTTAACCAATAGAAGCCATGGCGAAACACTTTAGCTACCAAAGATTTTGAACCGGCTGGTGACCACAATCTCCTTCGTGGATCTCATGCAAAATTTCACAGCCTTCTTCAGGAGACACACAGCGTTGAAACGCCCCTGACACACTGCAATGATGCAACTCGCCATTGACAATAGTCCTGGACTTGGATTGCCAGATTATCTATCGGGCCAGAGTCTCATCCTCTGGTAACTCGCCCCGGTTCATGTACGCCAGGTAAGGAAGCGTCCAATCCGGAATGACATGAAGAGCTGCCACCAATTGAGCCTCCGGATCAGGAATAGCCAAATCCGCTTCACCAGGGAACTTGACCGACGGGTTGTGCAGCACATCCAGAAAAACATTGGGCGGGACCGGTTTGCGCTGAGAGCCCAGCCGGCTTAAAGCGTCCGCCGCTTCATTCTTCCATCGGTCCACGTGGTCCACCTGATAGCCTTTAAAGTGACCTGCAACAATATCCACCTCACGACAATACGCTGCCATGAGTGGGTCCTTGGAATCTCAAGTGCCAGATACTTGTTGAGCCACGAGGTCCGAGTCACTGAAGCACTTAACTCGACTTAGATTCATCTCCTTAGCCATCTGGAGACCATGGAGCAAGGCTTCATACTCAGCTGCATTGTTAGTACAAGGGAACATTAAGCGGAGAACGTAACAGAACTTATCACCTCGTGGGGAAGTTAATACGACTCCAGCTCCCAAGCCTTCCAATTGCCTGGATCCATCAAAATGGATGGTCCAATGTGTGTGATTCGGCTTTTCTTCAGGTGCTTGCAGTTCCGTCCAATCATTGATGAAATCAACAAGTGCTTTAGACTTAACCGCCATCCGAGGCACATACTTCAATCCGCGCGGCCCAAGCTCTATAGCCCACTTGGCAATCCGGCCAGTCGCTTCCCGGTTCTGGATGATATCCCCCAAAGGTGCAGAACTGACCATCGTAATTGGGTGCCCTTGGAAGTATTTCTTAAGCTTCCGTCTTGCCATAAAAACTCCGTACACCAGCTTCTGCCAATGCGCATACCTTTGCTTGGACTCAATGAGTACCTCGCTGATATAATAGACCGGACGTTAAACCGGATGCTCCTTACCTGCCTCCTTTCACTCCACCACAATAGCCACGCTGACCGCACAAGCATTAGCAACAACATATAGCAGTAACGGCTCTTTGTCAATGGGAGCGGCGAGCACAGGCGGATTAACCAATTGCCTAAGTCCTCAAATGCTTCATCAGCAGCGGAACTCTAGACGAATTGATCCGTCTTCTTCAACATCTGATACAAAGGGATTGCCTTCTCACCAAGGCGGCTGATAAACCGGTTTGACGCGGCAATCCGGCCTGCCAGGCGTTGAACATCATTAATACACTTTGGTTTAGCCAGGGAGGTGATGGCTGTGATCTTCTCCGGATTAGCCTCAATTCCCCTGTTGGACACCAGAAAACCCAATAACTTGCCTGCCGGTACACCAAAGACACACTTGGCCGGATTAAGCATCATCTTGTACGTCCTCAGGTTATCAAAGGTTTCCTTCAAGTCATCAACCAAAGTCTCCTTCTCCCTGGACTTAACCACGATATCATCCATGTAAGCATGTACATTACGGCCAATTTGCTTGTGAAGACAATTTTGTACACACCGTTTATAAGTTGCCTGGGCACTCTTGAGCCCAAAGGGCATAGACACATAGCAGAAGGCTCCAAAGGGAGTTATGAATGCCGTCTTCTCCTGGTCCTTAACTGCCATTTTGATTTGATGATAGCCAGAATATGCATCCAAAAAACTTAAACGCTTGCAACCCGCCGTAGCATCAATAATTTGATCAATACGGGGGAGGGCAAAAGGATCTGCTGGAAAAGCCTTATTAAGATCTCTATAATCCACACACATGCGCCAGGTGCCATTTTTCTTAAGGACCAACACCGGATTGGCAAGCCACTCAGGGTGAAAAACTTCAACTATAAAGCCAGCTGCTAAGAGCCTGGCTACCTCTTCTCCAATCGCCTTGCGTCTTTCTTCGTTAAACCGGCGGAGGAATTGTTTCACCGATTTGTATTTAGGATCCACATTAAGGGTGTGCTCAGCGAGTTGCCTCGGTACACCTGGCATGTCAGAGGGTTTCCATGCAAAAATGTCCCGATTCTCATGGATGAACTCGATGAGCGCGCTTTCCTATTTCAGATCCAAGTTGGCACTGATGCTGAACTGCTTGGACGAATCGCCAGGTACGAAGTCAACAAGCTTAGTTTCTGCTGCCGATTTGAACTTCAGGGCCAGATCATGCTCCATAGTTGGCTTCTTTAATGGAGTCATGTCCGCCGGATCAACATTGTCCTTATAATACTTCAGCTCCTTGGTGGCACAAACCGACTCTGCGTAGACCGCATCTCCTTCCTCGCACTCCAAAGTGATTTTACGGCTTCCGTGAACCGTTATTGTCCCCTTGTGACCCGGCATTTTGAGCTGCAAATACACATAACAGGGCCGTGCCATAAACTTGGCGTAGGCCGGTCGCCCAAACAGGGCGTGATATGGACTTTGGATTTTCACCATTTCAAATGTCAATGTTTCTGACCTGGAATCATGATCATCTCCAAAGGCCACTTCCAGAGCTATCTTACCAACAGGATATGCTGACTTGCCAGGTACCACACCGTGGAACACCGTATTAGACGGTTTGAGATTTTTATCTGTTAGTCCCATACGACGGAAGGTCTCATAGTACAAGATATTAATGCTGCTCCCTCCATCCATGAGCACTTTGGTGAACTTGTAACCTCCCACCTGAGGCGCCACCACCAGAGCCAACTGACCCGGATTATCAACCTGGGGAGGGTGATCCTCTTTGCTCCATATGATTGGCTATTCAGACCAGCGTAAATAACGGAGCATGGCCGGTTCAACAGAGTTGACTGCCCACTTCTGAACCTTCCGGTCTCGCTTGTCCAAGCTAGTGGTGAAGACATGGTACTGCCCACTATTCAACTGCTTTGGGTTGCTCTGGTAACCTGACTGTTGCTGCTGCTGGTTGTAACCACTCTGGTTGTTCTGATTATTTTGATTATTATGTCCGCCCGGATTACCATTAAATCCTGAACCGGAATTTCCTCCACCGTAACCCGGCCCAGATCCTGAGCCACCGCCGGAGCCGTGATCATACCAGAAAGCATTAGAATTCTTGAACTCCTGCATAATGAAGCAATCCTTCCAAAGGTGGTTTGCTGGCACCTCCTTCGTCCCATGTCTTGGACAGGGCTAGCTCAGTAGATAATTTAGGCGGTCCGGGTTAGGGTTGGGTCCCCCACTGCGATTTGACGGTTTACCCTTGCGTCGCTGACCCTTGTCCTTTGGAGTTGCTGTTCCTCTTTCCCTTCCCTGCCTTGTCATCATTAGATTCGGGATCCTTGGTACTATCAGAATCAGCATACTTTACCAAAGCAGCCATGAGGGTTCCCATGTCAGTGCAATGGCGCTTCATCCGTCCCAACTTCAGCTTTAGGGGCCCAAACCGGCAGTTGCCTTCTAGGGTTAAGACTGGGTGTCAGCGTTGATGCGGTCTGATGAATGCAACACTTGTGAGACCCAGCGCACCCAATGAGTCGTTGATTCTCCTTCCTCCTGGACACAGGCAGCTAAGTCCACTATCGACATAGGTTGCTTACATGTATCCTTGAAATTACTGATAAACCGGGCTCGTAATTGGGCCCATGAACTGATAGAGTTGGCCGGTAAGCTTTTTAACCAAGTGCGAGTCGTTCCTTCAAGCATCATGGTGAAGTACTTCGCACATGCCGCATCATCCACATCAAGCATCTCCATGGCCATCTCATAGCTCTCCACCCACGTCTCTGGGGGTTGATCCGCCGTGTAATTTGGTACCTTGCGCGGGCCCTTGAAATCCTTGGGCAGGTGCACATTGCGTAAAGAGGGGACAAGGCAAGGCACCCCCAAAGAACTAGAAGTAACACCGGGTTCGACCGAGATAGTTGGACGAACCGGCGTAAGCTGCCGAGCCTGATACTGTGCGGCTAACTCGGCCTCCCTGCGTGCTCGGGCCCGGTCCACCACCTCCTGAGCATTATCAGCACCACCCGCCGGGTTGTTGCCGCGGGGTGCTCCACGTCGTTCATTGCTTGACACTGCCGGTTCATCCATACGCCTGCTATAGCTCCGGCTTGGGCGAGGGGTCGAGTGGATCCGGTCGCGGCTGTATGAGTATGCTTCCTATTGGTCCAAAGCTGTGCTAAGAAGCTCCTTGACCCGTCGCGTCTCTATCGCCTGCAGTGAGTCGCCTTCAATTGGAATGGCCTCCAGCCGTGCAGCAGCGGCAACAAGATTGTCCATTGGGTTGGAGTAGTGACTCGGAGGTGTTGAAACAGCCTGAGGTATAACAGTGTTTTGACGAGGCAGATCCATCAGACGGGGCTGAACCGGCGCACCGGTCCCAGGAGCTTCCGCCCGGTTCCCCTCCAGCGGATTACTGGTTCCTGCTCCTGGGGTGTTGAAAAGGTCTCTGTCCTCGAAAACCGAAGGCAAACGGGATCGGTACTTCCTCCTCATGACTTCATGCGACGCGTTTTGGTCCAACATGAGCCTGTAGTCATCCTGGCATTCTCAGCTGCCAGGTCCGCCTTGGCCTGGGTGATCTATTCCTTCACCTTTGCAATCTCCGCGTTGTGGACTTCCTGATCCGCCAGATTAGCTTCTGCCATAAGCGCAGCCCATGCATCAAATAGATCTGATAGAACTTGAGCCGGTGGGCGTGCAGAGCTTCCTGCCCCGGCAGCTGTCGCCGCTACTGAACCGGAGGTTATTGGCGCAGCGGTCGAAGAATGAAGCGCTGCTTGTGTGCCGGCCATGAATATTCCGACTCGGTTGGGTTGATCAGAGGGGTCCGGAATACTGTCGCCATCGGAACAGCCCCCAATCTGGCCATCTTGTAGCTGATATAGAGATTCAGTTTCTCAAGTTGATGACTCGTCGCCGTAATAAACGACGGTCTCGCCGCGAGATTCCGATCCATCCTCATAACTTCCTCCATGGATGACTCCCACGAAGGCACGCTTCACGGCCGGTTTAACCCGGGCAGATCGTGCACGCTAAGCCGTTTCGACGAGGTCGGTGCAGATGTCCGGCTCAGGGCCCGGTTCACCGATCCTGCCGATGAAAACGTGTATGCCACCAAAGGGGACCTGGTACCCGTACTCAACTGAGCCGGCCTCGGGGCCCCAGCCTGCATCATCGATGTAGAGCTTGCCGTGACGACTCTTAGTCATCCAGCCCACAATGTATCCCTCGAGTCCTTCAAAGCGGCCCTCCAAGAAGTTGAAACCATCGTGCAATAGCCCCACGGTGGGCGCCAACTGTCGTGGACTAACCCGTCGCGATGGCTCCACGACTAAGTCCTTTCTCTAGGACATCTGCCGTGACAAAACCACGAAAAATACCCTTACCAGAGATTACATGGCCTAGATAGGTCACTTCTGGCAACCAAAATTCACACTTGGAGAATTTGGCATAAAGGCGATGCTCTCGAAGTTTTGTCAATACCAGCCTTAGATGTTCGGCATGTTCCTCCTCACTCTTGGAGTAGATGAGTATATCATCAAGGTATACTACGACGAATTTATCCAAATACTCCATGAAGACCGAGTTCATTAACCGAGAGAAGGTGGCTGGGGCATTGGTTAAACCGAAGGACTTAACGGTGTACTCGTATTGGCCATAACGAGTAACAAAGGCTGTTTTGGGAATGTCCCCGTTTTTGATTTTTATTTGATGGTAGCCCAACCTCAAATCCATCTTGGAAAAGACTGAGGATCCAGCGAGCTGATCATACAGATCGTTGATCCTGGGAAGCGGATACTTGTTCTTGATAGTGACCAAGTTGACAGGTCAATAATCTACAACCATCCGATCCGTTCCATCCTTCTTCTTGACAAAGAGGACGGGGAAAGCCCAAGGAGAGGAACTAGGACGGATGAAACCCTTTTTGAAGGACTCATCGAGTTGGTTCTTAAGCTCGGCTAGTTCTAAGGGTGCCATCTTATAGGGTCTTCTAGAAATTGGGACGGTTCCTGGAACAAGGTCTATCACAAACTCGACATCCCTGTCAGGTGGAACACCTAGCAGTTATTCTGGAAAGACATCCGGAAAGTCTCGGACTACCGGAATATCTTCAAGGTCTGGAAGGGGGTTGGCATTTAGGGAGTAAAGCTGGCGCTTGGCCACTCGAGTTAAGACATTGACTGTCTTGCCCGATGGGTGAGTAAGTTGAACAGTTCTAGTAGAGCAATCAATCTTAGCATAATGGGCTGACATCCAGTCCATACCCAAGATGATGTTTATGTCCGAGGACTTGAGAGCTATTAAGGATGCAAGGAAGACAAGTCTATCGACAAGAATTTCATTCCCATGGCTTACTCTAGAAGTTTGCCATTTGGAACCCGGAGTTTGAATTACCATGGAAGTGGGCATGTCACAGAATGTCGTGTTATGAAATCAAGCATAGTTCTCAGATATGAATGAATGAGATGCTCCAGTATCGAAAAGAACAGATGCCGGATGGCAATTAACAAGGAGCGTACCAAGGATGACGTTAGGATCATCATGAGCCTCCTCAGCTGAGACATAGTTGACATGGCCACGTGCAGTGGTGGCTGGCTTGGCGTAGAATGTCTTTCCCGCTGGCTTACCACGGCCAACGGACTTTCCAGACTGGTTAGGGTTGTTGTTCTGGGGACACTCTCGACTGTAGTGACCCGGCTCTCCACACTTGAAACATGTCACAACATTGGGGCGTGGAGCAGCATTAGCAGCGGGGCCACCATAGGGCTTAGACGGTGCAAACTGTTGGTTGGGGCGAGGCGCCTCAAAGGATGGCCTCGAAATGAACCTGGGTGGCAGCGCTGTGCTTGGAATCCACACCCGGCGCTTTTGAGATCCAGAGCCGGATGAAGAACCAAAATCATGAGAGTGCTTGCATGAAGCGTCATAGTCAGACTGGCATGTCTCAGCATAGATGGTTTTATTGACCAACTTCTGGAAATAGGTGCACTCGTGCAGACGAAGATCGTGGCAAAGCTCGGGGCTAAGTCCCTTGCAGAACCTTGCCTGCTTCTTAGCGTCGATTGATACCTCATCAGGAGCATAACGTGCCAGATTCCCAAATTCACGACTATATGCATCCACAGTCAGTCTGCCTTGGGTGAAATTGCAGAACTCTTCCCTCTTACGATCTATGAGACCTTCCAGGATGTGATGCTCATGGAAAGCCTCACTAAATTCAGCCCAAGTAGTGATTTGGCCGACCGGGCGCATAGCCTCAAAGTTTTCCCACCAAAGGCTAGCAGGGACTTCGAGGTGATAGGCAGCATAGGTAACCTTATCAGCTTTGGCTACGTTGGCAGAACATAGCTTTTGGGTGATGCTGTGAAGCCAGTCATCTGCGTCGAGGGGCTCGACGGAATGATTAAACTTTGGTGGGTACAACTTGATAAAGTCATTGATTGACACCAAGTCGTTTCGCTGATGATGTGCAGTGTTCTGCTCAATCCGCTCCAGCAAGCGGTTAGTCTCACGCTTGTTTCTTTCTGCCTCCAGCATAACTTCGGCCAGAGAAGGCGGGTGAGGCAGATTTTCACCCCTAGCTGCACTAGCTTCTCCCTGCTCCGGGGCAGCAGGGTTGCTGCGGGTGTTGACCATACTAGGAAAAACAAGACAATAGTTTAGACAAGATGGCACAATCTTGGCAAGGAAGTGCAAAATGTAATGGATAACATGGAATGCTGAGATGTTCATTGCACGACATGGTAATATAGAAACTGCCATATATATACCATTGGTCATACACACCATACATAGTTTAGTACAAGCCCAGGCTAGAGTACAACTACGGTGAAAGACATTACATCTCATCGGAGGCATTCCAAGCTCCTATACATTATTTTTCTACACCTCCGGAGCGTGATACACACCAAGTCGTATCCCACGGGTCACGCAGGACTGTGGAGAATACAACTATTACAGTACTAGTGAAACTACTACTAGCTTAGACGGCTCCGTAGTAATCCTCATAAAAGTCACCACCAAAGCCTGGAAGCGGAACATGATCATATGGGAACAGACGGTCCTGCGGAGCTTGCGGACCATAGGGACTTAGATGTGGCCTTGGTCCCATAGACGGTGGCAAACGGGGACCGAGAGGAGGGGTGATGCCTCCTACATCATGCCACTCCATACAATCTGGCAATCCAGACCGCACAGGGTATAGGTCCCTCAGGTCCATGTATCCTGCCTGTACAACAGGTGCAAACCGAGTCAAAGTGGCCCAGTGATCAACACGAGAGTTGAAAAGCTCCATACGCAAGGCCCGATTTTCGCGGTCCTTATCCTCGAGCATCTCGGCAGTGGTGCGGAGTAGTGACTCCTCATGTGTAGAGTCATAGTACAAAGCCTGATAGTACCCCTATGCTCCAGGGAGTAAGGCTGGCATGTAGCGAAAATCGGTGTTCTGAAGCAAGGTAGTCCTGGCTCGAATGATAGTCATCATTGAGTAAGCTGCATCCTGCACAGACATCTCAATAGTGACCCCAAGTCCATAGGAGCAGTGAAGGGGTTCAGTGGCTCCAGGATAAGAGGGATATATCCTGACGGTACAAAGGTACTGGCTCTGGTTGAAGTCTCGGAACTGCTCCTCGACGGTATATTCCGGATACCACCGATAGCCTGTCTCGACCATCACTCGAACCAACATGGCTGTGTCACCGGGTACATCGAGGCACCGGGTCAGAAGAACCACTTGGTTCTGGGAACGGGTGGCCATCTGAAAGCACAGAATAATGCAAAGGCATTAGAATTTTCTAGGAGAAATCGGACAGCATAACGGCTGTAAATGCTCAGAAAAAGATTTGAGACATTCACAACAGTTTGCAAAAACCACTCAACAACATCATATCAAGGTTCTGGTTCAACTGACAACATACTAAAAGTAGTAGAAACTGTACTGAGGCTTGTAACAACAACCCTATAAGCTACTACGGATTAGTAACACGTGAACCTGATAGAGAGAAGAGAGCCTAGTCCTTAACCCACGTAGAATGAGAAGAGAATGACTTATTTCAGAGGGCAAAGGAAAGGAGTAAAAGAGCCTTACGTTCCCTCCCACAATCAATTCCCCTACATATAACTAAAGGATTTCTAGACTCTACATCGACCAGTTTGGCTCAACGAACCTACAGGCAGTTCGGCTTTGATGCCAACGCTGTCAGGCCCCCGATTCCAAGTCACATCAATCTAGCCGGTAACACCTCATATCACTTTCCGGCCTCATGCACGGTATCCCCACGGGTGTCGCCTTACCATAGCCTGGGACCGTTTGCGCCTTTTGGCTCATGTATATGATAGTGTCGCCAGCATCCATATGACAGAGAACCCGAGCCGACATGACTAGTCATGAACCCAAAGTGGCACAGACCTATGGGGACAGGCATACATGAATCACATCGAGCATGTCGGTCAACAACGTGTGAATCCGGGCTGTAGCACTGGGCTAACAGGACTCCGGGGAACCCGGGCTATAGCAGGCTAGGCAGGACTCCGGATGTCACCGCGTGACATTTCCTCGAAGGGACAGACATAAGAACAAAATGAAACACATGCCGGCCAGTCAAGTGTCCTGAGCAGTAGTGCTGGGCTAGCAGGACTCCGGTGAACTGGGCTGTAGCGGACTACTATGGCTCAAGGAGCACTAGACTACATTTCCCCATAAGAGAGGCTGCCAAGGATAAACAACTAGATTGTCGGATCCCACACATACCAAGCATTTCAATCATACACAAAATATGCTCGATATGTGCAAATACAACATGGAATCACAACAAAACTCTACAACTCAAGTACTTTATTTAAAGACTTCAGAGAGCCATACATAACATGTTCATACAGGTAGGGGTCACAAGACCCGACACTCAAGTCATACAAGCATACAAGCACATGCGGAAGCAAATAAGTCTGGGTACAGACACTAGAAAGAAAGAAGGCTTGTCGAAGCCTGACTATCTACATAGGGCCCTCCATGGCCAGAATCACCACCTAGGTGGCAAGTTACTCATTGACGTCGAGGTCTACATAAAACCCATCGGAGGGGGCGGTGTTGTCGTCTGAAAACAGTAATTAAAGCAACATGAGTACAAAGGTACTCAGCAAGTCTTACAACAGATCCTACTATACATGCTTATTCTCAAGAAGGTGGTGGAGTTATTGCAGCAAGCCAGCTTTGACTCTTGGCTAAGCTATCCTACGAGACACCACTATAAAATAGTTTTCGCACACGAGTCCACTAATCACAAACATAATACTCCACCGGGGATCCTCCCTCATCATCCTACGAGAGGGCTATCCTCGGTACTCACACTTATCTTGAGTCTTTTAGTAGTATCCATTAACTTGTCTATGAACAGTATAGGCAACCAAGGAGTCCTTTACCGCGGACGCGGCTATTCGAATAGATGATGTTAACCCTCCAGGGGTGTACTTCTTCATACACGCTCTCACCACTTATCGTCGTTTACATGACATGTACTCGACAACCTTCAAGCGGAAGCCCAACGAGGGTGTCGGCCACGGCCTACCTAAAGACTCAAGTCTCTAGTCCAGGTTTATTACGTTTCCAGGTTCCATTCGTAGGGAGTCCGGCCGAGGTTTCCACATACGGCCCCGAGCGATATGAACAGGGTTCCTGAGACACCAAACGGGTGACTCGGTACACCGTGCCACGGTGTATCTACCGCATCATAGCCCACCCCTAGGGTCAGCGCTACGCACGGCCGCCAACACATAACCTACAAACACCAGAAACTAGTTGCAACTCCTGGACATAGTACTAGGGTGATTAAGAAGCCGAGAGGGTCAATTAAGGATCCCAATGCATGGTAGTAACTGATTCTTAAATCACACATACAGATCTTAGTTCTTAGGGACGACCTCAATGAAACAACCCACCATGTACTCCTACATGGCCTCTCATCGATACCTTTACCAAATCATGTTCAACACATCCCTCACATTACCGACGTAATCATTTCACTCTAGCGCATCACCCAGATGAACCATACCTGACACAACTCTAAGCATAGCAGGCATAGCAAGGTAGGAAACACATACATGGCTCAATCAACTCCTACACATGCTAGTGGGTTTCATCTAGTTACCGTGGCAATGACAGGTCATGCAGAGGATAAGGGTTCAACTACCGCAGCACACAGCAGTTTGAAACGTTGTTGTCTTAATGCAGTAAATGAGAGCAGAAGTGAGAACATGGGATTGTATCGATATGATCAATGGGGCTGCTTTCCTGATGGAGTAGTAGTAGGGTACTGCCCTTCAGCTGGATACTCGGAAATATCCTCGGAGGCAGAACCTACCACGAAAGACACCACAGAATACAATCATCACATGGCAATATGCAACAATATGATGCATGCTATGACATGGCAATATGAGGTGTCCTGCCTAATGCAATGTGAAACAAGTTGGATTGGGTCCATTTGAATCAAAGATTCAAATGGAAGCTTATGTTCTTAAGCATTATAAGTGTATTAGCTTGTTTCACCTAAACAGCAAGGTTAAAGTGTTTTGTCATGCATGAAACCATCACAAATGGAAAGATTGAATTTTTCTGATCAAACTTCATATATAAATCTTTGCATTTGGAGTTACAGATTAAAAGTTATGAATTTTTGAAGTTTGTAATATTTTCTGGAATTTCCTGGATAAGAATAAATCCTGACCTATGGGTCTCGTCTGTCAGTGTCAAATAAACTAACTAAGTTTAGTTAGCGTTAAACTAATACTAACCTAGTTTAGTTAGTGTCCTGGGGCCCACACGTCAGTGAGTCAGGGGGGAAGTCAAACCCCGATCAAGCGGGGTCAAACCCTCCGAACCAGGTTAACCGCTCGTCGCCGGCAAGGCCAGGGACGGCGGAGGGGTGCGGGTTTCCTCCTCCGGTGACCAAATGGCCGGCGGAGGGCATCTACGTGACGCGGGCCCTCGTCCGCGTCGAGTGGTGTAGGTGGTTGGGCCTGGGGTGGCCGGAGTCGTCGCCGGCGTCGACCTTGGCGGTCGCCGGAGCTCGGGTGAGCTCGGGGTCGTTGTTGTGACGGTCGTGGTGGCTCATGCGGGGCACGTACGTGCTCTACGCAGCGCGGGGAGGAAGCCGGGCATGATGACCAAACCATTAGATGGCCGGAGACTCATCGGCGGCGAGCACAGGCGGCGGTGCGTGCGGGCAAACTCGAGGCGGCGCGTACGGTGCACGAGAGCTAGAACGGAGAGGGGGAGAAGGGTCAGTGGCTCACTGCGAGTGCAGGAGAGCAAACGGCGAGCTCGGGGAAGAGCTGGAGCGGTCGAGGTAGCGAGGGGGATCTCCGGCGATGGCGGATCGGGACGAGCTCGGTGCAGCATCTCCGGGGTGAGCGAGCGCTCGGGGATCGGTCGAGGCGAAGTAGTGGACGACGGCGAAGCTTGTTGGCACGGCGAGGCGACGAGTGGACGGCGGTGGCGTCAAGGGAGCGAGGGATGGAGCAGGGTGGAGTGTGAGGTGTCGGGTAGACCGAGGCGACACCGAGGAGGCGTTCGCGGCGTCGAGGCAGTGACCAGGCGAAGCAGACGAGCAGGGTGGTGGCGTGGCGAGCTTGGGCGCGTGCGCCGTGTCCCTCTTCTGCCTACTGGCAGAGGTAGGCGATGGTTGGCGCGGGCCAGCATAGTGCTGGGCCGGCCAGTGGGCTGCCAGGTGGGCTGCGCCAGGTAAGTGGCTGGATCCTTTCTCTCTCTCCTTTTTTTTCTGTTTTCTATTATTTCCTTAACTTCAGGGCTTTATTAAAAATGCCAGGGCATTTCCAAAAATCATAAAACTAACCATGGCTACTGCTTAGAATATATCCAACAGTAAACATTTTAGTTTATGATTATTTGAGCATTTAAAATATTTTATAGCATTTAAATGCCCAAATGCAAATACTATATGAATTAATCCAATGACCTTAAGATGTCCTAGAAAAGTGTGCACCATTTTTGTCAAAGGTTTTAACCCAAAACAAAAATGGTGGACTTTTTAGAAGGGCATTTCAGGTTCATTGAAAACGTTTTTAGTAAACCCTAGTTTTTCCAGGGGTGCTGCTGGGGGTTCTGTCATCCCCATTTGAGTTTTCTGGGAAATTAAACATGATGCAACACTCTAATGCATGAACTAGCTAGGGTGTGACACCATTCTTCTTCATGAGCTTAAAGAAGGGCAGGGTGCGCTCGCCTAGCTTAGAGATGAAACGCCCTAACGCGGTCACCCATCCTGTCAGTTTTTGCATCTTCTTGAGGGTTTGTGGTGGGCACATGTCTTCAATGGCCTTGATCTTTTCTGGGTTCGCCTCGATCCCTCTGTGGGATACGAGAAACCCTAGCAACTTGCCAGACGGGAGGCCAAACACACATTTTTCCGAGTTAAGCCTCATGTTCACTTGGCGCAAGCTCTCGAAGGTCTCCTCCAAGTCTTGAATCAACGTCCTCGCCTCGCGAGATTTAACCACAATGTCATCAACGTAGGCCTTTGTGTTGCTGCCGAGCTGCCTCCCCAAGGCGATGTGCATCAACTGCTGAAAGGTTGCGCCCATGTTGCGAAGGCCGAAAGGCATGCTGGTGTAGCAGTACACCCCACATGGTGTCAAGAATGCCGTCTTCTCCACATCCTCCACCGCCATCTTGATCTAATGGTATCCAGAGAACGCATCCAAGAAACACAGCAGGTCGCACTCGGCGGTGGAGTCGACGATTTGATCGATGCGCGAAAGGGGGAACGGGTCTTGGGGGCATGCTTTGTTTAGGTTGGTGAAGTTGACGCACATCCGTTCCTTCCCGCCATTCTTCGGCACTACAACGGGGTTCGCCAGCCATTCGGGGTATCGAACTTCCCGGATTGTACCTGCCGCCTCCAGCTTGCGTGTCTCTTGGATGATGAAGCCATGCTTGTCAGTGGACTGCCGTCTTGCTCGCTACTTCACGGGGCGTACGTTGGGGCACACCTTCAGATGGTGCTGGATTACCTCTCTCAGGACCCCTACCAGTTGATCAGGCTCCCACGCGAATATCTCCTTGTTCGCGCGCAAGAACCTCACCAAAGCTTCTTCTTGCCCCGGGTTCAGGTCGGTTCCTATGGTGAAGGTGGCTCCTGAAGACCCATCCTCGTTGACATGCACCTGCTTGGTCTCTGCCTTGTCTTGGGTGAACAATGATACGCCTCCAACGTATCTATAATTTTTTATTGCTCCATGCTATATTATCTACTGTTTTGGACTATATTGGGCTTTATTTTCCACTTTTATATTATTTTTGGGACTAACCTATTAACCGGAGGCCCAGCCCAGAATTGCTGTTTTTTGCCTATTTCAGTATTTCGGAGAAACAGAATATCAAACGGAGTCCAAACGGAATAAAACCTTCGGGAACGTGATTTTCTCACCGAACGTGATCCAGGAGACTTGGACCCTACTCCAAGGAGTCAAAGAGGCAGTCACGAGGGTGGGGGGTGCGCCCACCCCCCTAGGGTGCGCCCCCTGCCTCGTGGGCCCCTCGGTGCTCCACCGACGTACTCCTTCCTCCTATATATATACCTACGTACCCCCAAATGATCAGAACAGGAGCCAAAAATCTAATTCCACCGCCGCAACTTTCTGTATCCACGAGATCCCATCTTGGGGCCTGTTCCGGAGCTCCGCCGGAGAGGGCCGTCATCACGGAGGGCTTCTACATCATCGTAGCCTCTCCGATGAAGTGTGAGTATTACCTCAGACCTTCGGGTCCATAGTTAGTAGCTAGATGGCTTCTTCTCTCTTTCTGGATCTCAATACAAAGTTCTCCCCCTCTCTTGTGGAGATCTATTCGATGTAATCTTCTTCTTTTTGCGGTGTGTTTGTTGAGACTGATGAATTGTGGGTTTATGATCAAGTCTATCTATGAATAATATTTGAATCTTCTCTGAATTCTTTTATGTATGATTGGTTATCTTTGCAAGTCTCTTCGAATTATCCGTTTGGTTTGGCCAACTAGATTGGTAGTTCTTGCCATGGGAGAAGTGCTTAGCTTTGGGTTCGATCTTGCGGTGTCCTTTCCCGGTGACAGAAGGGGCAGCAAGGCACGTATTGCTTCGTTGCCATCGGGGATAACAAGATGGGGTTTATTTCATATTGCATGAATTTATCTCTCTACATCATGTCATCTTGCTTAAAGCATTACTCTGTTTTTAACTTAATACTCTAGATGCATGCTCGATAGCGTTCAATGAGTGGAGTAATAGTAGTAGATGCAGAATCGTTTCGGTCTACTTGTCACGGACGTGATGCCTATATACATGATCATGCCTAGATATTCTCATAACTATGCTCAATTCTGTCAATTACTCAACAGTAATTTGTTCACCCATCGTAGAATACTTATGCTCTTGAGAGAAGCCACTAGTGAAACCTATGCCCCCCGGGTCTATTCTCATCATATCAATATCCATCACTTTAATCTTGCTTTGCTTTTTTACTTTGCCTTTTACTTTTCACTTTGCATCTCTATACCAAAAATACCAAAAATATTATATCTATCAGATCTCACTCTCGTAAGTGATCGTGAAGGGATTGACAACCCCAATCGCGTTGGTTGCGAGTAGCTATCGTTTTGTGCAGGTACGAGGGACTTGAGCGTGGCCTCCTACTTGATTGATACCTTGGTTCTCAAAAACTGAGGGAAATACTTACGCTACTCTGCTGCATCATCCCTTCCTCTTCGGGGAAATCCAACGCAAGCTCAAGAGGTAGCAAGAAGGATTTCTGGCCCCATTGCCGGGGAGTCTACGCAAAAAGTCAACATACCAAGTACCCATCACAATCCCTATCCGCCGCATTACATTATTTGCCATTTGCCTCTCGTTTTCCTCTCCCCCACTTCACCCTTGCTGTTTTATTCGCCCTCTCTCTCTCTCTATCCTCCCTCTCTATTTGCCTTTTTTTGCCCGTTTACTCTTGTTTTCTCGTGTGCTAGTTTGTTTGCTTGTCATCATGTCTAGTCTCATATCTTCTCCATTGTCTCCCGAGAATGAAGTGCTAAATTTTAAACAAAGGGAGGGAGAAAATCTAAAATATGCTTGGTATAGAATTTGCGACGTTCAAAATAGATCTACCAGGAAGCAATCTACTTCAGTTCTTCTCCGCAATTTTTATGTAGGTGTTAATCCTTGGTATAGATATATCCTCGATACCATTACTGGAGGGAACTTCTTGGGTAGCCATACTTTTGATTCTTATAATGCTATGTTAGATTTATTTGGCTCACCACCTCTTTTGGTTAATGGAACCATGTTAACTTTGGAGCATGTTATGCAAAGACTTGAAATTATTGAAAATAAAGTTGCTACTATTGAATTAATTGAAAATCTAGATAAAAAGATCCACAATCAAATTACTCAATATGGATCTAAGGTAGGAATGACTTTGAAAAATATTAGGGAAAAGGAACCCATAGTTAATGAGAAGATAAACTTAGATTCTACTAGAATTAATAAACTTGAGGGTATTATTACAAACTTGGGAACCGATTTTTCTTCCGTAAAGAATACTCCAAGTCCTCCTACTAAAATTGCCAAGCTTATGTATGTTCCTGAAAATAAGGATGAATCATCTAGTAAGGAAACTGTGGATCTTAAATCTATAAGTATTCATCCCAATCTTTTTGCTATCATTAAGGAACCAATTGCTACAAATGAATTTTTCGATCTTGTGCCTAAAAGTTTGATAATCACTAGAAAGAAAGAAATTCCTAAGGTAAATAGATGCCTCATCGAAGAATTGCCTACCAAAGATGGCAATACCTAGATCTATCCTCGCTTTTATGCCTAGCTAGGGGCGTTAAACTATAGCGCTTGTTGGGAGGCAACCCAATTTTATTTTTATTCCTTTCCTTTTGCTCCTGTTTAGTAATAAATAATTTATTTAGCATCTGTATTGGTTGTGTTTTGTGTGTTTAATTAGTGTTTGTGCCAAGTAGAACCGTTGGGAAGACTTGGGGAAAGTCGTGTTGAACTTGCTGTAAAAAACAGAAACTTTAGCGCTCACGAGAACTACTGTCATTTTTATTTGAAGAGTGCTATTTAGTTAATTATTTTTGCAGATGATTAATAGATAAATTCCTCACGACCAGAAATTTATTTTAGAATTTTTGGGGTTCCAGATATTGCGCTAGCTACAGATTACTACAGACTGTTCTGTTTTTGACAGATTCTGTTTTTCGTGTGTTGTTTGCTTATTTTGATGAATCTATGGTTAGTAAAATAGTTTATAATCCATAGAGAAGTTGGAATACATTAGGTTTAACACCAATATAAATAAATAATGAGTTCATTACAGTACCTTGAAGTGGTTTTTTTGTTTTCTTTCGCTAACGGAGCTCACGAGTTTTCTACTTTAAGTTTTGTGTTGTGAAGTTTTCAAGTTTTGGGTGAATTCTTGTGATGGATTATGGAACAAGGAGTGGAAAGAGCCTAAGCTTGGGGATTCCCATGGCACCCCCAAGATAATCCAAGGACACCAAAAAGTCAAAGCTTGGGGATGCCCCGGAAGGCATCCCCTCTTTCGTCCACTTCCATCGGTAATTTACTTGGAGCTATATTTTTATTCACCAACATGATATGTGTTTTGCTTGGAGCGTCTTGTATTATTTGTGTCTTTGGTTGTTAGTATGCCACAATCATCCTTGCTGTACACACCTTTTGAGAGAGCCATACATGAATTAAAATTTGATAGAATACTCTATGTGCTTCACTTATATCTTTTGAGCATTATAATTTTGCTCTATGTGCTTCACTTATATCTTTTGAGCTATGTAGTTTTTCTCTATGTGCTTCACTTATATCTTTTTGAGCTATGTAGTTTTGCTCTATGTGCTTCATTTATATCTTTTGAGCATTATAATTTTGCTCTATGCTCTTCACTTAGATCTTTTAGAGCACGGTGGTGGATTTGTTTTAAAGAAACTATTGATCTCTCATGCGTCACATAAATTATTTTGAGAGTCTCTTAATAGCATGGTAATTTGCTTAATAATAATATGCTTGGTATTCAAGATTTGTGAAACTTTCTTTTGAGTGTGTTGAATACTAAGAAAAGATTGAAGCATGATAATTGTTTTGAGATATGGAGGTGATAATATTAGAGTCATGCTACTTGAGTAGTTGTGAATTTAAAGAATACTTGTGTTAAAGTTTGTGATTCCCGTAGCATGCACGTATGGTGAACCGTTATGTGATGAAGTCGGAGCATGATTTATTTATTGATTGTCTTCCTTATGAGTGGCGGTCAGGGACGAGTGATGGTCTTTTCCTACCAATCTATCCCCCTAGGAGCATGCGCGTAATACTTTGCTTTGATAACTTCGAGACTTTTGCAATAAGTATATGAGTTATTTATGACTAATGTTGAGTCCATGGATTATACGCACTCTCACCCTTCCACCTTTGCTAGCCTCTCTAATACCGCACACCTTTCACCGGTATCATACACCCACCATATACCTTCCTCAAAACAGCCACCATACCTACCTATTATGGCATTTCCATAGCCATTCCGAGATATATTGCCATGCAATTTTCCACCATTCCGTTTATCATGACACATTCCTCATTGTCATATTGCATATCCCGGTACACCGCCGGAGGCATTCATATAGAGTCATATTTTGTTCTAAGTATCGAGTTGTAATTGTTGAGTTGTAAGAAAAATAAAAGTGTGATGATCATCATTTTTTAGAGCATTGTCCCAAGTGAGGAAAGAATGATGGAGACTATGATTCCCCCATAAGTCGGGATGAGACTCCGGACGAAAAATAAATAAAAGAGGCCAAAGAAGCCCAAATAAAAAGAGAAAGAAAAGAGGCCATACAAAAAGAGAAAATGCCCAAATAAAAAAATAGAAATAAAAAAATGAGAGAAAAAGAGAGAGGGGACAAAGTTACTATCCTTTTACCACACTTGTGCTTCAAGGTAGCACCATGATCTTCACAGTAGAGAGTCTCTCATGTTATCACTTTCATATACTAGTGGGAATCTTTCATTATAGAACTTGGCTTGTATATTCTAATGATGGGCTTCCTCAAATTGCCCTAGGTCTTCATGAGCAAGCAAGTTGGATGCACACCCACTTAGTTTCTTCTTGAGCTTTCATATACTTATAGCTCTAGTGCATCCATTGCATGGCAATCCCTACTCACTCACATTGATATCTATTAATGGGCATCTCCATAGCCCATTGATATGCCTAGTTGATGTGAGACTATCTTCTCCTTTTTATCTTCTCCACAACCACCATTCTATTCCACCTATAGTGCTATATCCATGGCTCACGCTCATGTATTGCGTGAAGATTGAAAAAGTTAGAGTATGAAACAATTGCTTGGCTTGTCATTGGGGTTGTGCATGATTTAAATACTTTGTGTGGTGAAGATAGAGCATAGCCAGACTATATGATTTTGTAGGGATAACTTTCTTTGGCCATGATATTTTGAGAAGACATAATTGCTTTGTTAGTATGCTTGAAGTATTATTATTTTTATGTCAATATAAACTTTTGTCTTGAATCTTTCGAATCTGAATATTCATATCACAATTAAGAAGATTTGCATTGATATTATGCCAAGTAGCACTCCACATCAAAAATTCTCTTTTTATCATTTACCTACTCGAGGACGAGCAGGAATTAAGCTTGGGGATGCCTGATACGTCTCCAACGTATCTATAATTTTTGATTGCTCCATGCTATATTATCTACTGTTTTGGACTATATTGGGCTTTATTTTCCACTTTTATATTATTTTTGGGACTAACCTATTAACCGGAGGCCCAGCCCAGAATTGCTGTTTTTTTGCCTATTTCAGTATTTCAGAGAAACATAATATCAAATGAAGTCCAAACGGAATAAAACCTTCGGGAACGTGATTTTCTCACCGAACGTGGTCTAGGAGACTTGGACCCTACTCCAAGGAGTCAAAGAGGCGGTCACGAGGGTGGGGGCGTGCCCCCCTGCCTCGTGGGCCCCTCGGTGCTCCACCGACATACTCCTTCCTCCTATATATACCTACGTACCCCCAAACGATCAGAACAGGAGCCAAAAACCTAATTCCACCACCGCAACTTTCTGTATCCATAAGATCCCATCTTGGGGCCTGTTCCGGAGCTCCGCCGGAGAGGGCCGTCATCACGGAGGGCTTCTACATCATCATAGCCTCTCCGATGAAGTGTGAGTAGTTTACCTCAGACCTTCGGGTCCATAGTTAGTAGCTAGATGGCTTCTTCTCTCTTTTTGGATCTCAATACAAAGTTCTCCCCCTCTCTTGTGGAGATCTATTCGATGTAATCTTCTTCTTTTTGCGGTTTGTTTATTGAGACTGATGAATTGTGGGTTTATGATCAAGTCTATCTATGAATAATATTTGAATCTTCTCTGAATTCTTTTATGTATGATTGGTTATATTTGCAAGTCTCTTCGAATTATCCGTTTGGTTTGGCCAACTAGATTGGCAGTTCTTGCCATGGGAGAAGTGCTTAGCTTTGGGTTCGATCTTGCGGTGTCCTTTCCCAGTGACAGAAGGGGCAGCAAGGCACGTATTGCATCGTTGCCACCGAGGATAACAGGATGGGGTTTAATTCATATTGCATGAATTTATCTCTCTACATCATGTCATCTTGCTTAAAGCGTTACTTTGTTTTTAACTTAATACTCTAGATGCATGCTGGATAGCGGTCGATGAGTGGAGTAATAGTAGTAGATGCAGAATGTTTCGATCTACTTGTCACGGACGTGATGCCTATATACATGATCATGCCTAGATATTCTCATAACTATCCTCAATTCTGTCAATTGCTCAACAGTAATTTGTTCACCCACCGTAGAATACTTATGCTCTTGAGAGAAGCCACTAGTGAAACCTATGGCCCCCGGGTCTATTCTCATCATATCAATCTCCATCACTTTAATCTTGCTTTGTTTTTTACTTTGCCTTTTACTTTTCACTTTGCATCTCTATACCAAAAATGCCAAAAATATTATATGTATCAGATCTCACTCACGTAAGTGACCGTGAAGGGATTGACAACCCCTAATCGCGTTGGTTGCGAGTAGCTATCGTTTTGTGCAGGTACGAGGGACTGGAGCGTGGCCTCCTACTTGATTGATACCTTGGTTCTCAAAAACTAAGGGAAATACTTACGCTACTCTGTTGCATCATCCCTTCCTCTTCGGGGAAATCCAACGCAAGCTCAAGAGGTAGCAAACAACTGCTTTTTCTTGGTGGGCGCGGCCTCCTTGGCCTCCGACGCGCCGGCGCCGGCTGGCTGCGCTGCTGCCGCGGTCTTGAAGGTGAGCCTGAGCGCCATCACAACCCCCTTAGCGTCCCCTGGGATGGTGAGGATGCCCTTGCTCCCCGGCATCTTCATGAGGTTGTAGACCGGGTGAGTTGCCGCCATGAACTGAGCGAGGGTAGGGTACCCGAGGATGGCATTGTACGGGAGGCCAATGCGGGCGATGTCGAAGTCCTCCAGCTTAGTGCGATAGTTATCCCGCGTGCCAAAGGTGAGAGGAAGGCGGATCTGCCCCAAGGGGTGAGCAGCTCCACCGCCCACCCCTATGAAGGGCTTGCTGAGGCTGAGCCGTTCAAGCGACACATGAAGAAGGCTGAAAGCTTCCACGAAGAGCAGGTTGAGACTAGCGCTGCCGTTGATGAGGGTCTTGGTCACGGCCATGTTGCAGATGGTGGGCGTGCAGAGCACCGGAAGCATCCCTGAGCCGGCGGTAGAGCCGGGTGGTCTTTTCGAGTCGAAGGTGAGGTCGGCTTCCGGTGCGGCCCAGCCCGGCGGATCCCCCGGGCGCTTGTAGGCGGCTCCAATCTGGCGGAAGAAAGGCTTGGCGTGGCGATGTGAAGGAGGTGCTTGGGAGCCGCCTAGCAGTGCCGCGACTGCGTGGTGTGCGGGTGCTGCGTAGCGCGTAGTGAAGAGGTCGCAGAGTTCCCCCCAGGACGTCACCGTGAATCCCGGGAGGCCGAGCAGCCAGGCGCGCGGCTAGCCGGCGAGGGCCAGGAGGAACAAGTTTGCCATGATCTTGTCATCACCTCCGGCTTCGAGGACGGCCTCCTCGTACGCTAGCAGGAAGAGCGCCGGGTCTGCCGCGTCGTCGTAACGCGGCGGCATCTCCGGCCTGAACCTGACCGGCCACTGCACCCGCCGGAGGGCGGGGGCCAGGGCTCAGTACCCAGACTCCCCGCTGTTGTCGCCGGCCGAGGAGGTCGGTGGCGAGGTACCTGTCATGGGAGCGAGATGCGGCGGTACAGGGCGCTGGTTGATGGAGAAAAGCTCCGGTGCACCCCTACCTGGCGCGCCAAATGTCGGGGTATGGGGTCCCGACAAACCCTTAAGGTTCGAACACTGGGGTGCGCGCGAAGTCTTTCCCTCCAACTGATCTACGCTCTAGCTTGCTAGGATCTCGCAGACGAACCCGATGAACTCACAACACAGAAGGACACAAGGTTTATACTGGTTCGGGCCACCGTTGTGGTGTAATACCCTACTCCAGTGTGGTGGTGGTGGATTGCCTCTTGGGCTGATGATGAACAATACAAGGGCAGAACGGCCTCCTGAGGTTGAGGCGTTCTTGTGCTCGGTGAGCTTGTGTGTGAGGTGGTCTCTCTTTTTAACTCAGGTCTTCTCTCCTTAGCTGTGCCCTCTCTTCTCCCTGATCCCTCTCCATTGTGGTGGCTAGTCCTATTTATAGAGGCCCTGGTCCTCTTCCCAAATATCGAGCGGGAAGGGAGCCAACAATGGCGGGCTAATTTGAAGGGGGACAGCTAGTACAAGCTATCCTGACAAAAGTAGTCTTCGCCTGCACAAAGTTCTGGTGGTGACGCCGTTCTGGGCTCCAGGGTGACCTCCGTCTTGCAGTCCTCGGTCTTGGTCTTGTTGCACCGAAATGCAACCTTTGCCTGAGGCCTTGGTACTCCGCGGCTGCGCTTGCTCCCTTTTCACCAAAGAGGAAACAAGGATGCTGTGCGCGCTGGCGCCCGCCTGGTGTCGATCGTCACGGCTTACGTCATGAGAACCTCGTGAGGTTCGCCTTTCCTTGATATCTCTACTCCTCGTGAGCCTGCCTGGCTAGGCCGCTCCATAGGAGGTCTTGCGTCGTCCGCCTCGCGAGGCTTGGCCCCTCGCGAGGGTCTTGGGCGCTTCGTTGGTGAGGATGGGCCGTATGGCCTGCTAGCTTAGCCACGCGGCGGGCCACAAGCAGGCAAGTCTGGGGACCCCCCGTTCTAAGAACGCCGACATGGGCCCAGAGATACCTCTCCAACAATCGGAATGACAAATCCTAATCTCGAAATACGCCAACTCAACAAGTACCTTTGGAGACACCTGTAGAGCACCTTTATAATCACCCAGTTACGTTGTGACGTTTGGTAGCACACAAAGTGTTCCGCCGGTAAATGGGAGTTGCATAATCTCATAGTCATAGGAACATGTATAAGTCATGAAGAAAGCAATAGCAACATACTAAACGATCAAGTGCTAAGCTAACAGAATGGGTCAAGTCAATCACATCATTGTCCTAATGATGTGATCCCTTTTATCAAGTGACAACTCATGTCTATGGCTAGGAAACATAACCATCTTTGATCAACAAGCTAGTCAAGTAGATGCATACTAGTGACACTCTGTTTGTCTATGTATTCACACATGTATCATGTTTCCGGTTAATACAGTTCTAGCATGAATAATAAACATTTATCATGATATAAGGAAATAAATAATAACTTTATTATTCCCTGTAGGGCATATTTCCTTCAGTCTCCCACTTGCACTAGAGTCAATAATCTAGATTACACAATAATGATTCTAACACCCATGGAGCCTTGGTGCTGATCATGTTTTGCTTGTGGAAGAGGCTTAGTCAACGGGTCTGCAACATTCAGATCCGTATGTATCTTGCAAATCTCTATTTCTCCCACCTGGACTTGATCCCGGATGGAGTTGAAGCGTCTCTTGATGTGCTCGGTTCTCTTGTGAAATCTGGATTCCTTTGCCAAGGCAATTGCACAAGTATTGTCACAAGAGATTTTCATTGGACCTGATGCACTACGTATGACACCTAGATCGGATATGAACTCCTTCATCCAGACTCCTTCATTTGCTGCTTCTGAAGCAGCAATGTACTCCGCTTCACATGCAGATCCCGCCATGACGCTCTGGTTAGAACTGCTCCAACTGACAGCTCCACCGTTCAATATAAACACGTATCCAGTTTGCGATTTAGAATCGTCCGGATCAGTGTCAAAGCTTGCATCAACATAACCATTTACATGAGCTCTTTGTCACCACCATAAATGAGAAACATATCCTTAGTCCTTTTCAGGTACTTCAGGATGTTCTTGACCGCTGTCTAGTGATCCACTCCTGGATTACTTTGGTACCTCCCTGCTAAACTAATAGCAAGGCACACATCAGGTCTGGTACACAGCATTGCATACATGATAGAGCCTATGGCTGAAGCATAAGGAACATCTTTCATTTTCTCTCTATCTTCTGCAGTGGTCAGGCATTGAGTCTTACTCAACTTCACACCTTGTAACACAAGCAAGAACCCTTTCTTTGCCTGATCCATTTTGAACTTCTTCAAAACTTTGTCAAGGTATGTGCTTTGTGAAAGTACAATTAAGTGTCTTGATCTATCTCTATAGATCTTGATGCCCAATATGTAAGCAACTTCACCGAGGTCTTTCATTGAAAAACTCTTATTCAAGTATCCTTCTATGTTATCCCAAAATTCTATATCATTTCCAATCAACAATATGTCATCCATGTATAATATTAGAAATGCTATAGAGCTCCCACTCACTTTCTTGTAAATACAGGCTTCTCCAAAAGTCTGTATAAAACCATATGCTTTGATCACACTATAAAAACATTTATTCCAACTCCGAGAGGCTTGCACTAGTCCATAAATGGATCGCTAAAGCTTGCACACTTTGTTAGCACCTTTTGGATCGATAAAACCTTCAGGTTGCATCATATACAACTCTTCTTCCAGAAATCCATTTAGGAATGCAGTCTTTACATCCATTTGCCAAATTTCACAATCATAAAATGCGGCAATAGCTAACATGATTCGGACGGACTTAAGCATCGCTACGGGTGAGAAGGTCTCATCGTAGTCAACTCCTTGAACTTGTCAAAAACCCTTCGCAACAAGTCGAGCTTTGTAGATAGTAACATTACCATCAGCGTTTGTCTTCTTCTTGAAGATCCGTTTATTCTCGATGTCTTGCCGATCATCGGGCAAGTCAACCAAAGTCCACACTTTGTTCTCATACATGGATCCCATCTCAGATTTCATGGCCTCAAGCCATTTTGCAGAATCTGGGCTCATCATCGCTTCCTCATTGTTTGTAGGTTCGTCATGGTCAAGTAACATGACCTCCAGAACAGGACTACCGTACCACTCTGGTGCGGATCTTGCTCTGGTTGACCTATGAGGTTCGGTAGTAACTTGATCTGAAGTTTCATGATCATCATCATTGGCTTCCTCACTAATTGGTGTAGGTGTCACAGGAACTGGTTTCTATGATGAACTACTTTCCAATAAGGGAGTAGGTACAGTTACCTCATCAAGTTCTACTTTCCTCCCACTCACTTCTATTGAGAGAAACTCCTTCTCTAGAAAGTATCCATTCTTAGCAACGAATGTCTTGCCTTCAGATCTGTGGTAGAAGGTGTACCCAACAGTTTCCTTTGGGTATCCTATGAAGACACATTTCTTCGATTTGGGTTTGAGCTTATCAGGTTGAAGCTTTTTCACATAAGCATCACAATCCCAAACTTTAATAAACGACAACTTTGGTTTCTTGCCAAACCATAGTTCATAAGGCGTCGTATCAACGGATTTTGATGGTGCCCTATTTAACGCGAATGCAGCCGTCTCTAAAGCATAACCCCAAAACGATAGCGGTAAATCAGTAAGAGACATCATAGATCGCACCATATCTAGTAAAGTACGATTACGACATTCGGACACACCATTACACTATGGTGTTCGAGGTGGCGTGAGTTGCGAAACTATTCCGCATTGTTTCAAATGTAGACCAAACTCGTAACTCAAATATTCTCCTCCACGATCAGATCGTAGAAACTTTATTTTCTTGTTATGATGATTTTCCACTTCACTCTGAAATTCTTTGAGCTTTTCAAATGTTTCAGACTTATGTTTCATTAAGTAGATATACCCATATCTGCTTAAATCATGTGTGAAGGTGAGAAAATAATGATACCCGCCGCGAGCCTCAATATTCATCGGACCAAATACATCAGTATGTATGATTTCTAACAAGTTTGTTGCTCGCTCCATTGTTCCGTAGAACGGTGTTTTAGTCATCTTGCCCATGAGGCATGGTTCGCAAGTACCAAGTGATTCATAATCAAGTAATTCCAAAATTCCATCAATATGGAGTTTCTTCATGCGCTTTACACCAATATGACCTAAACGGTAGTGCCACAAATAAGTTGCACTATCATTATCAAGTCTGCATCTTTTGGCTTCAACATTATGAATATGTGTGTCACTACTATCGAGATTTAACACAAATAGACCACTCTTCAAGGGTGCATGACCATAAAAGATATTACTCATATAAATAGAATAACCATTATTCTCAGATTTAAATGAATAACCGCCTCGCATTAAACAAGATCCAGATATAATGTTCATGCTCAACGTTGGCACCAAATAATAATTATTCAGGTCTAAAACTAATCCCGAAGGTAGATGTAGAGGTAGCGTGCCGACAGCGATCACATCGACTTTGGAACCATTTCCCACGCGCATCGTCACCTCGTCCTTAGCCAGTCTTCTCTTAATCCGTAGTCCCTGTTTTGAGTTGCAAATATTAGCAACAAAACCAGTATCAAATACCCAGGTGCTAATGCGAGCTATGGTAAGGTACACATCAATAACATGTATATCACATATACCTTTGTTCACCTTGCCATCCTTCTTATCCGCCAAATACTTGGGGCAGTTCCGCTTCCAGTGACCAGTCTGTTTGCAGTAGAAGCACTTAGTCTCAGGCTTAGGTCCAGACTTGGGTTTCTTCTCCTGAGCAACAACTTGTTTGATGTTCTTCTTGAAGTTCCCCTTCTTCTTCCCTGCACCCTTTTTCTTGAAACTGGTGGTTTTGTTGACCATCAACACTTGATGCTCCTTTTTAATTTCTACCTCCACTGCCTTTAGCATTGCGAAGAGCTCGGGAATTGTCTTATTCATCCCTTGCATATTATAGTTCATCATGAAGCTCTTGTAGTTTGGTGGCAGTGATTGAAGAACTCTGTCAATGACACTATCAACAGGAAGATTAACTCCCAGTTGAGTCAAGTGATTATGATACCTAGACATTTTGAGTATACATTCACTGACAGAACTATTCTCCTCCATCTTGCAGCTATAGAACTTATTGGAGACTTCATATCTCTCAATCCGGGCATTTGCTTGAAATATTAACTTCAACTCCTGGAACATCTCATATGCTCCATGACGTTCAAAACGTCGTTGAAGTCCCGGTTCTAAGCCGTAAAGCATGGCACACCGAACTATTGAGTAGTCATCAGCTTTACTCTGCAGACGTTCTTAACGTTATCAGCAGCATCTGCAGCAGGCCTGGCACCCAGCGGTGCTTCCAGGACGTAATTGTTCTGTGCATCAATGAGGATAATCCTTAAGTTACGGACCCAGTCCATGTAATTGCTACCATCATCTTTCAACTTTGCTTTCTCAAGGGACGCTTTAAAATTTAACGGAACAACAACACGGGCCATCTTTCTACAATAACATAGACAAGCAAAATACTATTAGGTACTAAGTTCATGATAAATTTAAGTTCAATTCATCATATTACTTAAGAACTCCCACTTAGATAGACATCCCTCTAATCATCTAAGTGATCACGTGATCCATATCAACTAAACCATAACCGATCACACTACGAAAAAAGACACATCCGTGACATTTTGGGCCGAACGAATTTTTTTTCTGTCATACATATGACACTTCTATGACGATAATTGTGACAAAACCCGGTATCATCATAGATGTGGTGGGCTCCTACTTCTATGACAAAAAATCATGACAGAAAATGGGCTTTTTGTCCTGGGCGGGCCGGAGACGCAGCTGCATGACATTCTTTGGGCCATCCATGACGGAAAAAAACCATGGTAGAAGCGAGGGGGAGGAAAATTTCGGGGAGTTCCCGGTTACGGTGGGAGGTCAGGGGCTGAGCGATGCGCGCTTCTCTCGTACGCTTCAACCAGAATGACAACGCTACGTACGCTTCGACCAGGTGGGTCCCGACTGTCAGGCACTTCCTTGCATGCGAAGATGTAGCTGGTGGGTCCCAGCAGTCAGGGGAAAACGTTTTTTTTGTGAAATACGGTGGCCTGTCCGGTGGGTCCCTACTATCAGGTGGAGGAATAATTATTTTGCGCGTAATAAGGAGGCACTTGCTTACTGCGGCCGTGGAGCCAGCTATCAGCGTCTCCACGCACAGTACTCTTCCGATGGAAGTCGATCGTTGACCACATTGACCATGCCGCGCCGAGAGCACCACGGCGGTGGACGACGGCGAGGTCTAGGAAGGGGACGACGCAGAGCCGGGGAAGACGCGACAGTGGAAGCCCGCGCGGAGAGGAGTACGAGGGTTCACTGGTTCGGCTGCGGTGTGAGGCTGCCATCGCCGCAAGGCCTGGCCAGCGGTGAGAATAGTAGGGGGCGGTGCGGCCTCCGCGGCAGCACAGCCGGCCACGGGAGGCAGGAGCGTGCGGCACGACCGGCGCTGCTTTGGGTGGCTGGAGCAAGAAGACCAGAGGTTGAAGAAGCACTACGGCCGTTGGATGGACATCGTATGGTCACTGGAGCTAGAATCATTCATATTGACTAAGTTGACAAAGCCCTTCATCCCCGTCAACTTAGTAGGCCCACAAGTCAGCCTCCCACCAAGTTGGGTCCCAGCTAGCCAGGGGAGTATTCATTTTTTTGTGCGTAATAAGTAGGCACTTCCGGTGGGTCCGAGCTGACAACAGGGGGAACGTTTTTTCGTGAAATACGGTGGCCCGTCCAGTGGGTCCCAGTTGTTAGGGGGAAATGATTTTTTTCGCAAAATACTGGTGGCCCGTTCGGTGGGTCCCCGCTGTCAGGTGAAGGAATAATTATTTTACGTGTAATAAGGAGGCACTTCCTTGCAGCTATCGTGGACCCAGCTGTCAGCCTCTCCACATACAGTACTCTTCTGATGGAAGTCGGTCGTTGACCACATTGACCACGCCGCGCCGAGAGCACCACGGCGATGGATGACGGCGAGGCATAGGAAGGGGACGACGCGGAGCCGGGGAAGACGCGACAGTGGATGCCCACGCGGAGAGGAGACGAGCGTTCACCGGTTCGGCTGCGGTGTGAGGCTGCCGTCGCCGCAGAATAACAGGGGGTGTGGGTGAGTAGAGGGATGCCCTGGATAGCGGTGGGAGTAGTAGGGGGCGCTGAGGCCTGCGCGGCAGCACATCCAGCCACGGAGGTGGGAGTAGGCGGTCCCGCCGGCGCTGCTTTGGCGGCTGGAGCAAGAAGATCAGAGATTGAAGAAACACGACGGCCGTTGGATTGACATCCAACGGTTACGTCTGCTAGAATCGTTTGTTGACGTATATAATAACTAAAAAAATCTTGCATACGCGTCAACTAAACAGGCCCACAAGTCAGACCACTCCGTCTTTTTTTAATAATTTATATATAGCTCATGGCAACTTCTTATGCAATTTATTGCAGTCATTTTTTTGGTTGGCCAGGGCCAATTTCACATATTTCTGTGGGTTCCAAACTATTTTTAATACCGAAATGTCCAGCCAGATTTAAAGTACTTTGAAGATATATTTAAATTAGGTTAATGCCCAGTGAAATAGGAATCTGAAAATGTAATAAAATTCAGAAATTATAAAGTAATTGCCAATTTGTTATCTGTTTTTATATTTACAACCATTTCATATTACTTTCAAGATTTGCAAGCGTCTTGAAAGAGTTGCAGCCCATCAGGGCGTAGAAAAATAAGTAGGCCTGGATTGGGTATTCTTCAGAAAAAATAAACTGGGCTCATTTTCACAAAGAAAAAATAGCTGGGCTGGTCACATGGTGAACATAAAATATAAGCCTGGGCTAGACGGGCCACAACCCAGTTCAAACCCTGCTCCGTCTCAACAATACCAAATAAAAAAAATACTGCTCGAGTAGCTACGTCCCAGGTGTCAGCCGATCTTGTGTTGGTCTCTTGTCTATGGACTATATACGCTCACAATGTCGTGGGTCCCAGATGTCAGGAAAACACTAGGAGGAAGCATTTTATTTTTCCATACGCTAACGTGGTGGGCCCCTACTGTCATCCTCTCCATGTACTTCTGCCGATTCCTGTTGTTTGTTGACCATGTTGACAACGCGAGAGGGCGGCACCGCGGCGAGCGCACCAAAGCGCGCGGAGGACATCAGCGTTAACAATTTAGGAGATAGTAGGGCGGCGATGCGTGCGCTGAGGCGCAGCCAGTCGTGGGAGGCGGAAGCAGGCGGCCCCGCCGGCGCTGGTTTGGTTTTGGCGGCTGGAGGAAGACAGGACTGAAGAAACACGATAGACTGTAAAAGCAGCAGGAGTACTTAACAACCTTAACTGAAACTAGCAGGGGCACTTAACAACCAAAGCTCAAAGAGGTATGAGTACTTATATAGGTTCAACCATACAAAGCACGCATCGAACAGTGCTACTTTGCCTACAGTTAACCAAGGGTGAGGCTGCCAAGCCCCAGGACAAGGCCCAGGCGCCACCCCACACATCCACAACCTTCTGAAAGCGGCTTCATCTTGCAACATGGTCAATAAATAGGATATTCGCTTTAGAGCCATGGAAAAGCATGAACATAATCTTCCTTCCTATTCTCCAAGATGGACGAGCCTTCATTATTTGAGACCACCCATGAATAAGTATCTTTTCACCTCCAAGGGGAATTGAGTAGGTTGACATAAACATCATGTTGTGACCAAGCGCAAGTCTGACCCGACCATGGTGAGGCATCTGTATAGGAACAATAGAACTCGGCAGTTCCTGTTTCAAGAAGATCATAGCTGTAAAACTGTGTATAAGCAATAGTTTATGAACAACATATATAACAGAAAACAGCTCGTACCATAAGTTTCTCGACACAGTTGGACCTGTTCAACGAGTGCAGCAGTGGCACACATATCCCACGTGGCCTTCCACCATTGAAACGCCCCACAAGGACCTCAAGACGATCAATAAAGTGTAGGAACTTGTGGATGTCGATCCAGTCAAATTCTGTGCCATTAGTAACAGCCGAGTTATTACAAAGTAACAAACGAGCAGACTACTTAATTCTGAAAAAACCTACACATGCCACCAATTATAAGAAAATATTAATTAGAAGTAGCATCTTCGTGAGAGATTCGTTGCTACTTCTAAAGTTAAATTGTGATTAGTTAGACAGAATAGGTGGATTAAGAAGTAATTGAGGCAACAAGAAAGAACCAAATACAAAACTAACATGGATGAACAATTGGAACGACGCCGGGGTGGAAGATCACAGTGAAGATGAGACCAGGTTCTGCTATTTCCATCAACATTCGTGCGCCAACTTTCAGTCCGTAACACTTGAGAAAGTTTATCCAAGTTCGGCCATAAAAAAGCAGCGATCTTCTTGGTTCATGAACCCGACTCGGAACTTATATCCATGGCTTGTCTTCACTGTGACCATTAAACTAGTGTATTTAGTTATGGCAAGGCCGAGCATCTTGAGTACATGTGTTCTGGCAGAGCAAATAATACACTGCAGGAAAAATGATATGAGAACACAACATGTTCAAAAAAAACCCACCCTCGCGGATAGAAAAGATGATTCTAGGAACATACTATGCGTGTTTCAAAATGCTGTGTTAGGATGAGAAGGAACAAGTGTGGCATCTCGCCGAGGGTGCAGAAACCTGTAGGGTACTCGCACTTCGGGCACTGCAAATGAAACACACTAGATTCAGTAGGAAGAAAAATGCATCAACGGCGGCGGCTGCCATCCTAGGATTACCTGCGACCAAGGGACTTTGGTTTATCGGGGATGGATGAAGAATTTGTACCTGGTTCTCCATGAGAAAACCCTATGCAATCGCCGAGAGGGGGTTTTCTCTGAACAAGCAGACGAGGGAGAAGGGGATTTAGGCCCAGTAAAATATTGCCGCTTCGTCCGTCCAGCTTATTGCTAAAGCTAGAAAGGGGGGGGGGGGTTGTGATTTGACGGCTCATTGGGCATTACTGCGGCGCTACGATTGGGGTGTGTCTACCGTGAAGTTGTGCACTCTAATTTGTGCATATGGCACGTGGACCCTGTTGCCGGTTGCCCCACATATCAGCGAAAGGAAGTAGAAAGACAGGAGTAACTAGTTACACATAAATATATTTTTTGACAGAGAGATACTCCCTCTGTAAAGAAATATACAAATCTTTTATATCACAGGCTCACCTTGCCGAGAAATATACTCCCTCTGCAACGCACGGGCATTATGGGGGTTCAGCTGAGAATATAATACTCAGATTTTTTTGAGGGATAAAAGCTGCTTTATTGAAGATTAACAGTCATAGGTATACAAATAATTTTGGGGGTTCCTCTGAGCCAAAGATGGCTTCCACAGGGCAAAGAAGTAGCAGCTTTTGCGAGCACATGAGCTTCAACATTACACTCGCGTTTTTCATGTATGATCTCCATGGTTTGGAACATATTCTTCTTCATCTTGATCTCGTCCATAATAACTTTGTTGGGCCCCAAGTATGCCTCTCTGATATGCTTGACTGTTGCTGAACAATCGGTGCTAATCTGATCTTGTTGCAGGTTTAAGTCAAGAGCCAGAGATAGCCCCTCACAACATGCCATTGCCTCTAGGATCTCTGGATCAGTAACACTTCCGCACACCAGTGCCAATGCTCCAAGGAAGAAGCCTGTATGATCCCGGCTCACAACTGCCAGGGCTTCCCTTTCACCATTGCGAGATAACATAGCACCAACATTCATCTTCGCCCAACCCACAATAGGAGGAGGACGCCACTTCTGCACTGAGCTAGTGCTTCTCGAAACCAGGTTCTGGACTTTGGGCCGCAGGCCGACCCTGCATGTTTGGGGGCCCATGTGTTCTACCTCACCGCTTTTCATATTGCAAGCGATCGGTATGGCGCTGGTTTTAGATGATGTCGCAAGGCGAATACACAAAATTGAATAAAGCAAGGCAGCTGTTGGAATGAAATCAAACAACAGTTCCTAACCAGCAATCAGAGTTGCAATTCTATCAACGATATACCATGTGATAAATAATACTATCGTACTACTTATACACACAGGACACTTGTTTCACCATGCCAGATTATTACATCAAAATCTCTCGGAGGATAGATCAGTTAGGCAGTTGCGTGCTGCTACTGAAGAATTTCAAAGTTGATTTGGACCAGCTCTCCTTGCCGAGAAAGTTCGATTTTGACATCATCCCCTACCGCAAGATATGATTTATATTTGAACCTTGACCATCCTTTAGCATCAATCATCATGCGACCATCCTTTGTACTTACGATATATTGAGTAGGTTCATTCATACCAAGGCTGTGCATGGTAAGAGAAACTTGGCCGCGGTCGCCCGGATTGTTGAATGACTCCCTCGTTGCTCTAGGAATTCTCTGTTTGAAAACAAGAAGACATACCCAAACAGTTAGATCAACACACCAGTAAGTGAGATAACGGTCATGCACGTGTTGACGAGGCACTCCCTCTACTCTACTCAACGCAAGTACTATATAAAATCAAGTTATGGGACAAAGCCAACAACCGTTCATTTTTTCAAGCTATCGACTTACGCTTTGTAGTCCAGGTTGCCAGTTCGAATCTCGTCTTTCAGATTTGTTAGTTTTAGGTCCAAATTTGATTAATGACAAGTGGGACCCCCGTGTGTTGTTCCTATATTTCAGTGTAGGATGGTTTTTTTGAACAAACACTTTGCGCGGTTAGACAAGTAACGACACGAGTTACACGTTTTTTGCAAGTTTATGGATAAAAATGATAGTGGCATAGAATATCACATCCACCCCACAGCTTAGATACTATGGTGATACGAGTTTTTACACCGTTGGAAGTGAGATCCAATGGCTTGGGAGTAGTCTTTGCAATTATGCGCAATTTCCAAACTCTCCAAAGGTTTTTTTGCAAATAAAACATTTATGCCTCATGTGTGTCGCTGCATCTTCGATCCAACGGCTCCTCGGTGCTCATATTAGGTGCTCCCCATAGCTTAATTACCCGCTACGGTGATTGGAGTAGTTGTGGGGCGAATGCTACGAAAATTAATCTAAACCGACCAGAATAAATGCCTACACAAATTAATCCAAGGTTGGAGTGCCCCTCGCAATGTTAATAGCTCCGGCTTTGCGAGGGATGGAGAGGTAGTAGCTTCAACGCGTGGAAGATACGGTGTAAGAAAGCAAGGTCAATCGAGAGACATATAGATAGAGAGACAAAGTGAGTGTGGTCCGACATAAATTGAACAAATATATATGCTCTGGAGAGATATTGTCCGATTGAGCTTTTTGGCAAGGGTGAGGGTTGTAAGATAGAGCTTGAGAGATGATCCAGTCACAGACGTGTAGATATATTTTGTGCATGGGAGGAAGCAAGGTCAACCAATCACATAGGGTCGCCGTGCGATCGAAAGAGTGAGACGGGTTGGAGAGAGTGACCTAGATAGACGATGTGCGTGAGAGAGTATACAATGTGAATAGGTCGAATTGGGCTCAAACATGGTGATATATCATTTTTGTCCGAGAAAGAGCGAGGTCAATCGAGACATATGGAGAGAGAGAGAGAGAGAGAGAGAGAGATTGAGTGAGCGTGGCCCACCATGAGGTCGAAAGAGTGGTGGCGGCTTGGATGGACTAACCTAGATAGACAATCTGCGTGAGAGAGTATAGAGTGTGTCGATCAAGGCCCAAACAGGGAGATATATCATTTGTGTGTGAAAGAAAACGAGGTTAAATGAGACTCAGATAAAGAGAGCGAGATTTAGCGAGTGTGGCCCGCCGTGCGAAAGAAAGAGTGAGACAGTCTCGAGGGAGTGACCTAGATATACAAAGTGTGTGCTTGCACATGCACGAGAGGTTGGGGGGCTAGATAGGCAATGCATGTATTTAGTGCGAGAGGGTGAGAGGGAGAGGGGGGAGAGAGGGAGAGCTCAGCATGGGGTGCAATGGCGGGTGTGTGAGGTAAATACATTTGGTAACAGAGTGGAAAAAGGGGTTGTGTAGTTGAGAGACTTAGAGATCGAAACATGGAGAGAAAGAATGAACGTGTGTTGGAAACCGATAGCTTCCTAAGGTGGTTAGGAGAGGAAGATTGACCGATACAGGAAGTATGTAGCGTTTGTGCAGTGGGGGGGGGGGCTAAATACAACATTTAAATGTACATAGTATGAGACTTATTATCGATGTTTCAATTCGATGTACATTGTAAGATTTGAACCGAGGACCAGGCATACGGGTAATTATTTCGAATTCGTGCCATACTAAGTTTCAAAAAGTTGACATCGACTCAGTTTGTTGTGCTATTTTGTAGGTCATATGTTTGAATCCATCCAAAAGTTTTCTCACTACCATGGTGTTCATCATATACATATGAATTTGTATTAAAAAAGTAGCGTGGATATAGTGAAATGCGAAATCCACGTTAGAATTGGAGATCGCTACGTGACACACACTCTAATTCAAATAACTAACTACGTGACACACACTCTAATTCAAATAACTAATTATGTGACACACACTCTAATCCACGTTAGCGTGGGTACCGTTTCGATTTTTTTTCAAATAACTCCTCATTAATTAATTTATAGTACTCCCTCTGTTCACTTTTATAAGACCTTGAAGACATTTCAGACAATGTGCAAAACAATTCATTTTAAGTTGTCTGAAACGACTTACAAAAGTGAACAGATGGAGTATCTCGTTTCGAATGACTAATTATTGCAAGGAAAACACGGGCATGGTAATACATACAGATTCGTTTGCAAATGAAAGAAGATTCGTTTGCATTCTCAAATGTAGGCGCACCAGGCAAACCAGGGTCGTGTCGGGGTGGACGCTGCTTCGGGGTGCCTTAAAGGCAACTGCCTTTGGGTCACTAACATGTGGGCCAGCCACCTGTTGGGCCCATATGGCATGGACACAAAGGCAGGTGCCTTAAGGCACCGAAGCATAGTCCTGTCGGGGTGGTCGCGTGTGTCAGACGGACGCATAGCACCCAGCCACCCACCTCCCTCCCCCCAAAAAGGATGATGACAATATAAGTTCGCGCTTCCACGTTTCGGATTGAAATATCTGGCGGCCCCAATTCCAGCCCTGCAAAATCTCTCTTCTCTACCGCCCCCTTCCGCGCCCAGATTGCTCAAATCCCTAATTCGCCGCCAACCCTCGAATCACCCCTTGTCTCATCTCTTTCCCCACCGTTCCCCACCTCTGTGCCGGACGACGACGAAGAAGAAGACGATGGTCGCGCTTCACCACCGCACCGGAGCTACCTCATCTACGCCCTCGTCCACCGCACTGGGTGGTCCACTGACAACATCGGCTGCCGCAACCGACGTGCCTCACAGACACCGAGTTCCACTGCATCAGGTGCGCTTCACCGACGCCGTCTCCTAGCTCACCGGGGCTACACGCACCTCTCCGCCCCCCGAGGCCGTTGGGAATTCACCAACGGTCTCGTCCACCGCATCATAGCGCTCCGCTGCCACTCAAGATCTGCATCCATGCGGGCTAGCCAACGCCAGCGCATCACCCTCAACGGCTCTAAAGTGACCCGCACTCTAGCTAGGCGAGCATGCCCAAATGTCGCCCCAAACTAGGTATCCACACATCACTCCCTTGTGCACTGTTCCGACGATGTTTGGATATCCTTTCACTGCTCTCTTAGCTTACACGCCTATGCAACTCTGACCTTAACTCTTATTTCTTCTGGAGATATCATCTGAAAGAAGCAAATCCATATTTTAGTGAAGCATGACAACCGCTACAGGATTTGGTACACATCCTGCACACCCGTATAACCTTGTAAGTATCTGTCCTCCGGTACAACATCAAGGTCGATTCCTCTTATTTGATCAACCATTCACCGTGTCAAAAATGCAGAGGGGGATGCAAGGAGCACAAGGCCTGCACATCCAAGCAAGTGGTAACATGGACTTGTACATGGAACATCCCAAGCGCAAGCAGAGCTGCAGTGAGCCTGTACAATGAGCTAGCGTAAGTCCCTGCATTTCATTTAATTTGTACTGGCATTTGTGTATGATCAGTGGCTGATCCGCGAATTCAAGTTACCAGGGACGAACATTTAACTTAAAAAATATGAAGGCACTTGCACTCCGGAAATCAACATAACTTGAGAAATGTGAAGCTACATGCACTTTGAAAACCGGCTAATGATCCAAAGTAGTTCAGATTATAAACACTAAATGATGCAAGCACCAAAAAACACAAAATGCAACATGGTGTACAAGGACTACAAACATGGTCTGTACCTGCTTGAATTATTCGTTCTCTAGCTGAAAATATCGAAGTGTAATTGCACGTATAACTAGTGCGCAAACTGCATATCAATATATCTATCCTGCACAAGTATGCCAATAGTTTCAAACAACAGATTAGAAAAGTATTTATGCTATGTTGTCATGATACGGGGACTTTCTGGTAGATGGCCTCGACGTTTCCTCAAGCTATGAAAATGCACTATAATTTGCTTGTCATCAATGCCTGCAAATCTCTGTCTCTCTCAACATAGTAGATCATCATTAGACACCAAATCCTTCAATGAGCTTGCAAAATGCTTGCATTAGATCCCTCATTAGACACTATATGTTCATCACCAGGAGCATGTAAAATGTTTGCATCAAATCCTTCATTAGTAGTCTGTTCATTAGACACTTCGGGCTCAAGAACAACATGAGCTTGTATGTTTGCACCGGAAACTTGATTAGATACATCAGATTCAGTCAGTTCAGTATTGATTGGGGGAGTTATAAAATAAGTAGAAATTGGTTTCATTTTCTCATAGATTCCCTACATACAAGCAGTTTTACAACACCGCCAGGTTTAACTATTGGCCAGAAATTGAAGAGTTGAATTAGATATAATCAGGGATGTGATGTACCTGCTCGTTGCGCATGCTACTCTTACAAGCTGCGACTGTCTGTTTGCGCAAGCTCGATGCCATGCCCGTGCTACCGCCACTGCCTCCCACGCAGGCTACACCCAGGGTTGGATCTTCATCTTCTTGTCCTTCCGTTCGCTTGAAGCTGGGCGACCGCCCTCCAACGAGGGCGCGAGGAAGTGCTGTGTCGGTCTGTCCAGCGGTGGCTAGGTTAGGAGCGAACTAGACTGGAGGCTGGAGTGAATGAATTGGGATTTTTCCTGGTGTCGATCGATATGGGAGGCGCTCGTTTGGGCCGCGAGCCTGCTATAGGGCCTGCCTTGCACTTATGTTATTGGCCCATCCAAATTGAAACATTTTTCTTCATTTTTTACATTGCTTGCTCGTGCGTTGGGATGAACAAAACTAGCATGGGCCAACCTGGATGACTCAAACTAGGTGCACACTTTCCAGCCACCTGAGGCGGCCGCCCATACCAGCCCCTATGGTGCCGCCGCCCCTTTTTGCGTGTATGATTGGATAGTGAAAAATATTCCAGTGGCGCTTTTGATTTACCCACAGAATGGTTGAATTGCTTGTTTCTATGAACTGAGTTCGCCAATAATGTGAAGGATGCCAGTCTTTTCATCCTATTGTAGATTGCTTAGATCTCGATATGCCAAAAGTAATCGCATGAAAAATACAGTAAAAGCCAGTGTGATGTGTTTGGCTACAACTAGTCTGACTACACGTCCTCATATAACATATCAAGGACGCACCATCTTACCAGATTAAGCATTCGACTTACCTATGCAGTGTGGGAAGAAAGAAGTATTGGGACTGCGTATCCAAGCAATTGATGCCATGGACTCCTTCGTACAACCTTGTAAGCGAAAAAGAAGTTGCAGTGTGCCTGTACAAAGAACTAGCGTAAGTTCAGTTACCTGCTTCTCGGAATTTTAGTTAGCCACTTATTGCAAAATTGTTCAATTACGTTGCTTGGCTTAATTTAGTTTGCTACTGATTACATAATGGCACAGCCTATTAATCATATTGTAGACTGCGCCTATCTATGTGTTTGATACTTACTGTTAAGAATTACCTGTTTGCCTTAACTTAAATATCTACTTGTTTGTTTAACCGCTTTGCTGCTGCAACAACGGGTTACAATGATGTTAAATTGAAACTCTTTAATTCCTTGTTTGTTTAACTGGTTTGCTGTTATAACTCCCAGTTGAGATGTTTTGCTAACTTCAACTTTTCTGAATCCAATCGGAACTTTAATGGCAAAACAGGTTAGCCCAAGATCAAAGAGCAAGGTCCCCATGGACGTTGCATCATCCCACAGCAGTGGCACCGGCCTAATCGTGCATTATGAATTGCCAACTGCTGATGCTCTAGAGGCTAAACTAGTGGTAGAAAGAGATTCTGCTTTTGCACTTAGAGATGAAGTTGACATGTTGAGGAAGCAAACAACACAATCACAAGCAGTACTCAAGACAACCATTAAATATTTGGTGGATTTCAAAATGAAGAGAGTTGAGACTGACCAAATTGTTAAGGTCCTGAAGGAAAAAAGGAAATTAAATTCCTACTTGGTAAATCATAGGTGAAATGTTCTTTCCATAGTTGAATGACCTTTGTGTTGTATGTTCATGTAATCAATCAAACCATTTGTTTTAGAGATCATGTAATAATTTTTTTTTGTTTTTTTGTTTGTAATTTTATTTGAGCACAAGTCTGTATTAATTGATAAGACTCGAAGACATTTCATTTGGATTGCTGTGCCAGACCTACAAATATGCCAATCGGGCTGAATGTGCATTCAACAATAGTAGTATAGATGGACCATAAGTGGCACGCATCGGAAAGGGCCAAGATGCTGGCTAAAAAAGGATGCTGTTGTAGCCAAAAAAAGTACAGCGGCCTGGCTTATGTATGTTAGTTGATATTATTGATCCATATACTCTATAAGTGTTTATATGTCTGTTAGTTCCGTACATTCTTGGTTGATTGACTCGGTATTTGAATCTTGATACATCGCTTGTGTACATATCTAAATGGGAGTACACATTATGCTGCGTGTGACATTTGAGTTGGACATGAAGTGTTCCAAATATTCGAATTCACCTTAAACTGGATTCTAGTTTCTGAATTTGAGTATCGACATTTGTAAACCATATTCATATATGACAGTGGAATACATCTTTGTCGTCCTTTTGAAGATATATAAAAACACATAGAATGATTTATAAAGATTCATATAGGAATACAAAATGGATTCAAATTTAGTTTCCAGGGTAAACGTGGATGCTTATTGTCCCAAAATTCGAAAGAAACAGCAAAATGCCCACTCCCACATCGGATGCCCGAAGCCAAGTGTTTGGGAGATGGAAATTAGTGTCTACCCATTACACGGACAATCCATCGGCCCGATTTCCACTGCTCTAAATAGGGGTAGGTTAGTAACTTCAATTAGACGTGACACGACCGCCTCTGAGCCCATTCCGACACGGTGGGCATCAAACATGCGCGGAAAAACTCATTTGATTCAAGCTCGTCCGAAAGACCTCTGTTTCTCCCTCCATTCCCCATTCATACACTGTGGGCGGCAAAACACCCTCTCCTCATCCGAAATAGATGTAAGCTAATATTTTAAATAGGGGCAAATGTGTAACTTCCATTAGACGTGACACAACCGCCCTACCTGTCAGCCCCGTTCATACACCATGGGTGCCAACCGTGGGCGGCAAAACACCCTGTCCTCGCCCGAAATAGTTACCGACAAATATTCGGGAGATGCGAGATTACCGTCCTATCCCCAACCGACGAGACGTCCAAATTTGAAACGGGGGATAAGTTCGTAACTTTCCCATATTTCAGACAGGCGTGTCCCAAAAACATGGTTCCCCGTACCTCTCCCTCCATTTTCCCATTCATACACCGTCCACGCTAGAACACCCCATTCCCACACCAGCCTCCGTCCGCCACCCCATCCATCGCCGTCGTCCTCCACCACATCCATCGCCACCGTCCTCCACCATGCCGGAGCGCCTACCAAGACCGCGTCGTCCACTGCTAGAGATGGATGTTTCTCATCCACGGCAACGGACCAATAGCCTTGCATCGCGTCCTCTCGCTTCATCGGTGCTATCGTCCTCTTTGCTGGGGCCGCTCACACGACCTTCTCTTCCACCGCAACGGGACTTATCCCCCGACGCACCCATCTACCGTCACAGATCTGCTTCAAGACCACCGACAGCCATCACACCCCCGATGCCTACATGGCGCCGCAAGAGAGGTCGTACTTCATATCTCCTCAACTTTTTGATCTCAACCAGAAAATAGATCTTAACTTGGTTACTCTACTTTCTTTTCAGCTCTTAGAATTTAGTTCTTAGTTTGAAGCAAACAATGGATGCTAAATATCATTTCTCCGGTTTGCAGCTTCAAATCTGCCATGGTACAGCCATAATACGGTTTAATTGATCATGCTTAGGGTTTAATTGATCACGTTGGTTCCGTGGTGGTTTCTTTAATAGAAATCAGAGGGGAAACCCTCTTTTGCTAAAAATATATGCTTAGAGTTTCCCCCTTTTATGATCACTATACGATCAGAATACATGCTTCGTGTCATAATAACACTGCTCCACCCATCAAGCTAAACAAGCTTAGTTGTTCAAATACGAATCTGATATTATTAAAACAAAGTTGTTTAATTGGTCAGCTAAATGTTCCTAAATTAGTTTTGAAAATGCATGTTCACCGCTTGGGTGTGTATCTCTGTGTGTGGTCTGGTCAGCACAGTTGGGGAGGTGAACTTTGCATATGCAGGGGTTTATAGGGAGACACTCTCCGAGTTGAAACCGCAATGCATTCCATAGATAATCTGACTACTTTTTATGTTTTCATGAATCTCAGATTCTGAACAGCATCATAATGATTATGAGCTTGCGCGCATGAAAAGAATAAGGCAGAACAATGCCACGGCTGTCAAACTTGGCATTAAGGGACTGAAATCAAGTCTGGATGCAATGCAATGCAAACACTCTCCACCTACAGATTCATGCTCAGAATATGATCCTAACAGTGATTGTGAGCTAGAGGGAGACCTAAGTCAATGTAGCTCCCTAGTGGAGGAGTCAGAGGAAGATGCCCTATCTTATTCACCCATCAAGGTACTTGCTCTAACTTTCCAAGGTTACATTGCTCGCACATATCTTGCAACTGATGCTTTGCATTGCTTCTACTTTGTTGAACTGCCATTAGCTTAGTTTACACATCGTGTATGTGAATATGCCCTGCCTATCCATTTTCAGTACATATTACATCTGTCATCATACCATATTTATCCATTCAAATGTTGTTCTTGTGTATCAGACGTTCAAAAGGAAGAGGGCGATTGCTGATCGTGGAGGAGCACAAGCAAAGTATTTGGAAAAGGTAGTGGCACCTGATAAATCAAATAGCCCATTAGGTGTAGTTGCAATATCACCTGACCCACAAAATACCCCAACTCTAGCAGACTCTAGCCCTACTACACTGGTCATTTCTGATGCCCCAACTCAGCAGACCCCAACTGCAGCAAACAGTATGATTATGCCAGTTGACATAGCACCAGCTGTACGATGCAAAACCCCCATTCCAGCAAAGAGTACACCAAATCTAGTTTCCAAATCCCTTTTCGAACCAGAGAGAGCCCCAATTGCAGCAAATAGGACCCCTGTTCCATTTCTTCCCAATTTAGAAGACGAAGCTTATGTTGTTGTCAGGAACTTTGTGCGCATCTTTCCTTCATGGAAAGATTATATCGCAGACACAGAACAATTTCCAGTCTTCCTCCGCAACTTACACATAAGTAATGTACTAATGTTATTCATGGTCATTACTGCATATGTTTCTGCTGACAGAAGACACAAGATTTCATTCTTTTAAATAGGCGAAGCGCAAACTGGATTGTGATGACGAGCAAGGGTTGGTTGCGCTTTTCAAGCACTCGTTGATGAAGTATCGTTCCTACCCGAGCCAAGCGCACTTCAATGGCAAGCCTCTGAACAAAATTTCTGTAAAGTCTCCGGTGCTACATTTATCCGACGGTGACTGGAATCATCTTGTTACACATTGGTCTCAGCTGCAGCGTAAGGTACTGTCTATGATATCACATCACAATTTGAACTATATTTCTGCATTTGCCTTAATGTCTCACTTGTACGAAAACTGTTAGTAGAAGAACATTCATTCTAAAGGGACCACAGAATATCGCAACTATACTGCACACTCCATTGCTCTTGTGAGTACCTCTTGCCCTGTATGACCATACTTACTTCCATAGCTGTTTGATTATGTAGCATCACTGCACATGTTAGCCTCGTAATCGTCCATTTAGTGGACATTATAAGATCCTATGGACTCTTACATAAATTTAGAATCAACCCAATGCTTTTGAAGAGGTTTAGCTCTGCAGTCCTCTTGTAAGGACTGAACGTGGTCTATCACTATACTTACATTAACAGCTACTCCCTCCGTCCCATAATATAAGAATGGTTTGTACAGTACACTAGTGTTCAAAACACTCTTGTATTATGGGAAGAGGGATTGGTTCATTTTGTAGCATTCTGCATCTTATCTCCCTCGCCCACCATTTACTAAAAAAGATCAGATCTATATTTAATCTTACCAACAAGTAGAATACACAGACAATGCCAGTGCAGAAGTGTAGCCCATTGCTCTTGTCAGTACATTTTGTCCTGTAATGCTTGTACTTCCAGGGATTGGTAGTTGATTATGTAGCATCAATCTGCATCTTATCTTCATTATCCTCTATCCCTTCTAGTATTATCATATCTATAATTACTCTCTACAAAATGTAGAGTACAGACAATGCTTATGAAGAAGATTTTGTGCTAAAATTCTTGAGTTATCCTTCCCTTGCCATGGAGAAGGGCATTATAAAGCCGGTGTTAACTGTTAATGTAAGTCAGTCCTTCTAAAGCCTTTATCCTCAACTGTTGTTTAATTTGCTCATACTCCCTATCGTTTACTGCTGTTTAGTTTGCTGTTTCTACCAAAATGCATGTTCGTAAGAACCGTAAGTTTTAAGTTTTACTTGTAAAACCAAATTCCTTATTCATACCATGCACATTACTTAATACTCCCTATATGTATGCTTGTTTTTGTGGATCTATAATCCAGTGTGTGGTGAAGCAGCCCACGGTTGCACCTTGTCATCTCCTGTTTTATCTTACTGATGTGGCTGATGATATGAACAACATGCCATGCACATTATCCAAAATAGATACAATGATTTTCTTTGCCCTTCATCTATGCTTGTTATGTTGACATGGTAATCCAGTAGTGTGGTGAAGCTCCCCGCATTATGAACAATGCCAAATTATGCTATTCATATTTTGAATATACTCTTTATTTTCTAATTTGAAATTGAATAGAATTGACAGAACAGTTATCATCTTTGTTTATACACGTGCAAAACCTGTCATCTCTCTGCTTTGTTTCAGGGTGATATGCCTGATGACATGCACAAGTCTGCTGAAGGCTGTGAGACGAACCCAACATATATTGTAGCAAAGAAGGCAAAACATCTTGAAGATAGCGAGACAACCCCAAAGTCTTGTCTTGATGCAGTGTTCAAGTTACTTGAGACTAACAGTCAGACAATCTCACAGAATTCGTTGTCTGAATCAGTTCGACTTCTTTAGTCCCAAGTTCTAGCAGAAAGGCATTCTGCAAATCAACTTCGACTTGAAGTCCTATCTCTAAGAAAGATTGCGGAGAATACCAATGAGAACCTCATCGCTAAACAGCTACACCTAGAAGCTATGACCGACATGCTAGGCCGGTCTCACAGCCTTGCTCAGCAGCTTGCGCAGCAGTTCCCCCGCAAGGCTAACCTTTCTTGAACTATCTTGGAAGTGGTCTCGGTTCAATATTATTTTGTTATGCTGCAATGGTGCCCAGTTTTTGTAATCTGCTTCTTCATTGCGCTTTATGATCACTGGTGGCAAACTTTGATGCCCAGTGGATGTAATATACCTTAAATCCTTTATTGTGTAGTGTAGGTTTATTCTTAGTTACTATGTCGTAATTTCTTTATTGTATAGAGTAGGTTTGTTCTTAATTCCTACTAGTTACGCAGCAGCCCGAAATGAACCCCGGCCATGATTGTGCGAATCAAATCATGGGCTTTTAACAGGCCAAAATTGTCTGGGTCCTTGTTTGGCCCAATCAGATATCGGCTGCGAGCAGACCGGATGCAAACTGGGTCGTAGTTAGGCCCAACTATATGACGGGCTTTTACCAGGCCGAAATTAATATAGGGCCGAAATGTTAAACGGGCCCTTAACATGCAAAACTAATATCAGGCCGAATTACTAAGTGGGCCTTTAGCAAGTGGGCCCAAAAGCATAGTGTCCAGTTGACGGGCCGAATCTGATATGGGCCATAATTGAGCCCAAAGCCTCTTAAAGGGCCGGACCTGATCTCAGCCGTAATTTGGCCCAGAACATGGTAGGCTTTTAACGGGCCAGATCTCATATGGGCCACTATTAGGCCCAGAGCGTGGCAGGCCATTAATGGACCGGATCAAATATGGGCTGACATTTGGCCCAAAACATGGCAGCCAGTTAATGGGCCGGCCTACTAGGGTCCTCAAAATATTGTGGGCCTACAGCTGGGCCGACCCATTAATGTCGGCGAAATCTCGTGGGCCTTTAGTTGGGCCGACCCATTATGACCCGCAAGAATCTTGTGGGCCTTTACCTGGGCCGGCCCATTATGGCACACAAAAATCTTGTGGGCCTTTACCTGGGCCGGCCCATTATGGCCCGCAAAATCTTGTGGGCCTTTAGCTGGGCCAGCCCATTATGGTCCGCAAAATCTCATGGGCCTTTAGCTGGGCTGGCCCATTATGGTCCGCAAAATCTTGTGGGCCTTTAGTTGGGCCAGCCCATTTAAACTTGTTGGGTCATGCCACGTGTCGACGTATCATAGGCGCCTTCTATCCAGTGAGTGGATGACATCTGTCCCGATGATGAGCCGACACGTGTTTCCTCTAGCCAATGATGATTTTACACATGGAAAATCCCCATTGGTCGGGGCTATTAACGGGTTATCGGATCCAAAACCCGACCCGATAGCTTAACGGCGTTCCGTTACGGTGGATGCCATGTGTCGGTCACCCTTGACGAAAGCACTTCTGTGACGCGCGATTTATCGTCATGGAAGTGGACACTTCCGTGATGATAATTTTGGTAATGTCATGGAACACTTCTACGACAACACATATATGACTATCTTGATTCTGTCATAAATTTGTCATGGATGTACATGCATGACAAAAAAACCGACCTACTGTGACAAACACGTATCATCACGGAAGTGTATTTTTTGGTAGTGTCATCACGTGAAATGGAGTAGTTTTCAATGGTGAACATCACTATGTTGATCATATCTACTATATGATTCACGCTCGACCTTTCGGTCTCAGTATTCCGAGGCCATATTTGCATATGCTAGGCTCGTCAAGTTTAACCCGAGTATTCTGCGTGTGTAAAACTGTCTTGCACCCATTGTAGATGAACGTTGAGCTTATCACACCCGATCATCACGTGGTGTCTCGGCACGACGAACTTTGGCAACAGTGCATACTCAGGGAGAACACTTTTACCTTGAAATTTAGTGAGAGATCATCTTACAATGCTACCGTCAAACAAAGCAAAATAAGATGCACAAAGGATAAACATCACATGCAATCAATATAAGTGATATGATATGGCCATCATCATCTTGTGCTTGTGATCTCCATCTCTGAAGCACCATCATGATCACCATCGTCACCGGTGACACCTTGATCTCCATCGTAGCATCGTTGTCGTCTCGCCAACTATTTCTTCTACGACTATCGCTACCGCTTATTGATAAAGTAAAGCAATTACAGGGCGATTGCATTGCATACAATAAAGCAACAACCATATGGCTCCTGCCAGTTACCGATAACTCTGTTACAAAACATGATCATCTCATACAATATATATAGCATCATGTCTTGACCATATCACATCACAACATGCCCTGCAAAAACAAGTTAGACGTACTCTACTTTGTTGTTGCAAGTTTTTACGTGGCTACTACGGCCTGAGCAAGAACCGTTCTTACCTACGCATCGAAACCATAATGATTGTTCGTCAAGTTAGTGATGTTTTAACCTTCACAAGGACAGGGCGTAGCCACACTCAGTTCAACTAAAGTTGGAGAAACTGACACCCGCCAGCCACCTGTGTGCAAAGCACGTCGGTAGAACCAGTCTCGCGTAAGTGTACGTGTAATGTCAGTCCGGGCCGCTTCATCCAACAATACCGCTGAACCAAAGTATGACATGCTAGTAAGCAGTATGACCTGTATCGCCCACAACTGACTTGTGTTCTGCTCGTGCATATAACATCTACGCAATAACCTGGCTCGGATGCCACTGTTGGGGAACATTGTAATTTCAAAAAAATTCCTACGCACACACAGGATCATGGTGATGCATAGCAGTGAGAGGGGTGAGTGCGTCCATGTACCCTCATAGACCGAATGCAGAAGCGTTAGCACAACGCGGTTGATGTAGTCATACGTCTTCCCGATCCGACCGATCCAAGTACCGAACACATGGCACCTCCGAGTTCTGCACACATTCAACTCGATGACGTCCCGTGAGCTCCGATCCAGCAAAGCTTCATAGGAGAGTTTCGTCAGCACGATGGCGTGGTGACGGTGATGATGATGCTACCGACGCAGGGCTTCGCCTAAGCACCGCTATGATATGATCGAGGTGGATTATGGTGGAGGGGGGGCACCGCACACGGCTAAGAGATCAATGATCAATTGTTGTGTCTATGGGGTGCCCCCTACCCTAGTATATAAAGGAGCAAGGGGGGAGGCCGGCCAGCCCTCTATGGCGCGCCAGGAGGAGGAGTCCTCCTCCTAGTAGGAGCAGGACTCCCCTCTTTCCTACTCCTACTAGGAGGGGGAAAAGAAGGGGGAGAGAGAGAAGGAAAGGGGGGCGCCGCCCCCCTCTCCTAGTCTAATTCGTACCAGAGGGGGAGGGGCACGCGGCCTGCCCTAGGCCAGTGGTCTCTCTCTCCACTAAGGCCCATAAGGCCCATTATTTCTCCGGGGGGGGGGGGGTCCGGTAAGCCTCCGATACTCCGGTTTTCTCCGAAACCACCCGGAACACTTCTGGTGTCCGAATATAGTCGTCCAATATATCGATCTTTACGTCTTGACCATTTCGAGACTCCTCGTCATGTCCGTGATCATATCCGGGACTCTGAACTACCTTCAGTACATCAAAACACAAAAACTCATAATACCGATCATCGCTGAACTTTAAGCGTGCGGACCCTACGGGTTCAAGAACTATGTAGACATGAACGAGACACGTCTCCAGTCAATAAACAATAGTGGAAACTGGATGCTCATATTGGCTCCCACATATTCTACGAAGATCTTTGTCGGTTAGACCGCATAACAACATACATTGTTCCCTTTGTCATCGGTATGTTACTTGCCCGAGATTCGATCGTCGGTATGTCAATACCTAGTTCAATCTCGTTACTGGTAAGTCTCTTTACTCGTTCCGTAATACATCATCCTGCAACTAACTCATTAGTTACAATGCTTGCAGGGCTTATAGTGATGTGCATTACCGAGTGGGCCCAGAGATACCTCATCGACAATCGGAATGACAAATCCTAATCTCGAAATACGCCAACTCAACAAGTACCTTCGGTGACACCTGTAGAGCACCTTTATAATCACCCAGTTACATTGTGATGTTTGGTAGCACAGAAAGTGTTCCTCCGGTAAACGAGAGTTGCATAATCTCATAGTCATAGGAACATGTAGAAGTCATGAAGAAAGAAATAGCAGCATACTAAACGATGAAGTGCTAAGCTAACGGAATGGGTCAAGTCAATCACATCATTCTCCTAATGATGTGATCCCGTTAATCAAATGACAACTCATGTCTATGGATAGGAAACATAACCATCTTTGATCAACGAGCTAGTCAAGTAGAGGCATACTAGTGACACTCTGTTTGTCTATGTATTCATACATGTATCATGTTTCCGGTTAATTCAATTCTAGCATGAATAATAAACATTTATCATGATATAAGGAAATAAATAATAACTTTATTATTGCATCTAAGGCATATTTCCTTCAACTAACTCATTGGCTACCTCGGCCAACAAATTTTCTCACCATCTTGAGCTTGCTGACATATGTCCTCTTTGTGGTGTGGAATGAGAGGACGGCTTCCATGCATTATGCAGATGCCCACTTGCTAGAGGACTGTGGCGGAATATGGAGGCGGACTGGCCAATCCCAAAGCTCGAGGGAATTTGCAACAACGGCCCAGAGTGGTTGTTTTCCCTCCTAGAACCACTAGACGGAACGTCACGCCTGGTCACCCTCATGATTATGTGGCGAACCTGGTACGTGCGCAATGAGATTACTCATGGAAAGAAGCCACCCCAATAGAAGCATCCCGTTGCTTCCTCAACGGGTACATTAATTCGCTTCTATGCATTCATCAATACCCAAATGGAGACGTGGAGAAAGGAAAGATGGTCCTGCATGTTACCTAGCCGAAGCAGGAGCAGGAGCTACGTAGGGCGCCGCCCAGCCCGGGCTGGACGAAGTTAAACACTGATGGTAGTTATGTCCCTGCTACAGGTGTTGTAGGAGGGGGCATGGTCCTCCGCGATGATAGAGGAGAGATCATCTTCAGTGCGTGTAGGGAGATGCGCACATGTGATAACAGCCTGCATGCGGAACTTACAGCATGTAGAGAAGGCTTGGAATTGGCTTTGCATCGGACCAACTTACCCATCGTGGTGGAGCTGGATAGTGTGGAAGCGGTCACGAGGCTTACAACACATGTGATGGACCGCTCACAACACCGTGCTCTAGTTGACGAGATCCTGAGGATAGTTACGTCAGAGGATAGGGAGATTCTTTTTACTCACTGTAGACGATCTCAGAATAAAGTTAGTCATGAGTTGGCCGCATATGGCCGTAATACCCCCCGCACTATAGTGTGGTTGCGCTCAGGGTTGGAATTTGTTGTAAACCTATCAAAGGATGATAAGCCTCCTTGAGTAATGAAAATCTCCTTTCACCCCGCAAAAAAATCAGAACCTTTTATTTTCTTTTAATATTTTTTCAGATCTTACTATTCCCTTGAGCTCACAATAACACTTTCGTCCACTTCCTCCCTACTCCACCACATATGTGCAAGTATTTGCCCGACCCAAGGAACACTTTCATCAAACGCAACAAACGGACGATGGATTATAAACCGAACATTGGTCCGGTACAGTGCTACATAGTCAACCGGCAAAAAGAATAATAGTGCTACATGTTAGGTTGATCTCTTCCCGATCGAGCCCAATGGCTCGACGGGCCCTTGACCCGCGCCTTGATCTTGGGTGCCCAACCAAGCCATGGCTGGTGGCCCCTGTCGCCGCGCTATATAAAGGGATGGGGAGCCAGCCGCATGCAACACGAGATTCATCGTACGTCCAGAACCCCACCCACATCCCTACCAATCTAGGGTTAGCGCAATACGACGGGAAGCTCAACCACCGCTGCACACACGCACACACGCCCACACCGCCGTCACCGTCCCGCCATAGCAATGACGGGAGTTCATCAACCCATGGTGAAGGTAATACCCCATCTGATCCCGCAACTACCATGGATATCCAACACATGTGATCCTGATGGATTTAACATTGGTATTAGAGCCTTTCTTGTGTTGATATTTTCGGTAAGTGAACAACGAAAAGAAAGTTTCCTCCCCCCGCCCAAGAACCCTAACCCCAAAAACAAAAGAGGGGAAAGAAGGGTGATACGTCTCCATCGTATCTACTTTTCCAAACACTTTTGCCCTTGTTTTGGACTCTAACTTTTATGATTTGAATGGAACTAACCCGGACTGACGTTGCTTTCAGCAGAATTGCCATGGTGTTGTTTTATGTGCAGAAAACAAATATTCTCGGAATGACCTGAAACTCCACGGAACATCTTAGAAAAAATAATAAAAAATCCTTGCCAAAGATGAAGACCAGGGGGGCCACACCCTGTTCACGAGGGTGGGGGGGCACCCCCCCTAGGGCGCGCCTCCCTACCTCGTGGGCCCCCTGGATGCCCTCCGACGCCAACTCCAACTCTATATATTTGCTTTCGGAGAGAAAAAAATCAGAGAGAAGAAATCATCGCGTTTTACGATACGGAGCCGCCGCCAAGTGATACATCCATTTTGCATCATGCTTTTATATCGATATTTATCGCATTATGAACTATTATTTCACTTTATGTCACAATACTTATGGCTATTCTCTCTTATTTTACAAGGTTTACATAAGGAGGGAGAATGGCGACAGCTGGAATTCTGGGCTGGAAAAGGAGCAAATATTAGAGACCTATTCTGCGCAACTCCAAAAGTCCTGAAACTCCATGGAACATCTTAAAATAAATAAAGAAAAATCCTCGCCAAAGGTGAAGGCGAGGGGGCCCACACCCTGCTCACGAGGGTGGGGGGCTCCCCCCTAGGGCATGCCCTCCTACCTCGTGGGCCCCCTGGTGGCTCTCCGATGCCCATCTTCTCCTATATGAAGTCTTTCAATGAGAAAAAAATAAGAAGGAACTTTTCGGGACGAGACTCCGCCGCCACGAGGCGAAACCTTGGCGGATCCAATCTAGAGCTCCGGCAGAGCTGTTCTGCTGGGGATACTTCCCTCCAGGAGGGGGAAATCATCACCATCGTCATCACCAACGCTCCTCTTATCGGAAGAGGGCAATCTCCATCAACATCTTCACTAGCACCATCTCATCTCCAAACCCTAGTTCATCTCTTGTATCCAATTCTTGTCTCAAAGTCCGGGATTGGTGCTAGTAGGTTGCTAGTAGTGTTGATTACTCCTTGTAGTTGATGCTAGTTGGTTTAATTGGTGGAAGATCATATGTTCAATCATATATGCATATTATTACCCCTCTGATTATGAACATGAATATGCTTTGTGAGTAATTACGTTCATTCCTGAGGACAAGGGAGAAGTCTTGCTATGAGTAGTCATGTGAATTTGGTATTCGTTTGATATTTTGATAAGATGTATGTTGTCTAGTCTCTAGTGGTGTTATGTGAACGTCGACTACATAACACTTCACCATTATTTGGGACTAGAGGAAGGCATTGGGAAGTAATAAGTAGATGATGGGTTGCTAGAGTGACAGAAGCTTAAACCCAAGTTTATGCGTTGCTTCGTAAGGGGCTGATTTGGATCCATATGTTTCATGCTATGGTTAGGTTTACCTTAATACTTTTGTTGTAGTTGCGGATGCTTGCAATAGAGGTTAATCATAAGTGGGATGTTTGTTCAAGTAAGAACAGCACCCAAGCACCGGTCCACCCACATATCAAATTATCAAAGTATCGAACGTGAATCATATGAACATGATGAAAACTAGCTTGACGATATTCCCATGTGTCCTCGGGAGCGCTTTTCCTATTATAAGAGTTTGTTCCGGCTTGTCCTTTGCTACAAAAGGATTGGGCCATCTTGCTGCACTTATTTACTTTTGTTACTTGTTTCTTGTTACAATTTATCCTATCACAAAACTATCTGTTACCACTTATTTCAGTACTTGCAGAGAATACCTTGCTGAAAACCACTTATCATTTCCTTCTGCTCCTCATTGGGTTCGACACTCTTACTTATCGAAAGGACTACGATAGATCCCCTATACTTTTGGGTCATCAAGACTCTTTTCTAGCTCCGTTGCCGGGGAGTGTAGCTCTTTTGGTAGGTGGAATTTGGTAAGGAAAAATTTATATAGTGTGCTGAAATTTACTGTCACCTGTTACTATGGAAAGTAATTCTCTAAGGGGCTTGTTCGGGGTATCTTCACCCCGTCCAGTAGAGCAAAGAGTTGCTCCTCAACCTACTGAACCTATTGAAAATGAAACTCCTTTTGAATTTCCTTCGAGTATGATGGAAAAACTTCTAGCTAACCCTTTTACAGGAGATGGAACAAGGCATCCTGATGAGCATTTAATATATGTGGATGAAGTTTGTGGATTATTTAAGCTTGCAGGTATACCCGATGATGTTTCTAAGAAGAAGGTCTTCCCTTTATCTTTGAAGGGAGACGCATTGATATGGTATAGGCTATGTGAAGACATGAGATTCTGGGACTATAAAAGATTGAAGCTGGAATTTCATCGAAAGTATTACCCTATGCATCTTGTTCATCGTGATCGCAATTATATATATAATTTCTGGCCTCGCGAAGGAGAAAGCATTTATCAAGCTTGGGGGAGGCTTAAATCAATGTTATACTCATGCCCCAATCATGAGCTCTCAAGAGAAATGATTATTCAAAATTTATATGCTCGGCTTTCTGATAACAATCGCACCATGCTCGATACTTCTTGTGTTGGCTCTTTTATGATGAAGACTACTGAATTCAGATGGAATTTATTGGATAGAATTAAACGCAACTCTGAAGATTGGGACCTCGACGAAGGTAAGGAGTCAGGTATGACACCTAAGTTTGATTGTGTTAAATCTTTTATGTACACCGATATTTTCCGTAAGTTTAGCACTAAATATGGACTTGACTCTGAGATAGTAGCTTCTTTCTGTGAATCTTTTGCTAGTTATGTTGATCTCCCTAAGGAGAAGTGGTCTAAATATCATCCTCCCACAGAAGTAAAAGTAGTTGCACCTATTAAAGTTGAAGAAAAGACTGTCACTTATAATGATCCTATTGTTCCTACTTCTTATGTTGAGAAACCACCTTTCCCTGTTAGAATAAAGGATCATGCTAAAGCTTCAACTGTTGTTCGTAAAAGCAATATTAGAACTTATACACCTCCTGAGCAAGTTAAAGTAGAACCTAATATTGCTATAGTTAAAGATCTCTTATCTGATAATATTGATGGGCATGTTATTCAGTTCGAAGGTGAAACTGCTAGAATTGCCAAACCTTGTGCTAAAGATAAACATAGACATGTGGTAGGTGTGCCTGTTATTTCTGTTAAAATAGGAGATCATTGTTATCATGGCTTATGTGATATGGGTGCAAGTGCTAGTGTTATACCGCATACTTTATACGAAGAAATTAAGAATGAAATTGCACCTGCTGAGTTAGAAGGTATTGATGTCACTATTAAACTTGCCAATAGAGATACTATTTCACCAATTGGAATTGTTAGAGATGTTGAAGTCTTGTGTGGGAAAACTAAATATCCCGCTGATTTTCTTGTTCTTACTTCTCCGCAAGATAGCTTTTGTCCCATTATATTTGGTAGACCCTTCTTAAATACTATCAATGCTACCATAGATTGCAAAAAGAATGTTGTTACTGTTGGCTTGGATGATATGGTTCATGAGTTTAATTTCTCTAAATTTAGTAAACAACATCGTGAGGAAGAATTACCTAGTAAGGATGAAATTATTTAATCTTGCTTCTATTGCCATACCTCCTAGTGATCCTTTAGAACACTATTTGCTAGACCATGAAAATGATATGTTCATGAATGAAAGAAGATAAATAGATGAAGTATTCTTTAAACATGAACCTATTCTGCAACACAATTTGCCTGTTGAAATTTTAGGGGATCCTCCTCCACCCAAGGGTGATCTCGTGTTTGAGCTTAAAACTTTGCCTGATAATCTTAAATATGCTTATCTTGATGAAAAGAAGATATATCATGTTATTATTAGTGCTAACCTTTCAGAGCATGAAGAAGAAAGATTATTGAAAACTCTGAAGAAGCATCATGCTGCTATTGGATATACTCTTGATGATCTTAAGGGCATTAGTCCCACTCTATGTCAACATAAAATAAATTTGGAAGTAGATGCCAAACCAGTTCATGATCCTCAACGACATCTGAATCCTAGAATGAAAGAAGTGGTAAGAAAAGAAATACTAAAGCTTCTGGAGGCATGTATAATCTATCCCGTTGCTGATAGTGAGTGGGTCAGTCATGTCCATTGTGTCCCTAAGAAGGGAGGTATTACTGTTGTTCCTAATGATAAAGATGAATTGATTCCACAAAGAGTTATTATAGGTTATAGGATGGTAATTGATTTCCGCAAATTAAATAAAGCTACTAAGAAAGATCATTACCCCTTACCTTTTATTGATCAAATGCTAGAAAGATTATGCAAACATACACACTATTGCTTTCTAGATGGTTATTCTGGTTTCTCTCAAATACCTGTGTCGGCTAGAGATCAATCAAAGACTACTTTTACATGCCCTTTTGGTACTTTTGCTTATAGACGTATGCCTTTTGGCTTATGTAATGCACCTGTTACCTTTCAAAGATGCATGATGGCTATATTCTCTGACTTTTGTGAAAAGATTTGTGAGGTTTTCATGGATGACTTTTCTGTCTATGGTTCCTCTTTTGATGATTGCTTGAGCAATCTTGATCGAGTTTTGCAGAGATGTGAAGAAACTAATCTTGTCTTGAATTGGGAAAAGTGCCACTTTATGGTTAATGAAGGTATTGTCTTGGTGCATAAAGTTTCTGAAAGAGGTATTGACGTTGATAAAGCCAAGGTTGATGCTATTAAAAAGATGCCATGTCCCAAGGACATCAAAGGTATAAGAAGTTTCCTTGGTCACGCCGGATTTTACAGGAGGTTCATTAAGGACTTCTCAAAAATTTCTCGGCCTCTGACTAATTTATTGCAAAAAGATATACCGTTTGTCTTTGATGATGATTGTGTAGAAGCATTTGAAATACTTAAGAAAGCATTAGTCGCTGCACCTATTGTTCAGCCACCTGATTGGAACCTACCCTTTGAAATTATGTGTGATGCTAGTGATTATGCTGTAGGTGTTGTTCTAGGGTAAAGAGTTGATAAGAAATTAAATGTTATACATTATGCTAGTAAGACTCTAGACAATGCTCAAAGAAATTATGCTACTGCTGAAAAAGAGCTTTTAGCAGTTGTATTTGCTTGTGATAAGTTCAGATCTTATATTGTTGATTCTAAAGTAACTATTCAAACTGATCATGCTGCTATTAAATATCTTATGGAAAAGAAAGATGCTAAACCTAGACTTATTAGATGGGTTCTCTTGCTACAAGAATTTGATTTGCATATTGTTGATAGAAAGGGAGCTGAGAACCCCGTTGCAGACAACTTGTCTAGGTTAGAACATATTCTTGATGACCCACTACCTATTAATGATAGCTTTCCTGATGAACAATTAAATGTTACTAGTAAAATGCCCGTGCATTGCAACGAGGGAAAATAACATACGTCATGGACCCAATAAGCTTAGTTCAAGACTTTCATAGGTTCATGTCTTCTATTTAACACGGCGCCACACCTTTATGCAATATGGTATATGATAGTGTGGTTGTTTCTTCGAGCACCTTATAAGCATTTTCAAATCAGAAAATAGTGTGAAACTTTGAATTGTCCATGCCTTTAAAAATAATTGTGGTTACCAGTCATAAGCAGAGTGGGCCTAAAATTGTTTTCCATGATGTATTCTTAGCAATTTACTTTTATTTATTTCTACCATGTATACTTGCCCATCTATGTAGTTATAGTCCACACATTGTGTTTTAACACACACATAAAATATTACAATTATTCCATTGGTTAGATTTTTAGAAAAATAACATTACACTAAATTCTGGTAAAACAATATGTGGTTATGCTTGAAAATTCTATGGGTAACATTTTGGAACGACGATATTGATCAATTCATGAAACCAATGTGTCTACTATATCACAAAGTTCCCTAGGATTGGAGGGCTCTCATTCAATTGAGGTCATCAATCGATTTTGACCGAGTCAACTATCTCTCACTCAATTATTTTAATTGAAAATGCTCTCTAATTTTGGAGCTCTCTCATTCAAATGAGAAATTCAATATTGAATTTCGTTCATGATTTTGACTGGTCAACAATTTTTCAAATCAATCGAAAGCAACCCGCCTTAAAAAACCATACCAATCCTGCACACCCTCATCACTTAGAAAAAAGAAGCAACAACATGTGATACTGTAGGACCAATATAATACATGCAACCGTCGACGCAAAAAATTTCTCACAAAATCACACCACCAAAGGCCCATCAAAACACCACATATATGAATGAAAAAACATACTCCATCATCTTCACCACTAACCAAATCAAATAATCACTCTGTTTCAAAATATAAGGTGTATTAGTCTATTGAAAAGTCAAATTCTTTTAACTTTGACCAAGTTCAGAGCCAAAAATGTCGACATCCATAATACTTCCTCCATCCCAAAATTCTTGTCTTAGATTTGTCTAAATACGGATGTATCAAGTCATATTTTAGTATTAGATACATCTGTATCTAGAAAAATTTAAGACAAGAATTTTGAGACGAAGGGAGTACTAAATAAATGAAATATGTAAATTCATTTCATGACGAATCTAAAAATCAGACTTGATATTATAGATATTGATATATTTCCACACAAATTCGGTCAAACTTAAATAGGTTTGACAGTTAAAAAAAGAGTAATACACCTTATATTTTGAAATAGATGGAGTAAAAAAAGTATGAAAACCCAATTACATCAACGATGCAGCAAAGCGCGCCCAACTCTTCTAGTAAACACTAAAGCCGAAGTCATTCAAATGTAAATCAAGCTATAATCTTCAAATTTGTGTATGAATACAAAGAGAAGCATGGCCATTCTGCAATGTTGACAGATTATTATCATCCTTCAAAAAGTGTAATGGACAAATGAGATAAAAATAGAGAAAGAGGTCAGCACCGAGTAATGAAATGAAGGACAAATCTGTCCAATTGATAACCTCTCCGTCATGCAGTCAGTGGCCTTGAAGGGGACAATTAGTTTATCAAAGAAGTTGGGCATGAAAGGTTAAACATAGCAAAACAAGGGACAAAAAGTTAAAACACATATATGTTGGCACCATACTTGAAGGGCAATGGTAAACTGCACCTTTTGGATTAGCAAAACATAGCACCGGCACTTGTTCTTAAAAGGATAATACTACAAAACGTATAGCAGCGTAATATGTGCATAGCGACTGTAAAATAAGTCAATGTTTTTAAGTCGAGATAGTAAATCATAATGAAATGCATTAGTTCTACCAAGAATACCACCATTATTGATTTTAGAACACGAACACACTCAAAATACAATATTTTAATTATATAAGAAGCTACATCTATTGGGAAATAAGCATAGATCTGTAGGGAGGAGAGCGAAAGAAACCTTCAGGTTTCGCTTTACCTATGGGTGCCTTTATCTAACCTTTGTTGCTAAACTGAAAAAGAAATAAGCTGTAAGAACGAAATACATATGACCACAGGAAGGAAGCCAAAGTTTCAAGTTTTTAGACATGAAGTTGCTTTAGCTACACCTTTAGTATAAACATTCCTGAGTTCAGCTCCCTAATGTCCCTTGAGGTGATCAAGACATCCAAGGATATGGTAGTGAGTTTCATTAGTAAATTAGCCCAACAACTCTGCACTTCAGGATATTACTGTCACCTACTCGTATATATGCGTAATGTGAATTCCCTACTTTGAACTAACCTGTAAGAAAAGAACATATATCTCCGAAGCTACTCTGTACCTACAATCTTTCCTAACCAAAACAAGGCGGACCACCAATCAAGACACAGGAAAGACACCTATAGCATTTAAAAGAAACTATGTTGTACACTGAAAATTTCATACAAACAAATATTACCAAGAAAAGAAACGAGGGCCTGCATATCATATAGGATAAACTGGAGATTTATTAAAATAGAGCCATGTGTATCCAAATAAAGAGAATGGTGAAATAAGTAGGTTACATTCAGAAATATGATTTACACAATGGAAGTAATCAGTTTCTTCGTTTGCTTTCTAGTATCTCATATTATTGGCTTGCATAAACACTGCATATAATTTCAAATGAATAAAATATTTTTTACAGGATCAAGGAGAACATAGTTGGTTAATCTTTAAAGTTTCAGCTACAGTAATTTGTAGGACCTTTCAAACTAATTGTTCAGATGATAAAAGAGCTGCAACTGTAGTTAAATTCATCAAATCATAATGGCATTCATGATTGCATAATTTTCAACTGTAATTAAATTCAGCATAAGGGGCAGTCTACCTGCTGCCCACGCCCACAGCTCATGCCTCGTGCCGGCACTACTCGAGATTTAAATGGTAGATAACTGATACTTGGTGACCTTTGCGAAACCTACTAACTAAAGTTGTGTCATCACAAGAAAATGTTGTGTTAAAAAAATCAATATCAGTCATTCGTGAGACAATTCGATTCCAGTCTTTATTAAGATTGGGTACGCACTTTCAGTATTCAAAAAATAAAGCAGAATATGAAATCTAGTGAATCTCAGTTCCTAACACAAAATTCCATTGTTAAAATATGAAAAAAGCCGCAGAAGTAATACAACATAACCAACAGTGCACAATGAGAGATACTACAGATACAATGTTCGTCAATCAAGTAGGAATAGTACTTGCCAGATTAGAAGAGGATTCTCATTGTGGTGGTTTCTTCCTGTGAGTAACTGATGCACTATCTCATCTGGATCATCCCAAACAAAAGGAACCGAGCAAGAAACTTCTACCTAAACACAGAACATAAATGATCTATCGCGTGAGTCAACTAAGATTGCATGAACGAGCACACAAAGGTCGAGCACAAAGAGGGCATGAAATCATATATATACCTTGTAGGACACACCCCAGGAGGTTCCCCTGGGAAAAACCTGCCTTGGAACAGGCGTGACATCAGCCAGCGAACCTGAGGAGTGGCCACGGCTGGGGAGAAAAGATCCAACGAATGGGGAGAGGTGGACCCATGGGATCCAGATCTGCTCCTAGCCGGGGACGCCTCGCCTGGAGCGCTTATCCCATTTGAGGTGGATGTGGGAATTGCAGCGAGTAACTGGGAGCTGGCCGTTGGTCGGACTTAGGTCTCTTCCGTAATCTGTACTTATTTGGCGGCCACTTACCGGATTCCTGCCTGTCGCTGGCAAGAAGAAGGTCCGGTTGCCACCAGCAAGGAGACACGAGCAGCAAGGACCTCGCTTCTGATCGGTCTTTCATGGCTGCTTACAAAGGCAGAGCTTCACGTCAAAATTACTTAGTACTAAATTAACAGGATAATAAATAAAGAACTTGTAACTCATGTCGAGAAGGATTACATACCATGTTGATTCAGTTACATAGAACTATGATTAGCATCAGTGCAAATTCTTTTACATGACAGTGCAGCAAATTCATGTACTGAAAAACGACCCTCAACTAAACAGACAATGTGACTATTTGCATACATTAAAACAAATGTTTTTGCTTGTTGATATCAGGTTATGCTCAAGGTCAAGACTTCAAGCAAGTACAACTAACTGATGTTGTTTAACCCTAAAAAATAACTGATGTTGTTCAATCCTTAAAAAAGAACTATATCAGACAAGACACAAATGGTAGTGCCGTATACAAATGTATCTATCTGCTGCAGTATAAGTTTGAACAGAGAAAATGAAAGAAGCACGCATATTCTTTATATGCAGAAGCACATATACTATGCTTGAAAATGAGAGTTAGTGGTGATATTTACCTAATTGGAAATTCAGAGCTTTTCATATAGCAATTGAGATAGATGAAAGGAGCAGCACGGCCTCATCCATCTCTTCCTTGGTGGATCTGAGTTGCACAAAATTCAGATAGATAAAAGAGCAGCACGGCTTGCTGCTATTTGTTTATCATGGCTGGATCTCATCTGCAGAAAATTCAGATAGGAGGAAAAGACCAGCAGTCCAACACAGTCTACTACTATTTGTTCATCACGGCTAGGTCTCATCTACATCCACACGGACTGGCCATCGAATGCCTACCTCCGCTCCCCTGAAGTGCAGCCATGGCGAGCCGCCACCAGTCACCTCCTCCGGCCTTCCGACAAGGCCAACGCCTCCACCAGCCGCCTCGAAGTCTCCACAGCCCTCCCCTCCCCTAATCCTTCGTCCGTCGGACTCAACGGAGCGACGCTCGCACTCGAAAGCAGCAACAGCTTTCCTAAGGCTGCGTCTCCAACCGCCCGGAGCCGCAGCCTCGCATGGTGCCCAAGCGCTCGATATTCGCCGGTGAGCAGCAGAATCCCCGCCGGCCAATCCCTTTCCCTTCTCTCTCCCATCTCCCTTCAAATCTTGCCCCGCCATCTTCCCCTGCAGGAGCTCACCGAGCAACCATGGCACCACCCCGAACTCTGGATCCGGCGCCGCGCAACCTCGTCGGCCTTCCGCGCACCTCTCTAACCCTCCTCTGTCTGTATCCGTCCGTTGGCAGCCGCCTGTCGCTGTTCTCCATGGTGTGAGGCAGGAGGCGGCCGGCGGAGCACGGTGAGATGGGGCGGCGCAGAAGGCGGCCGGCGGAGCTCGGCGAGGCAGGGCGGCACAGGAGGTGGCCGGGGGAGCGCGGGGAGGCAAGGCGGCGCAGGAGGCCGCCGGCGGAGCGAGGCGAGGCAGGGCAGGAGGCGGGCAGCGGAGGACGGTGAGGCGGGGCGGCGCAGAAGGCGGCCGGTGGAGCGCGGCGACGCCGGGCGGGACAGGACGCCGCCGGCGGAGCGCGGCAAGGCAGGGCAGGAGGCGGTCGGTGGAGCAGGAGGCGGGACAAAGCGCGGCGCGGAGAGGGGGAGCGCGGGGCTGGCTTTTTTTCCTTCGTACCGGTTCGGGCTGACTTATGATGAGGACTGCGGGTTGAATAACTACAACAGCAGGGGCTTTTTTGCAAAAACTCTGACGATGTACCACCAGAAGCAATCGGTGGTTTATTATTAGGGAGAGATAAGTACTTCTCGTAGTACTCCATGGTATGCTGATTATGCTAATTATATTGTTGCTAAGTTTATACCACCAAGCTTCACATACCAACAAAAGAAAAAGTTATTCTATGACTTGGGACATTACTTTTGGGATGACCCACATCTTTATAAAGAAGGAGTAGATGGTGTTATTAGATGTTGTGTACCTGAGCATGAACAGGAACATATCCTATGCAAGTGTCATTCCGAGTCTTATGGAGGACACCACGCTGGAGATAGAACTGCACATAAGGTATTGCAATCTGGTTTTTATTGGCCTACTCTCTTCAAGGACGCCTGTAAGTTTGTCTTGTCTTGTGATGAATGTCAAAGAATTGGTAATATTAGTAGACGTCAAGAAATGCCTATGAATTATTCTCTTGTTATTGAACCGTTTGATGTTTGGGGCTTTGATTATATGGGACCGAGGGAGTCCTGGATTAGGGGGTCTCCGGACAGCCGGACTATCTCCATTGGCCGGACAATTAGACTATGAAGATACAAGATTGAAGACTTCGTCTCGTGTTCGGATGGGACTCTACTTGGCGTGGAAGGCAAGCTAGGCAATACGTATATGGATATCTCCTCCTTTGTAACCGACCTTGTGTAACCCTAACCCTCTCCGGTGTCTATATAAACCGAAGGGTTTTAGTCCGTAGGACAACAATCACAACATACAATCATACCATAGGCTAGCTTCTAGGGTTTAGCCTCTCTGATCTCGTGGTAGATCTACTCTTGTAACACCCATATCATCAATATTAATCAAGCAGGACGTAGGGTTTTACCTCCATCAAGAGGGCCCGAACCTGGGTAAAACTTCGTGTCCCTTGCCTCCTGTTACCATCCGGCCTAGACGCACAGTTCGGGACCCCCTACCCGAGATCCGCCGGTTTTGACACCGACATTGGTGCTTTCATTGAGAGTTCCTCTGTGTCGTCGCCGTTAGGCTTGATGGCTCCTACTATCATCGATAGCGATGCGGTCCAGGGTGAGACTTTTCTCCCCGGACAGATCTTCGTATTCGGCGGCTTTGCACTGCGGGCTAATTCGCTTGGCCATCTGGAGCAGATTGAAAGCTACGCCCCTGGCCATCAGGTCAGATTTGGAAGTTTGAATTACACGGCCAACATCCGTGGGGACTTGATCTTCGACGGATTCGAGCCACAGCCGGGCGCGCCGCACTGTCGCGATGGGTATGACCTAGCTCTGCCACCGGACGGTACCCCAGAGGCCGCGCCCGCATCAGCTCCGACCCTTAGCTCGGAGCCAACTGCGCCAATCGAGGACGGGTGGCTAGACACCGCCTCAGGGGCTGCAGTCTCGACGGCGATCGAGCCAAACACCAGCATAATCCTCTGCGCAGCCCGTGACTCCAAGGTGCCGGACTCTCTTCCGGACCCCGAACCATCCGCGCCCCTGCCAATCGAATCCGATTGGGCGCCGATCATGGAATTCACCGCCGCGGATATCTTTCAGCACTCGCCCTTCGGCGACATTCTGAATTCACTAAGGTCTCTCTCTTTGTCAGGAGAGCCCTGGCCGGATTATGGCCAACAGGATTGGGATGCGGACGACGAAGAAATTCGACGCCCACCCACCACCCACTTTGTAGCCACTGTCGATGATTTAACCGACATGCTCGACTTCGACTCCGAAGACATCGACGGTATGGACGACGATGTAGGAGACGAACATGAACCAGCACCTATAGGGCACTGGAAAGCCACCTCGTCGTATGACATATACATGGTGGATACACCCAATGAAGGCAATGGCGACGAGATAGCGGAGGATGACCCCTCCAAGAAGCAACCCAAGCGCCGACGTCAGCGGCGCCGCTCTAAGTCCCGCCAAAGCAAAAGTGGTGATACCGGCACAGGAGATAATAACACTCCGGATAGCGCCGAAGACAACAACAATCCCCTCCAGCAAGATTTAGAGCAGGAGGATGAAGGAGCCAGCTCTCCTGAGAGAGCGGCTGGCGGAGAGGAGGAGGATGACAATTACATGCCCCCCTCCGAAGACGAGGCAAGCCTCGGCGACGATGAATTCGCCGTACCAGAGGATCCCGTCGAACAAGAGCGCTTCAAGCGCAGGCTTATGGCCACGGCAAATAGCCTGAAGAAAAAGCAGCAGCAGCTTCAAGCTGATCAAGATCTGCTAGCTGACAAATGGACTGAAGTCCTCGCGGCCGAGGAATATAAACTCGAGCGTCCCTCCAAGAGTTACCCAAGGCGCAGGTTACTACCCCGACTGGAGGAAGAAGCGTATGATACGGCTGATCGGCCACCTCGTGGCCGCGATAGAGAGGCATTCCAGCCAAAAGCTCAGCCTCCACCCCAACGCCATCCAAATAAAAAGGCATGGGGAGATACGCCAGACCTGCGAGACATATTGGAGGACAAAGCAAAGCATTCAAGATCGATCTACGGATCACGAGGGCGCACCACTCTACGAGACGGTAAACGTCACGCCGGATACAGTAAAAGCAAATCCGGCCGGGCCGAACACAGCGGGCAGGACCCATTCGAGCTGCGTCGCGATATAGCCCAATACAGAGGCGCCGCACACCCCTTATGCTTCACAGACGAAGTAATGGAACATCAATTCCCAGAAGGTTTCAAACCTGTAAACATTGAATCATACGACGGCACAACAGATCCCGCAGTATGGATTGAGGACTTCCTCCTCCACATCCACATGGCCCGCGGTGATGACTTACATGCCATCAAGTACCTCCCACTAAAACTCAAAGGACCAGCGCGGCATTGGCTTAATAGCTTGCCAGCGGACTCCATTAGCTGTTGGGAAGATCTGGAAGCCGCATTCCTCGACAACTTTCAGGGCACTTATGTGCGACCACCAGACGCCGATGACTTGAGCCACATAATTCAGCAGCCAGAAGAGTCGGCCAGGCAATTCTGGACTCGGTTCCTTACAAAGAAAAATCAAATCGTCGACTGTCCGGATGCGGAGGCCTTAGCGGCTTTCAAGCACAACATCCGAGACGAGTGGCTAGCCCGGCACCTTGGTCAGGAAAAGCCGAAATCTATGGCAGCTCTCACGACGCTCATGACCCGCTTTTGTGCGGGAGAAGACAGCTGGTTGGCTCGCAGTAATAACATATCAAAGAACCATGGTACCTCAGATACCAAGGACGGCAATAGCAGGTCACGTCGCAACAAGCATAAGCGCCGCATTAACAGCGAAAGTACTGAGGATACGGCAGTCAATGCCGGATTCAAAGGCTCTAAACCCGGTCAGCGGAAAAAGCCATTCAAACAAAGTACGCCGGGTCCGTCCAGCTTGGACCGTATACTCGATCGCTCGTGTCAAATACACGGCACCCCAGACAAGCCAGCCAATCACACCAACAGGGATTGTTGGGTGTTCAAGCAGGCCGGCAAGTTAATTGCCGAAAACAAGGACAAGGGGCCGCATAGCGATGACGAGGAAGAACCCCGGCAGCCGCACACTGGAGGACAGAAGAGGTTTCCCCCGCAAGTGCGGACGGTGAACATGATATACGCAACCCACATCCCCAAGAGGGAGCGGAAGCGTGCGCTCAGGGACGTATATGCGTTGGAGCCAGTCGCCCCAAAGTTCAACCCTTGGTCCTCCTGTCCGATCACCTTCGATCGCAGGGACCACCCCACTAGTATCCGTCATGGCGGATTCGCCGCACTGGTCCTAGACCCAATCATCGACGGATTTCACCTCACTCGAGTCCTTATGGATGGCGGCAGCAGCCTGAACCTGCTTTATCAGGACACAGTGCGCAAAATGGGTATAGACCCCTCAAGGATCAAACCCACAAAAACGACCTTTAAGGGCGTCATTCCAGGCGTAGAGGCCCACTGCACAGGCTCAATTACACTGGAAGTGGTCTTCGGATCCCCGGATAACTTCCGAAGCGAAGAGTTAATCTTCGATATAGTCCCGTTCCGCAGTGGTTATCACGCGTTGCTCGGACAAACCACATTTGCTAGATTCAATGCGGTACCACATTATGCATACCACAAGCTCAAGATGCCAGGACCTCGCGGAGTTATTATAGTCAATGGAAACACAGAGCGCTCTCTCCGAACAGAGGAGCACACCACGGCCCTTGCAGCAGAAGTGCAAAGCAGCCTCTCAAGGCAATCTGCCAGTTCGGTGTTTCAAAGCCCGGACACCTTCAAGCGGGCTCGGGGCAATCGGCAAACAGACCGCCTGGCGCGATCTGAGCTCGCGTAGCAATACGGCGGCCACCCCAATCCCAGCCCAACGGCGTTATTCGTGCCGCGCGTACATAATTACGCATTAAAAATACCATGGGCACAGGTGGGGAGGGGGCGGGCACAACTGCGGCACGCCCCAAAATGCGGCCTAAGCCACAATAGGGGCTTCCCGTTTGGTTATTTTTCCTTTTCTTTTAGGACTTTAATCTCTGGAAACACTGTCCGGCAGCTCTATTGCCGAACACATGATACAGCAACCAAGGAGGCAGACAACTACGTTATACAACGGAACTCCCAGGTTGATTACAGATTTCATATCATTCCTCAGCTCGCCCTTGGAAGGGACATAGTCCTACTCTTTTGCTTATTGCACTATCTGTATCACTCTGCTTTAATGCAAATTTTTAATATATAATGCATGACATTACGACTATTATTGCATTATATATATATATATATCTATGTGTTCATTAATGACGCCTTGCAACCGTACACTCTGGTACGGCCAATGCACCGGGGGCTTACGTACCCACAATATGGTGTGAAAAGTCCGAACACTTTCACAAGTGCGGCACCCCGAACTTATAGCATTATATGCATCAGCTCCAAATCATGTCTTTGTTCAAATGTTGGGTTTGCCCGGCTCCTATGTTTTGGTACCTTACGTTCTGCTCTATCGGCTAAGGTAGCGCTAGGAGAACTACTGCGATTGTGCCCTGGTTCTGCTGGGCCGAGCACCTCAGTAGAGAAAGCTAAAACTGACTGTCATGATAAGGCGAGAGACTGGTCGCTGTTCGGCGAGGTTTTTTCGAGTCCCTAAAGACTTATGCCGCTTAGGGAGAGGGGCCGGCTCCGTCCGGCTTACAGGCGTGTATCGCGCCCCGAATTCGGCCTTCCAAATACCAGGGGCATCGCCAAAATTTAAAATTATAGAATTCTATGGCTAAGTGAGAGTGATAAAGCATTATTAGTCCAGTTGCCTTGTTCGTTGTGTTGAGCACCTCCCTCGAAGGACCCAAACATGGGAACAAGAGTGCTCAGGTTTATCCCGAACACCCCAGCACTCGTGGCATGGGGGCAGAAGCCGAGGACTAGCCATCTCTCAGATTGGATAAATAGCCAAACAGAAGGTAATATTTTAAATTCTAACAAGCGTTGCATAGCAAACATGACACAAGTTTTCATACATACAGGACAACACGAGCAAGTCTCATTCAAATATTACATTTTGCGAACACTCATCCGCGATAAGACGGGCACCCGGCAGAACACCCTCGTAGTACATCTCGGGGTGACGGTGCTCCTTGCCCTCCGGTGGCCCCTCCTTGATCAGCTTCACGGTGTCTAGCTTGACCCACTGCATTTTTACACGGGCGAAAGCCCGGCGTGCACCTTCTATGCAGACGGATCGCTTGACGACCTCCAGCTGGGGGCAGGCATCCATGAGCCGCCTCACCAGGCCGAAGAAGCTGTTCAGAAGGGCGTCGCCAGGCCACAACCGGACTATGAAGCCCTTCATGGCCTGATCGGCCGCCTTATGTAGCTCGACCATCTGCTTCAGCTGGTCGCTCATTGGCACCGAATGTTCGGCCTCAGCATACTGAGACCAGAACAGCTTCTCCGTCGAGCTTCCGTTCTCGGCCTGGTAGAATTGTGCGGCATCGGACAAACTGCGGGGCAAATCTGCGAATGCTCCTGAAGAGCTTCGGATTCGGGTAAGTAATCGGTAATTCACTTTTACATGCTTGCTTTGCATATAGAAAGCCTTACCTGCCGCTATCTTCTTCATCGCATCGATCTCCTGAAGGGCCATCTGGGCCTCGGCCTTGGCACTCTTCGCGCTCTCACGGGCTGCGGCAAGCTCAGACTCTCGCGTCTTCAAGTCAAGCTCCAACGCCTCGTGCTTCTTCACGAGAACCTGGAGCTCATGCTGCACCTCGCCCACCAGAGCCTCGTGCCTCTCTCGCTCGGTGCGCTCCTTGGCCACTGTATCTTCGGCCTTTGTCGGCGCTTGCTTCAGGGTCGCCACCTCGCTCGTGGCCCCTGGCAAAACATACAATGATCCTATCATTTTGCAATCGCGTCCTTTTTTATATACACATATCTATAGACGGGGTATTACTTACCCTCGTTCTCCTCGAGATGCCTCTTGACAAGGCTGAGCTCTTTCTTGGACCATCGAGGTCCTGCTTCAGTACGGCGACCTCCGCAGTTAGTGCGGCGGACGCCAGCAGAGAAGCCTGCATATGCATATTGACATACTTATATTAGACTCCTGTGATATTATTTGATCCTCTGTTCGGCTTTTCTTTGTGAACACCGAACAAAGCATCAGGGGCTACTGTCTATGCGGTAATACTTCTACTACATTTTAAAACACTTACCTCAAAGCCTCTTAGAAGGCTGGCACAGGCTTCAGTCAATCCGCTCTTGGCGGACTGAACCTTTTGGATCACCGCACCCATGATGGTGATTCTTACCTCGTCGATGGAAGCGCCGCGAAGCGCTTCCAGCAGGCTGTCCGGTGCCTCTGGATGGGCAGAGGTCACCGGCACTGGAGTTTCGCCCCTCTTAGAAGGGGACCGCCTACCCGAGTCCGGAACCGTTGGAGGATCCGGCGCGGTGTTCGGCTGAGGGACAAACTCAGAGCTCTCGGGGACCCCGTCCCCTCGGCTCCCGGAGTCCGGAAGGTCGCCTTGAGGCGCCTCCGGGACGGGCCCCTCAATCCGGTGCCTCTTGAGACAACACTTCAGCATCGTCGGTAGGATGAGGGGAGGTGGCGGTCGAGACTGGATCGCTATCCATGTCCGACGAGCCCAGGGAGCCGTCCGATGATACCTCGATATCGGCTCGGGGCGGCCTGCACAATTGAGTTCGGTGTTAGGAAAAGTAGTGCGACAAAGGAATCATATGGATAACTTTGGCATCCGAATACTTACGATCTCCCCGGGGGCTTGGCCCTGGGAAACCACTCGTCTCCACTTTCGTCGGCGGCGGTGGAGCTGTCCGGAAGGAGAGTCCTTCCCTTCTTGGACCCTCCGGCCTCCCCAATTGGGGCGGCCTTCCTTTTCTTGTCTCCCCCAGTCGGTGGGGGAGCCTCTTCTTCCTCTTCCTCGTCTTCGGGGGAAGAGTGCGCCGTAGAGTCATCGGATGATGAGTCCGACGACGCCTAGCGTCGGGAACTCTTTCGAGCTCCCTTGGCCTTCTTGGTCTTCTCCGGCACCTTATAAGGGGCCGGAGTCAACATCTTCGCTGGAAGGGCGTCTGCGGGGCCTTCGGGCAAAGGAGCCGGACAGTCGATCTGTCCGGCCATCTTCTGCCAGTCCTGTCAAAGGCACGGGAGTTTAGATCCCGCAGAGAGTCAATCTATATAGAAAACAAGTATCCTATGAAAGGTAAAACAGCTTACCGCACTGGCTTGGCGCTTCGCGCTGAATCCGTGATCCTCAGTAATGGGGGGAGGGACCTCAGCGCTCTTGAACAGCACCCTCCAGGCATCTTCATGAGTCGTGACGAAGAGCCTATTCAGAGTTCGGTGCTGCGCCGGGTTGAACTCCCACAAGGTGAACTCCCGTTGTTGGCACGGGAGTATCCGGCGGACGAGCATAACCTGGACTATGTTGACGAGCTTGAGTTTCTTGTCCACCATGTTTTGAATACATGTCTGGAGTCCGGTCAGCTCTTTTGAATTACCCCAGGACAGGCCCTTCTCTTTCCAGGAGGTGAGCCGCATGGGGATGCTAGATCGGAACTCGGGGGCCGCTACCCATGCGGGGTCGCACGGCTCGGTGATATAGAACCACCCCGACTGCCACCCCTTTATGGTATCCACAAAGGAGCCCTCGAGCCATGTTATGTTGGGCATCTTGCCCACCATGGCGCCTCCGCACTCCGCCTGGCAGCCACTCACCACCTTCGGCTTGACATTGAAGGTCTTCAGCCATAAGCTGAAGTGAGGCTTGATGCGGAGGAAGGCCTCGCACACGAGGATAAACGCCAAGATGTTGAGGATGAAATTCAGGGCCAGATCGTGGAAATCCAGTCCGTAATAAAACATGAGCCCCCAGACAAAGGGATGGAGAGCGAATCCCAGTCCGCGGAGGAAATGGGTGAGGAATACCACCCTCTCATGGGGCCTGGGGGTGGGGATGAGCTGCCCCTCATCTGGGAGCCGGTGCGCGATGTCGTCGGGCAGGTATCCGGCTCTCCTCAGTTTCTTGATGTCTCCCTCCCTGGCGAAGGAGACCATCCACTTGCCTCCCGCTCTGGATATGGTTGGAGAAGGTTGAGATGTAAGTGAGGGCTTGGGCGCTAGAGCTCGAGTGTGCGGGAGCGGATGAGTGGAGGAGGAAGAAGGCGTGGATAGAAAGGTGAATCCTTATCCCTTTATATGGGCGGACAAAACTAAGCGTCCCCACTTGCCTGGTAAAACTCGCTTATCCCCCAAGCACCGTAATTGATGGCGCGGTTGGGTTACCCACGCCCGTATTGATGAGAATCCCGTAATAAGGGGACACGATCTCTGCTTTGACAAGACGTGTCGAAAAATTGCCTCGCGTTATGTGCGGGGCTGGTTAAAAGAAATGGTTCGAATAATCACCGGGCCATGACGTAACGTCGTGTTGCCAAAACAAGCTAGCGTATTAGATCTACGAAAACATTATTCTCCCTACGGTGGAATGTGGAACTTATTTTGCAGGGTCGGACACTATCCTCATATTCAAATTCTCCTGTGGTGTATTCGGAGAAGGAACCCGCCTTGCAATGCCGAAGACAAATGCGCGCCGGACTCGTTGTCATTGAAGCCTGGTTCAGGGGCTACTGAGGGAGTCCTGGACTAGGGTGTCTCCGGACAGCCGGACTATCTCCATTGGCCAGACAGTTAGACTATGAAGATACAAGATTGAAGACTTCGTCTCGTGTCCGGATGGGACTCTACATGGCGTGGAAGGCAAGCTAGGCAATACGTATATGGATATCTCCTCCTTTGTAACCGACCTTGTGTAACCCTAACCCTCTCCAGTGTCTATATAAACCGAAGGGTTTGAGTCCGTAGGATAACAATCACAACATACAATCATACCATAGGCTAGCTTCTAGGGTTTAGCCTCTCTGATCTCGTGGTAGATCTACTCTTGTAACACCCATATCATCAATATTAATCAAGCAGGACATAGGGTTTTACATCCATCAAGAGGGCCCGAACCTGGGTAAAACTTCGTGTCCCTTGCCTCCTGTTACCATCCGGCCTAGATGCACAGTTTGGGACCCCCTACCCGAGATCCGCCGGTTTTGACACTGACAGGGACCTTTTCCTGCCTCTAATGGATACACACATATTCTAGTTGCTGCTGATTACGTTACTAAGTGGGTAGAAGCTATTCCAACTAGTAGTACTGATCATAACACTTCTATTAATATGCTTAAGGAAGTTATTTCCCGAGGTTTGGAGTCCCTAGATATTTAATGACTGATGGTGGTTCACACTTTATTCATGGTGCTTTCCGTAAAATGCTTGCTAAATATGACGTTAATCATAGAATTGCATCTCCTTATCACCCACAGTCTAGTGGTCAAGTAGAGTTGAGCAATAGAGAGCTCAAATTAATTTTGCAAAAGACTGTTAATAGGTCCAGAAAGAATTGGTCTAAGAAACTTGATGATGCATTATGGGCTTATAGAACTGCATACAAAAATCCTATGCGTATGTCTCCGTATAAAATGGTTTATGGAAAAGCATTTCACTTACCTCTCGAACTAGAACATAAGGCATATTGGGCTATTAAAGAGCTCAACTATGATTTTAAACTTACTGGTGAGAAGAGGTTATTTGATATTAGCTCACTTGATGAATGGAGAACCCAAGCTTATGAAAATGCCAAGTTGTTTAAAGAAAAAGTTAAAATATGGCATACAAAAGGATACAAAAGCGTGAGTTTAATGTAGGTGATTATGTATTGCTATACAACTCTCGTTTAAGATTTTTTGGAGGCAAACTTCACTCTAAATGGGAAGGCCCCTATGTTATTGAAGAGGTCTATCGTTCCGGTGCCATAAAGATCAACAACTTCGAGGGCACAAATCCGAAGGTGGTAAACGGTCAAAGAATTAAACATTATATCTCAGGTAATCCCATAAATGTTGAAACCAATATTATTGAAACCGTAACCCCGGAGGAATACATAAGAGACACTTTCCGGAACGTTTCAGACTCCGAAAAGGAATAGGTATGTGGTATGGTAAGTAAACCGACTCCAAAACAATTTTTAAGGCAATATTTCTCCATTTTGGAATATTTAGAAAAATAGAAAAATAAGTAGCAGTCCAGGAAGGACACGAGGGCCCCACGAGGGTGGTGGGTGCGCCCTACCCCCTGGGCGCGCCCCTACCTCGTGTGCCTTTCAGACTCCGTTTTCTTGCACATTATGTATTTTGGTCGGTAAAAATTCATCATATATTTTCCCGAAGGTTTTGACTCCCGTATCACGCAAAAATCTCATGTCTTTGTTTCGAGTTGTTTTTCTGACAGATCTAGATTATCATGATGTCCCCAAGTGCTTCCAAGGAAAAGTTCTTCTAGAAGGTCATCAACCCTTACCTCGCAGAGGTGCTGCGACACCCTCAAACCATTGAGATGCGTGATGGGTTGTTGCACATCCGCGATGTTGAGGGACCAAAGGGAACCGGAAGCGTGGAGACGAGGCTCGAAGTAATGGAGCAACAAATTTTCAAGTGCCAGGGGATCGTGGAGCGTGGAATCAATGCTAGCCACACGGTGCTCGCGGAGTTCACTAACAACTACAAGACGGATGCCAAGAACACCGAGGAGGCCATCTTCAAGCTATATGAGAAGATCGAGAACCTCCAAGCCCAAATCTATGACCTGCAAAACCAAAACTGTGAGTATGAATATAGATTCAAAAGAATGAGTTTGCTTGCAGATTCGAGGATTCCGGAGACGCGATCATACTTCTATGATGGTGAACCTATGCCTTGGAAGATGGATGACAAGCCCGCATCATCAACAACACCTCCACCTTCTTCACCAACCAAGGAGATATAATCACATGGGTATGGGCACTCCCCTTGGCAACTGCCAAGCTTGGGGGAGGTGCCCTGGTATCGTATCACAATCACAACTCCTATCTTTACCGTTTTTTCTAGTTCGATCCTATTAGTAGTATCTTGATCTAGTAGAATAAAGTTTATGGCATGATCTAGTTTTGAGTTTTGCTTTATGATCTCTCTATGTAATCGAGTCAGTGAGCTATATATAATAAAGATTAGTGTTGAGTCAAGGGATTGATTATTTTGCCATGATCTTGGGTGAATAAAAGAAAAGAGAAAAAGAATAAAAAGAAACAAAGAGTTCATATTGATCTTATTGAGAGTAATGACTTCACATAGAAAGAGTTTGATGATTAAAAGTTGTTGGGAGTTGGCAGACATAGCTTTGGTCATTGTTGCAATTAATAGGAAGTAATAAGGAAAGAGAGGTTTTCACATATAGATATATTATCATTGACATCTTTTATGATTGGGAGCACTCATTAAAATATGACATGCTAAAGAGTTGATGTTGGACAAGGAAGACAATGTAATGAGTTATGTCTTTCTTATATCTGAGATAAAGTATGTTGTCATGGATCCTCTAACTTGTTGAGCTTGCCTTTCCCCCTCATGCTAGCCAAATTCTCAGCACTAAGTAGAAATACTACTTGTGCTTCCAAAATCCCTAAACTAGTTTTGCCATGAGAGTCCACCATATCTACCTATGGATTGAGTAAGATCCTTCAAGTAAGTTGTCATAGGTGCAAAGCAATAAAAATTGCTCTAAACATGTATGATTTATTGGTGTGGGAGAAATGAGCTTTATACAATCTTGTGATGTGGAAGTAATAAAAGCGACGGACTGCATAATAAAGGTTCATATCACAAGGGGCAATATAAAGTGACGTTCTTTCGCATTGAGATTTTGTATATCCAAACATAAAAGCGCATGGCAACCTCTGCTTCCCTCTGCGAAGGGCCTGTTCTTTATTATTATCTTCTACCTTATGCAAGAGTCATGGTGATCTTCACCTTTTCTTTTTCATTTTATCCTTTGGCAAGCTCAGCATGTTGGAAAGAACATGATATATATATCTAATTGGATGTAGAGGAGCATGAACCATTATTGTTGACATTACCCTTGAGGTAAAAGGTTGTGGGGCAAAACTATAAGCCCCTATCTTTCTCTATGTCCAATTAAAACTCCGTAACCACAAGTATTGCGTGAGTGTTAGCAATTATGGAGGACTAAATGATAGTTGAGTATGTGGACTTGCTTTTTAGCTCTGACATAGACTCTTTCCGATGTTACGATAAATTGCAATTGCTTCAATGACTGAGATTATAGTTTGTCGGAGCCCAATAAGGTTTATGATTTATACTTTTGCATTGTGAATAGATCATCACTTGAACATAAGTAATCATATGACAAAATCTATATATGTTGCTGTTATAAGAATAATCATGATGCCTTCATGTCCGTATTTTATTTTTATCGACACCTCTACCTCTAAACATGAGGACATATTTATTGTTATTGGCTTTCGCTTGAGGACAAGCGAGGTCTAAGCTTGGGGGAGTTGATACGTCCATTTTGCATCATGCTTTTATATCGATATTTATCGCATTATGGACTATTATTTCACTTTATGTCACAATACTTATGGATATTCTCTCTTATTTTACAAGGTTTACATAAGGAGGGAGAATGCCGGCAGCTGGAATTCTGGGCTGGAAAAGGAGAAAATATTAGAGACCTATTTTGTGCAACTCCAAAAGTCCTGAAACTCCACGGAACATCTTAAAATAAATAAAGAAAAATTCTCGCCAAATATGAAGGCCAGGGGGCCCACACCCTGCTCACGAGGGTGGGGGGCGCCCCCCCTAGGGCGCGCCCCTACCTCATGGGCCCCCTGGTGGCTCTCCGACGCCCATCTTATCCTATATGAAGTCTTTTGATGAGAAAAAAATAAGAAGGAACTTTTCAGGAGGAGTCTCCGCCGCCACGAGGCGGAACCTTGGCGGATCCAATCTAGAGCTCCGGTAGAGCTGTTCTGCCGGGGATACTTCCCTCCAGGAGGGGGAAATCATCACCATCGTCATCACCAGCACTCCTCTCACCGGGAGAGGGCAATCTCCATCAACATCTTCACCAGCACCATCTCATCTCCAAACCCTAGTTCATCTCTTGTATCCAATTCTTGTCTCAAAGTCCGGGATTGGTGCTAGTAGGTTGCTAGTAGTGTTGATTACTCCTTGTAGTTGATGCTAGTTGGTTTAATTGGTGGAAGATCATATGTTCAGATCCTATATGCATATTATTACCCCTCTGATTATGAACATGAATATGCTTTGTGAGTAATTACGTTCGTTCCTAAGGACAAGGGAGAAGTCTTGCTATGAGTAGTCATGTGAATTTGGTATTCGTTTGATATTTTGATAAGATGTATGTTGTCTAGTCTCTAGTGGTGTTATGTGAACGTCGACTACATAACACTTCACCATTATTTGGGCCTAGAGGAAGGCATTGGGAAGTAATAAGTAGATGATGGGTTGCTAGAGTGACAGAAGCTTAAACCCTAGTTTATGCGTTGCTTCGTAAGGGGCTGATTTGGATCCATATGTTTCATGCTATGGTTAGGTTTACCTTAATACTTTTGTTGTAGTTGTGGATGCTTGCAATAGAGGTTAATCATAAGTGGGATGTTTGTTCAAGTAAGAACATCACCCAAGCACCGGTCCACCCACATATCAAATTATCAAAGTATTGAACGTGAATCATATGAACGTGATGAAAACTAGCTTGACGATATTCCCATGTGTCCTCGGGAGCGCTTTTCCTATTATAAGAGTTTTTTCCGGCTTGTCCTTTGCTACAAAAGGATTGGGCCATCTTGCTGCACTTATTTACTTTTGTTACTTGTTGCTCGTTACAATTTATCCTATCACAAAACTATCTGTTACCACTTATTTCAGTACTTGCAAAGAATACCTTGCTGAAAACCGCTTATCATTTCCTTCTGCTCCTCGTTGGGTTTGACACTCTTACTTATCGAAAGGACTATGATAGATCCCCTATACTTGTGGGTCATCACCAAGCCCTAAAACCTCCCGAGAGGGCTGATCTGGAGTCCGTTCGGGGCTCCGAAGAGGGGGATTCATCGCCGTCGTCATCATCAACCATCCTCCATCACCAATTTCATGATGCTCACTGCCGTGCGTGAGTAATTCCATCGTAGGCTTGCTGGACGGTGATGGGTTGGATGATATTTATCATGTAATCGAGTTAGTTTTGTTAGGGTTTGTTCCCTAGTATCCACTATGTTCTGAGATTGATGTTGGTATGACTTTTCTATGCTTAATGCTTGTCACTAGGGCCCGAGTGCCATGATTTCAGATCTGAACCTATTATGTTTTCATGAATATATGTGAGTTCTTGATCCTATCTTGCAAGTCTATAGTCACCTACTATGTGTTATGATCCGGCAACCCCGAAGTGACAATAACCGGGACCACTCCCGGTGATGACCATAGTTTGAGGAGTTCATGTATTCACTATGTGCTAATGCTTTGTTCCGGTTCTCTATTAAAAGGAGGCCTTAATATCCCTTAGTTTTCAATAGGACCCCGCTGCCATGGGAGGATGTTATGCAAGTTCTTTTCCATAAGCATGTATGACTATATACGGAATACATGCCTACATTACATTGATGAATTGGAGCTAGTTCTGTGTCACCCTATGTTATGACTGTTACATGATGAACCGCATCTGGCATAATTATCCACCACTAATCCGGTGCCTACGAGTTTTCCATATACTGGTTTACGCTTATTTACTTTCCCGCTGCTACTGTTACAATCACTACAAAATACCAAAAACATTACTTTTGCTGTCTTTACTTTTGTTGCCGCTACCACCACTATCATATTACTTTGCTACTAAACACTTTGCTGCAGATACTAAGTTTCCAGGTGTGGTTGAATTGACAACTCAGCTGCTAATACTTGAGAATATTCTTTGGCTCCCCTTGTGTCGAATCAATAAATTTGGGTTGAATACTCTACCCTCGAAAGCTATTGTGATCCTCTATACTTGTGGGTTATCAAGACCAATTTCTGGTGCCGTTGCCGGGGAGCATAGCTCTATTCTTGGAGTCACTTGGGATTTATATCTGCTGGACACTATGAAGAACCTGAGAGATCCAAAAACCAAGATCTATCCCTCAACTACGAGGGGAGGTAAGGAACTGCCATCTAGCTCTGCACTTGATTCACCTTCTGTTATGAGTAAGTTTGCGACACCTACACCTGCTTCTGCTATTTGTTCTGATATGTCGCATGTTATTGATGATCCACTTGTGCTATGCATGATACTTATGATGAAACTGCTTCTATGCCTGATACTACTGTGTCCCTTGGTGAATTTCTTGATGAACAAATTGCTAGGGCTAGAGAAAAAGAAATTATTGAATCTGAATACGATGATGATAGTGATGATGAAAATATGCATGTTATTCCTGAGGGCTATCTTTTTGATATGGAATCTTCTGCCGCTATTTTAGCTTGCAAAGATAGATATGAGCTTAAGAGGTTATTAATTAAATGGAACAAAGAATCACTTAGAGATAAAATGAGACCTGACCCCGCTTTTGCTACTTCACCTATAATTACTTTGGTTGAATCTGATCTGTTTTATGGCTATGAATCTGAAACTGTTGTGGCACATCTTACTAAGTTAAATGATATAGCTGCCTTGTTCACTAATGATGAGAGATCGCGTTACTTTTATATACTCAAAATATTTCCGTTCTCATTAAAGGGTGATGCTAAGATATGGTTTAATTCTATTGATCCTGGTTGTGTGCGTAGTCCCCAGGATATGATTTATTACTTCTCTGCTAAATATTTCCCTGCTCATAAGAAGCAAGCTGCTTTGAGGGAAATATACAACTTCGTGCCAATTAAAGAAGAGAGTCTCCCACAAGCTTGGGGGAGGCTTCTCAAGTTACTTAATGCTTTGCCTGATCATCCTCTTAAGAAACCTGAAATTCTTGATATCTTTTATAATGGACTAACCGATGCTTCCAGAGATTACCTGGATAGTTGTGTTGGTTCTCTTTTCAGGGAAAGAACGCTGGATGAAGCTGAAATTCTATTGAATAATATGTTGACAAATGAAAATAATTGGGCACCTCCTGAGCCAGTTCCTGAACCAGCTCCTGCTCCAATTACTGAACCTATTCTTAAACCAACTCCGAAGAAGAGGGGTGTTCTATTTCTCAGTCCCGAAGATATGCAAGAGGCAAAGAAATCTATGAAAGAAAAAGGTATTAAAGCTGAAGACGTTAAGAATTTACCTCCTATTGAAGAAATACATGGTCTTAATTCACCGCCTGTTGAAGAAACATATGATCTCAATTCTTTATTTATTGAAGAACCTCCTAATCCCGATATCCCGACACAGGTAGTAAAGGTAAATTCTCTCTATAGATATGATAAAGCTGAAGTCCCTCCTACTAAAATTGCTAGTCGGTGCTTGGATGAGTTTGATAAATTTATGTTTAAGCAAGACGACTTCAATGCTTATTTTGGTAGACAATTAAAAGAAAATGCTTATATGATTAGATGCTTCTGTGATTATATGGCTGATATTAATGGTGAACTTAAACTTGTTAGCAAACATGCTTCTATGGTTACCACTCAAGTAGAACAAGTACTTAAGGCTCAAAAAGAAGTGCTTGATGAAATGAATAGTAAGAAAAATGATTATGCTGTTAGAGTGGCTACTAAAACTGGTAGAATGACTCAGGAACCTTTGTATCCTGAAGGCCACCTTAAGAGAATCGAGCAAGATTCTCAAAGAAATAATATTGATGTTCCTAGTTCTTCTAAAAAGAAGAAGAAAAATGATAGAACTGTGCAAACTTCTAGTGAACCTATTGCTGAACCACCTGATAATCCAAATGATATTTCTATGTCTGATGCTGAAACACAATCTGGTAATGAACATGAACCTAATGAAAATATTAATGATGATGTTCATGATGATGCTCAACCTAGTAATGACAATGATGTAGAAATTGAACTTGTTGTTGATCTTGAAAACCCACAATCAAAGAATCAATGTTATGATAAAAGAGACTTTGTTGCTAGGAAACATGGTAAAGAAAGGGAACCTTGGGTTCAGAAACCCATGCATTTTCCTCCAAAACCATCCAATAAAAAGGATGATGAGGATTTTGAGCGCTTTGTTGAAATGATTAGGCCTATCTTTTTGCGTATGCGATTAACTGATGTGCTTAAAACAAATCCTTATGCTAAATATATGAAGGATATCATTAATAATAAAATAAAGATACTGGAAGCTGAGATTTCCACCATGCTTGCTAATTATACTTTTAAGGGTGGAATACCAAAGAAACTTGGAGACCCCGGAGTACCTACTATACCTTGCTCCATTAAAAGAAATTATATTAAAACTGCTTTATGTGATCTTGGAGCCGGTGTTAGTGTTATGCCTCTCTCTTTATATCGTAGACTTGACTTGAATAAGCTGACACCTACCGAAATATCTTTGCAAATGGCCGATAAATCAAGTGCTATACCTGTCGGTATCTGTGTGGATGTGCCTGTTGTGGTTGCAAACGTTGCTATTTTAACAGACTTTGTTATTCTTGATATTCCCGAGGATGATAGTATGTCTATTATTCTTGGAAGACCTTTTCTTAATACTGCAGGGGCTGTTATTGATTGCAACAAAGGCAATGACACTTTTCATGTTAATGGTAATGAGCATACAGTACACTTTCCGAGGAAACAACCTCGAGTTCATAGTATCAACTCCATTGGAAAAATTCCATCGATTATAATTGGAGGTTTTGAATTTCCTCTTCCTACTGTCAAGAAGAAATATGATATAATTATTATAGGGGATGTGCATATCCCTGTTGAGGTAACCTAGTGTTATTCGAAATTTCTCTGGTTTCATGTTAATCGGAATGAGTTTGTTAACAAGACTTGATCAACCTTGTTAGTGGATTATTTTTGATGAGCATGAGATGGATGAAACTAGAAGCACAAACTTCTGTACCCTCTCTATACTTTCTGTTAATTAGTAGAAATAAAGTAAAAATAGTATTTTTCAGTCCGTTTCCTGGCTTATCCATTCAACATAAAAATATCCCAAAAATAAAAGTCCTCAGAATGACATGCCAATTTAATATGATTTTTTCGGGAATATTTGAGGATTTACTGCGCAAAAATTACCGCGGAGGAGCTGCCACCTGGCCACGAGGGTGGTGGGCGCCCCCCCCCCTCTAGGGCGCGCCCCCCTGCCTCGTGGGCCCATGGTGGCCCTCCTCCACTTATCCCAGCACCCATCTTCTTCCTCTGTCTCACACAAACCCGAAAAACCAACTCAAGAACGAGTTCCAGCCACTTTTGCTGTGATTTTCGATCTCCTTGCTCGAAGCACCTCTCGCAAAACTGCTTGGGGAGATTGTTCCTTGGTATATGACTCCTCCATTGGTCCAATTGGTTTTTGTTCTAGTGCTTTATTCTTTGCAAATTTTTGCTGCATAGGTGACCATGTTCTTGAGCTTGCATGTCAAATTTATATGGTTCCAAGTAGTTCTAATGCTTGATTTAGGCTCTAAGCACTTGTAGGAGTAGTTTCTATAAGTTTTATTGAAGTTGGTTCACTTTTGTTTGAAGTTACTAAAAATTTCGAATTATTTTAGAAAAATAATGAGGAGATTTTTGAGGGTCTCATCGAGCCAAAGCTCGAAGGAAAAGGCACCGAAGCCTAAGTATAATTTGCCGCGCACCGCGGAGATTCAAGCGTGTGAATGGCCTTCTGATGATTTCTTGATAGCAGCCAGTATCTATGAAGATTTTCATGAATTGGCTCACAATGCAGGCCTCACCGCTTTCCTCCACGACCAATGCGATCAATATCTCTTACTCACAAATACTTTTGTGCAAAACTTTCATTTTCATTCTAGGAACTCACCACCTACGGTGGAGTTTCATTTATATGATGAGCATAAGGAGATGTCACTTTATGATTTCTGTCGGATTTGTTTAGTCCCTTTTGAGGGCAAGATAGAAGAACCACATCATGATGATGTGGTTGGGTTTATTGATACTATCACTATAGGAGAAACTAGGAAGGTTTCCGATGCATGAATCACTAGCATACATTTTCCTGTTTTACGTTACTTTGCATTATTTGCTAGTCGTTGTTTAATTGGACGCGGAAACTGTGGAAACCTTAGTATCCCTGATATAATTATTTTGCTCCACGGTTTATACAGTGATAACACTTTTAGTATGGGCGGTATTATTGCTAGACGGTTAAGTATGAACCATACCAAAGGCCCCATCTTTGGAGGCATCTATGCTACACGCCTAGCCGTACATTTTAACATACCTATTAGGCATGCTGAGAAGGAAGAAAAGGTGCTGCCCCGTGTTTATCTAGATCATAAAAGTATGGTGGCACATGATTTTATTGTTAAAAATAGGGCAGGAGAGCTTAAGTATCAATTGTTCTTTAACAAACATCATCCTGAGACTATTATCCTGCCTGCTCCTTCTTTGTTCGATTTGACTATAGGCACTTACCTTGTTCCGTTGACAGCTATTCACGCCTACCGGAACCCTGCACCAGCTGAGGAGCCAGAATCGGAACCACAATTTGATCCTTCACGGCAGTCTAACTATCAGTGGGATTCGGAGATGATTGCCAGCCAGTGGCAATCGGAGCCTTCTTCTTCCTCATCACAGTACGACCCCAACAACTATTATTATGGATATCAGCCAGGCCAGCCGTGGCAATAGACCAACTTAGGCCAAAAGCCTAAGCTTGGGGGAGTACATATATCTCACTGACATTACATTTATGTTCACACACATTCATTGCTAGATGTCGGTGCTCATACTTTTTCACTATAATATCCATGCTAGTTTATTTTTCTTTTCCTGCTTTCTTCTTGTGTGTTTGTTAAACCTTAAGGAAAACCAAAAAAATTTAGTAGTAGTTTATTTTTTCTGCTGTAGTAGTAATAATTAAAAAGAAAACCCAAAAATATTTCTCGTTCTTCTTTTGCTTGTTGGGAGTTTTCCCGTGTAAATAGTTTTATTTCTTTTCTTTTATTTGGGGGTCAGTAGGAGAAGACCATAATTAAATTGTTGAAGTGGCTCTCATATGCATTATTGTTGATTTAACAAAGGGCCCATATTTCCTTGTCTTGTCCTGTTTATTGAATGCTCGCAGATTCCAGCTTAGTCCAATGCACGTACACTCTTATTATTATTCACACCGTTCGGTCGTGCAAGTGAAAGGCAATTATGATGGTATATGATGGACTGACTGAGATGAGAAAAGCTGGTATGAACTCGACCTCTTTTGTTTTTGTAAATATGATGAGTCCCTCATTCTTGATTCAGCTTATTATGAATAAACATGTTTGCAATGACAATTAGAGATCATAATTGCTTGTGCCATGCTTGATTAGCTATGAGTTATAATGGTTTACCTTGTGTGCCAACATGCTATTGAGATGGTTATGATGTGGTATGATGGGGTGGTATCCTCCTTTGAATGATTTAAGTGACTTGACTTGGCACATGTTCACGCATGTAGTTGAAACAAATCAACATAGCCTTCACGATATTTATGTTCATGGTGGATTATATCCTACTCATGCTTGCATCCAATGTTTATTAATTTTAATGCATGTACATGGCTGTTGTCGCTATCTAGTTGGTCGCTTTCCAATCTTTTGCTAGCCTTCACCTGTACTAAGCAGGAATATTGCTTGTGCATCCAATCCCTTAAACCCCAAAGTTATTCCAGATGAGTCCACTATACCTTCCTATATGCGGTATCTACCTGCCATTCCAAGTAAATTTGTATGTGCCAAACTCTAAACCTTCAAATAAACATTCTGTTTTGTATGCTCGAATAGCTCATGTATCAACCAAGGTTGTCCTTATCTTCCGTGTTAGGTGGGTTATTCTCAAGAGGAGTGGACTCCGCTCCTCACTCACGAGAAAATGGCTGGTCACCGGGATGCACAGTCCCATGCTTTATGCAAACTAAATCAAAATTAATTGCAAACAAAACTCCCCCTGGGAGATGATGTATGTTGGAGGCACTCGTTGTTTCGAGCAAGCCATGGATTGATGCTTGTTGGTGGAGGGGGGTATAAACTTTACCATTCTGTTTGGGAACCGCCTATAATGAGTTTAGCATGGAAGATATCGCCATCTCTTAGTTGTTACGTTGACAATGAAAGTATATCGCTCAAAATACAATTTATCTCTATTTCAAAACCGAGCTCTGGCACCTCTACAAATCCCTGCTTCCCTCTGTGAAGGGCCTATCCATTTACTTTTATGTTGAGTCATCACCCTCTTATTAAAAAGCACTAGCTGGAGAGCACAGTTGTCATTTGCATTCATTACTATTAATCTATGTTGGGTGTGACTATGATTGGATCTCTTTTACCATGAATTACAATGTCTAGTCAGTCCTTGATCTTTAAAGGTGCTCTGCATTTATGTTTTGCGGTCTCAGAAAGGGCTAGCGAGATACCATCTTGTTATATCATATTATGATTGTTTTGAGAAAGTGTTGTCATCCGAGGTTTATTATTATGACTTGCTATTTGATTATGCTATTGATATGAGTAATTATAAGACCTGAGAATTATTGCAAATGTGGTTAGTTATGATCTATGCTAAAAACTTCAATGCTGGCTTGACATAGTTACAATAACAAGAGCAAACAGAGTTTGTAAAAGTTTTTCTTTCTTTCTTTTAGTTTGTCAACTGAATTGCTTGAGGACAAGCAAGGGTTTAAGCTTTGGGGAGTTGATACGTCTCTGTCGTATCTACTTTTCCAAACACTTTTGCATTTGTTTTGGACTCTAACTTGTATGATTTGAATGGAACTAACCCGGACTGACGCTGTTTTCAGCAGAATTGCCATGGTGTTGTTTTATGTGCAGAAAACAAATATTCTCGGAATGACCTGAAACTCCACGGAACATCTTAGAAAAAATAATAAAAAATCCTCGCCAAAGATGAAGACCAGGGGGCCCACACCCTGTTCACGAGGGTGGGGGGCGCCCCCCCCCCCCAGGGCGCGCCCCCTACCTCATGGGCCCCCTGGATGCCCTCCGACGCCAACTCCAACTCTATATATTTGCTTTCGGAGAGGAAAAAATCAGAGAGAAGAAATCATCGCATTTTACGTTACGGAGCCGCCGCCAAGCCCTAAAACCTCTCGGGAGGGCTGATCTGGAGTCCGTTCGGGGCTCCGGAGAGGGGGATTCGTCGTCGTCGTCATCATCAACCATCCTCCATCACCAATTTCATGATGCTCACCGCCGTGCGTGAGTAATTCCGTCGTAGGCTTGCTGGACGGTGATGGGTTGGATGAGATTTATCATGTAATCGAGTTAGTTTTGTTAGGGTTTGATCCCTAGTATCCACTATGTTCTGAGATTGATGTTGCTATGACTTTGCTATGCTTAATGCTTGTCACTAGGGCCCAAGTTCCATGATTTCAGATCTGAACCTATTATGTTTTCATGAATATATGTGTGTTCTTGATCCTATCTTGCAAGTCTATAGTCACCTACTATGTGTTATGATCCGGCAACCCCGAAGTGACAATAATCAGGACCACTCCCGGTGATGACCATAGTTTGAGGAGTTCATGTATTCACTATGTGCTAATGCTTTGTTCCGGTTCTCTATTAAAAGGAGGCCTTAATATCCCTTAGTTTCCAATAGGACCCCGATGCCACGGGAGGGTAGGACAAAAGATGTCATGCAAGTTCTTTTCCATAAGCATGTATGACTATATACGGAATACATGCCTACATTTCATTGATGAATTGGAGCTAGTTTTGTGTCACCCTATGTTATGACTGTTACATGATGAACCGCATCCGGCATAATTATCCACCACTGATCCGGTGCCTACGAGTTTTCCATATACTGGTTTACGCTTATTTACTTTCCCGCTGCTACTGTTACAATCACTACAAAATACCAAAAACATTACTTTTGTTGTCTTTACTTTTGTTGCCACTACCACCACTATCATATTACTTTGCTACTAAAGACTTTGCTGCAGATACTAACTTTCCAGGTGTGGTTGAATTGACAACTCAGCTGCTAATACTTGAGAATATTCTTTGGCTCCCCTAGTGTCGAATCAATAAATTTGGGTTGAATACTCTACCCTCGAAAGATGTTGCAATCCCCTATACTTGTGGGTTATCAAAGGGCAAAGAAACCTCGCAGTACGAAGCGCCGCCGCACCAGCCAAGCCGTTCCTCTCGATCCCGAATTGCATCGGCATGTCGATAATCCGGGAAGAAGAACACTACCCCGAGAGGGGCAAATGGCACCGCTCGCCACACTGTTTGGCGGCGGCGCGCTCACAGCAAGGGGAACGCGCCACCGGCGAAGGGGATAGCAACGGCCGCCGCTGCAGTATGCTCCGCCATCGTCTGGTGCAAAGGGAAGAGAAGGCCATCACACTTTGCTCACTCTCTCTGTGGCGGTGGAACGGAAAACGACGGAGAATGGAAGGGGGACAAGGGGGTCACCGCTGTATCGGATGTCGTCGAGCGTTGGGGCTCAGAGGAGGAGGGCGCTGCCACTTTTCTCTCATTCTGCCACAGGATGCAGTGGATGGGGGAGAAATGGAAGGCAAAAGAGGTAGGAAATGATGGGAAAGGGAGAAGGGCTCGCGGCGCGGTGGCTGATCGACCTCGTCGCCGGTGGCCGACATAGCCTGAACCCGTCATCACCCGAGCTGACAGAGGAGCAGAGGAGGGCCCAGGTCGCGCCTCTCTCTCTGTGTCGCAGGAGGCAGTGGTGGATGGGTGAAATGGAGTGGGGAAAGGAAGAGAAGGTGGCCGGGCTCGCGTGGCGCGGTGGTGGACGCCATCGCCGGCGGCCGGCAAGGAGCCTCCCGCGGTGGCCCGACGGCCAGAGAAAGAGATTGAGAGAGTGAAGAGGCAGACAGATCGAGCGAGTGGCTAGGGTTTTGGTCGGGGGGATCGGCTCCTCCTAGTTTTGATCTACCGAAAACGGTGCTCTACTATAGGATTAGATTGAACAGACGAGATCAAACCCCTAGATCCACAGACGGGCCAGTAGGCCAAAAGTGCCTTGGACCTTTTTGAAGGAAATATGCCCTAGAGGCAATAATAAAGTTATTATTTATTTCCTTATTTCATGATAAATGTTTATTGTTTATGCTAGAATTGTATTAACCGGAAACATAATACATGTGTGAATACATAGACAAACAGAGTGTCACTAGTATGCCTCTACTTGATTAGCTCGTTGAATCAAAGATGGTTAAGTTTCCTAGCCATAGACATGAGTTGTCATTTGATTAACGGGTTCACATCATTAAAGAATGATGTGATTGACTTGACCCATTCTGTTAGCATAGCACTTGATCGTTTAGTTTGTTGCTGTTGCTTTCTTCATGACTTATACATGTTCCTATGACTATGAGATTATGCAACTCCCGTTTACCGGAGGAACACTTTGTGTGCTACCAAACATCACAACGTAACTGGGTGATTATAAAGGTGCTCTACAGGTTCCTTCGAAGGTACTTGTTGGGTTGGCGTATTTCGAGATTAGGATTTGTCACTCCGATTGTCGGAGAGGTATATCTGGGCCCACTCGGTAATGCACATCACTATAAGCCTTGCAAGCATTGCAACTAATGAGTTAGTTGCGGGATGATGTGTTACGGAACGAGTAAGGAGACTTGCCGGTAACGAGATTGAACTAGGTATTGAGATACCGATGATTGAATCTCGGGCAAGTAACATACCGATGACAAAGGGAACAACGTATGTAGTTATGCGGTCTGACCGATAAAGATCTTCGTAGAATATGTGGAAGCCCATATGAGCATCCAGGTTCCACTATTGGTTATTGACCGGAGACGTGTCTCGGTCATGTCTACATAGTTCTCGAACCCGTAGGGTCCGCACGCTTAAAGTTCGATGACTATTATATTATGAGTTTATGTGTTTTGATGTACCGAAGGAGTTCGGAGTCCCGGATGAGATTGGGGACATGACGAGGAGTCTCGAAATGGTCGAGACGTAAAGATCGATATATTGTACGACTGTATTCGGACATCGGAAAGGTTCCGAGTGATTCGGGTATTTTCGGGAGTACCGGGAAATTACGGGAATTCGTATTGGGCCTTAATGGGCCATACGGGAAAGGAGAGAAAGGCCTCAAAGGGTGGCCGCACCCCTCCCCATGGGCTGGTCCGAATTGGACTAGGGAGGGGGCGACCCCTTCCTTCCTTCTCATTTTCCCTTCTCTTTCCTTCCCTCCTACTCCTACTACTTGGAAGCACTGTTCAATATATCTTCCGATATTTCGATAAATCGGCCGATTTATCGCTTATCATGGTCTGACCGATAAGATAAATCGGCCGATAAATCAACCGATATGGCGATAAATCGGCCGATATGCCGATAAACTGGCCGATTTACCCCTTATCGTAGGTCGACCGATAAATTCCCGATAAGCGATATCCCCAACATTGCTTGGAAGGGCTCCTAGTTCTACTAGGAAAGGGAGAATCCTACTCCCAGTGGGAGTAGGACTCCCCTAGGGCGCGCCATAGAGAGGGTAGGCCCTCCCCTCCTCCACTCCTTTATATACAGGGGCAGGGGGCACCCCAAAGACACAACAATTGATCTCTTGATCTCTTAGCCATGTGCGGTGCCCCCTCCACCATAATCCACCTCGATCATATTGTAGCGGTGCTTAGGCGAAGCCCTGCTTGGTAGAACATCATCATCATCACCACGCCGTCGTGCTGACGAAACTCTCCCTCAACACTCAGCTGGATCGGAGTTCGAGGGACATCATCGGGCTGAACGTGTGCAGAACTCGGAGGTGCCGTACGTTCGGTACTTGGATCGGTCGAATCGTGAAGACATACGACTACATCAACCGCGTTGTCATAACGCTTCCGCTTTCGGTCTACGAAGGTACGTGGACACACTCTCCCCTCTCGTTGCTATGCATCACCATGATCTTGCATGTGCGTAGGAAATTTTTTAAATTACTACGTTCCCCAACAGTGGCATCCGAGCCAGGTTTTATGCGTTGATGTAATATGCACAAGTAGAACACAAGTGAGTTGTGGGCGATATAAGTCATACTGCTTACCAGCATGTCACACTTTGCTTCGGCGGTATTGTTGGATGAAGCCGCCCGGACCGACATTACGCGTACGCTTACGTGAGACTGGTTTTACCGCTGTGCTATGCACACAGGTGACTAGCGGGTGTCAGTTTCTCCAACTTTAGTTGAACCGAGTGTGGCTACGCCCGGTCCTTGACAAGGTTAAAACATCACTAACTTGACAAACTATTGTTGTGGTTTTGATGCGTAGGTAAGAACGGTTCTTGCTCAGCCTGTAGCAGCCACGTAAAACTTGCAACAACAAAGTAGAGGACGTCTAACTTGTTTTTGCAGGGCATGTTGTGATGTGATATGGTCAAGACGTGATGAGATATAAGTTGTTGTATAAGATGATCATGTTTTGTTGAAGTTATCGGCAACTGGCATAAGCCTTATGGTTGTTTCTTTATTGCATAAGATGCAAGCGCCAAATAATTTCTTTACTTTATCGCTATGCGATAGCAATAGTTGCAAGAGCAATAGTTGGCGAGACGACCATGTGATGACACATTGATATAGATCAAGATGATGGAGATCATGGTGTCATGCCGGTGGCGATGGAAATCATGACGATGCTTTGGAGATGGAGATCAAAGGCACAAGATGATGATGGCCATATCATGTCACATATTTTGATTGCATGTGATGTTTATCTTTTATACATCTTATTTTTCTTAGTTCGACGGTAGCTTTATAAGATGATCTCTCACTAAATTTCAAGATAAAAGTGTTCTCCCTGAGTATGCACCGTTGCCAAAGTTCGTCGTGCCCAGACACCACAAGATGATCAGGTGTGATAAGCTCTACGTCCATCTACAATGGGTGCAAGCCAGTTTTGCACACGCAGAATACTCAGGTTAAACTTGATGATCCTAGCATATGCAGATATGGCCTCGGAACACTGAGACCGAAAGGTCGAGCGTGAATCATATAGTAGATATGATCAACATAATGATGTTCACCATTGAAAGCTACTCTATTTCACGTGATGATCGGTTATGGTTTAGTTGATTTGGATCACGTGATCAATTAGATGATTAGAGGGATGTCTATCTAAGTGGGAGTTCTTAAGTAATATGATTAATTGAACTTTAATTTATCATGAACTTAGTCCTGGTAGTATTAGCATATCTATGTTGTAGATCAATAGCTCGCGAGGTTGCTCCTCGTTTAATTTTTATATGTTCCTAGAGAAAACTAAGTTGAAAAATGTTAGTAGCAATGATGCAGATTGGATCCGTGGTCTGAGGATTATCCTCATTGCTGCACAGAAGAATTATGTCCTTGATGCACCGCTAGGTGACAGTCCTATTGCAGGAGCAGATGCAGACGTTCCGAACGTTTGGCTAGCTCAATATGATGACTACTTGATAATTTAGTGCACCATGCTTAACGGCTTAGAATTGGGACTTCAAAGACGTTTTGAACGTCATGGAACATGTGAGATGTTCTAGGAGTTGAAGTTAATATTTCAAGCAAATACCCGAGTTGAGAGGTATGAAGTCTCCAACAAGTTCTATAGCTAAAAGATGGAGGAGAATAGCTCAAGCAGTGAGCATGTGCTCAGATTGTCTGGGTACTACAATCGCTTGAATCAAGTGGGAGTTAATCTTCCAGATAAAATAGTGATTGACAGAATTCTCTAGTCACCATCACCAAGTTAGTAGAACTTCGTGATGAACTATAATATGCAAGGAATAACGGAAATGATTCCCAAGCTCTTCGTGATGCTGAAATCGACGAAGGTAGAAATCAAAAAAAGCATCAAGTGTTGATGGTAAACAAAACCACTAGTTTCAAGTAAAGGGACAAAGGGAAGAATGGGGAACTTTAAGAAGAACGGCAAGCAAGTTGCTGCTCAAGTGAAGAAGCCCAAGTCTAAACCGAAGCCTGAGACTAAGTGCTTCTACTGCAAAGGGACTGGTCACTGGAAGCAGAACTGCCCCAAGTATTTGGCGGATAAGAAGAATGGCAAAGTGAACAAAGGTATATTTGATATACATGTTATTGATGTGTACTTTACTAGTGTTTATAGCAACCCCTCAGTATTTGATACTAGTTCAGTTGCTAAGAGTAGTAACTCGAAACGGGAGTTGCAGAATGAACAGAGACTAGTTAAGGGTGAAGTGACGATGTGTATTGGAAGTGGTTCCAAGATTGATATGATCATCATTGCACACTCCCTATACTTTCGGGATTAGTGTTGAACCTAAAATAAATGTTATTTAGTGTGTGCGTTGAGCATGAATATGATTGGATCATGTTTATTGCAGTACGGTTATTCATGTAAACTAGAGAATAATTGTTGTTCTATTTACATGAATAAAATCTTCTATGGTCATACACCCAATGAAAATGGTTTGTTGGATCTCGATCATAGTGATACACATATTCATAATATTGAAGTCAGAAAATGCAAAGTTAATAATGATAGTGCAACTTATTTGTGGCACTGCCGTTTAGGTCATATTGGTGTAAAGCGCATGAAGAAACTCCATGCTGATGGGATTTTGGAATCACTTGATACTTGCGAACCATGCCTCATGGGCAAGATGACTAAAACTCAGTTCTCCGGAACAATGGAGCGAGCAATTGACTTATTGGAAATAATACATACTGATGTATGTGGTTCGATGAGTGTTGAGGCTCGCGGCGGATATCATTACTTTCTGACCTTCACAGATGATTTGAGCAGATATGGGTATATCTACTTGATGAAGCACAAGTCTGAAACATCTGAAAAGTTCAAAGAATTTCAGAGTGAAGTGGAGAATCATTGTAACAAAAATAAAAGTTTCTACGATATGATCGCATAAGTAAAATATTTGAGTTACGAGTTTGGCCTTCAGTTAAAACAATGTGAAATAGTTTCACTACTCACGCCATCTGGAACACCACAGTGTAATGGTGTGTCTGAACGTCGTAACCGTACTTTATTAGATATGGTGCGATCTATGACGTCTCTTACTGATTTACCGCTATCGTTTTGGGGTTATGCATTAGAGACAGCTACATTCACGTTAAATAGGGCACCATCTAAATCCGTTGAGACGACACCGTATGGACTATGGTTTGGCAAGAAACCTAAGCTGTCGTTTCTTAAAGTTTGAGGTAGCAATGCTTATGTGAAAAAGTTTCAACCTGATAAGCAAAACCCAAATCGGAGAAGTGCGTCTTCATAGGATACCCAAAAGAAAAAGTTGGGTACACCTTCTATCACAGATCCGAAGGCAAGATATTCATTGCTGAGAATGGATCCTTTCTAGAGAAGGAGTTTCTCTCGAAAGAGGTGAGTGGGAGGAAAGTAGAACTTGATGAGGTAACTGTACCTGCTCCCTTGTTGGAAAGTAGTTCATCACAGAAATCTGTTCCTGTGACTACTACACTAATTAGTGAGGAAGCTAATGATGATCATCATATAACTTCAGATCAAGTTACTACCGAACCTCGTAGGTAAACCAGAGTGAGATCCGCACCAGAGTGGTACGGAAATCCTATTCTGGAGGTCATGTTAATTGACCATGACGAACCTACGAACTATGAGGAAGCGATGATGAGCCCAGATTCCACGAAATGGCTTGAGGCCATGAAATCTGAGATGAGATCCATGTATGAGAACAAAGTATGGACTTTGATTGACTTGAACAATGATTGGCGAGCCATTGAGATTAAATGGATCTTCAAGAGGAATACAGACGCTAATAGTAGTGTTACTATCTACAAAGCTAGAATTGTCGCAAAAATGTTTTCGACAAGTTCAAGGTGTTGACTACGATGAGAGTTTCTCACTCGTATCTATGCTTAAGTCTGTCTGATTCATGTTAGAAATTGCCGCATTTCATGAAATCTGGCAAATGGATAAACAAAACTGCATTCCTTAATGGATATATTTAAGAAGAGTTGTATATGATGCAACCAGAAGGTTTTGTCAATCCTAAAGGTGCTAACAAAATATGCAAGCTCCAGCGATCCATCTATGGACTGGTGCAAGCATCTCGGAGTTGGAATATACGCTTTGATAAGTTGATCAAAGCATATAGTTTTATATAGACTTGCGGTGAAGCCTGTATTTACAAGAAAGTGAGTGGGAGCACTACATCATTTCTGATAAGTATATGTGAATGGCATATTGTTGATCGGAAATAATGTAGAATTATTCTGCAAAGCATAAAGGAGTGTTTGAAAGGAGTTTTTTAAAGAAAAACCTCGATGAAGCTACTTACATATTAAGCGTCAAGATCTATAGAGATAGATCAAGACGCTTGATAAGTTTTTTCAATGAGTACATACCTTGACAAGATTTTGAAGTAGTTCAAAATGGAACAGCCAAAGAAAGAGTTCTTGCCTGTGTTACAAGGTGTGAAATTGAGTAAGACTCAAATCCCGACCACGGCAGAAGATAGAAAGAGAATGAAAGTCATCCCCTATGCCTCAGCCATAGGTTCTATAAAGTATGCCGTGCTGTGTACCAGATCTATTGTATACCCTACACTATTTTTTGGCAAGGGAGTACAATAGTGATCTAGGTATCCTTAGTGGAATAAGGATATGTTTCTCGATTATGGAGGTGACAAAAGGTTCGTCGTAAAGAGTTACGTCGATTCAAGCTTTAACACCGATCTGGGTGACTCTAAGTCTCGATCTAGATACATATTCAAAGTGGGAGCAATTAGCTAGAGTAGCTCCATGCAGAGCATTGTTGACATAGAAATTTGCAAAATACATACGGATCTGAATGTGGCAGACCCGTTGACTAAACTTCTCTGACAAGCAAAACATGATCACACCTTAGTACTCTTTGGGTGTTAATCACATGGCGGTGTGAACTAGATTACCGACTCTAGTAAACCCTTTGAGTGTTGGTCACGTTGCGATGTGAACTATGGGTGTTAATCACATGTTAATGTGAACTATTAATGTTAAATCACATGGCGATGTGATCTAGATTATTTACTCTAGTGCAAGTAGGAGACTGAAGAAATATGCCCTATAGGCAATAATAAAGTTATTATTTATTTCCTTATTTCATGATAAATGTTTATTATTTATGCTAGAATTGTATTAACCAGAAACATAATACATGTGTGAATACATAGACAAACAGAGTGTCACTAGTATGCCTCTACTTGACTAGCTCGTTGAATCAAAGATGGTTAAGTTTCCTAGCCATAGACATGAGTTGTCATTTGATTAACGGGGTCACATCATTAGAGAATGATGTGATTGACTTGACCCATTCCCTTAGCATAGCACTTGATCGTTTAGTTTGTTCATGTTGCTTTCTTCATGACTTATACATATTCCTATGACTATGAGATTATGCAACTCCCGTTTACCGGAGGAACACTTTGTGTGCTACCAAACGTCACAACGTAACTGGGTGATTATAAAGGTGCTCTACAGGTGTCTCCGAAGGTACTTGTTGGGTTGGCGTATTTCGAGATTAGGATTTGTCACTCCGATTGTTGGAGAGGTATCTCTGGGCCCACTCGGTAATGCACATCCCTATAAGCCTTGCAAGCATTGCAACTAATGAGTTAGTTGCGGGATGATGTGTTACGGAATGAGTAAAGAGACTTGCTGGTAACGAGATTGAACTAGGTATTGAGATACCGACGATCGAATCTCGGGCAATAACATACCGATGACAAAGGGAACAACGTATGTAGTTATGCGGTCTGACCGATAAAGATCTTCGTAGAATATGTGGGAGCCAATATGAGCATCCAGGTTCCGCTATTGGTTATTAACTAGAGACGTGTCTCGGTCATGTCTACATAGTTCTCGAACCCGTAGGGTCCGCACACTTAAAGTTCGATGACGGTTATATTATGAGTTTAGGTGTTTTGATGTACCGAAGGAGTTCGGAGTCCCGGATGAGATCGGGGACATGACGAGGAGTCTCAAAATGGTCGAGACGTAAAGATCGATATATTGGACGACTATATTCAGACATCGGAAAGGTTCCGAGTGATTCAGGTATTTTCGGGAGTGCCGGGAAGTTACGGGAATTCGTATTGGGCCTTAATGGGCCATACAGGAAAGGAGAGAAAGGCCTCAAAGGGTGGCCGCACCCCTCCCCATGGGCTGGTCCGAATTGGACTAGGGAGGGGGGCGCCCCCTTCCTTCCTTCTCCTTTTCCCTTCCCTTTCCTTCCCTCCTACTCCTACTACTTGGAAGGGCTCCTAGTTCTACTAGGAAAGGGGGAATCCTACTCCCGGTGGGAGTAGGACTTCCCTAGGGCGCGCCATAGAGAGGGCCGGCCCTCCCCCTGCCTCAGTCCTTTATATACGGGGCAGGGGGCACCCCAAAGACACAACAATTGATCTCTTAGCCGTGTGCGGTGCCCCCCTCCAATATAATCCACCTCGATCATATCGTAGCGGTGCTTAGGCGAAGCCCTGCGTCAGTAGAACATCATCATCGTCACCACGCCGTCGTGCTGACAAAACTCTCCCTCAACACTCGGCTAGATCGGAGTTCGAGGGACGTCATCGGGCTGAACGTGTGTAGAACTCGGAGGTGCCGTACGTTCGGTACTTGGATCGGTCGGATCATGAAGATGTACGACTACATCAACTGCGTTGTCATAACGCTTTCGCTTTCGGTCTACGAGGGTACGTGGACACACTCTCCCCTCTCATTGCTATGCATCACCATGATCTTGCATGTGCGTAGGAAATTTTTGAAATTACTACGTTCCCCAACACTTTTTGGTCCGGCGAACCAGGCCACAGCCGCATTGCTGCAGGGGCTGTTGGCCGAGCAGCTCGACGGTCGAGCAGTGCTTGACCAGCAGGCCGTGGGCCGCGCGCGGGAGCGAGCTGCGGGCTCTTTGGCCGGCTGGCATTTTTTATTTTCTGTCCAGTTTTTGGGCAAACTTAAATACAGTTTTTTTCTCTAGTAAAAAATTATTCAAAGAATTTTCTTTGTTTAGAAAATAGAAAAGTAAAGAATTGCTTCTGAACGGTGCTATTTTCATGAATTTTATTCATATTTTCCACTATGAAAGATTAAATTGTTGCTTCTCTAATTCAATTTTGAACCAACCGGTTAAAATTGCTTAGAGAGTAAAAGAGTACATAATTGTTTCTGAATAGAATATTGTAAAGTTTCCGCTGCAAAGTAAAAGTTTTATCCTCCAATTAAATTGGAACCAATGGGAAAATTTAATTGGAAGAACTGTTCTTAGCAATGTTTTTCTCCTGTGGGTGAAATCAGATTCAGATAGCTTCTGCTATGACAAAAGAAATATATTTATTTTAAAATTCAAATATGACATTGTTATTTTCTGACCAATGTTGATGATAACAGTGCTATAATTCTATGAGTCTTATGTTCAAAGCTTAAATCTCTGATGAATTTTGTATCAAAGTGATCAATTTCAGAGAACAGATAAAGATCAAGAAATGCTCTTGAGCTAGAGAAATGTATATTTCTTGTTCCCGCTGCAATAAAGTTGATGATCATGATTATTTCTTAGCAAAGTTGTTTAATAAAAATACTATTATCACATTGTTGATGAGTTATATGCATTGTTTCCATTTCCGCCCAATGGTGATATGGAATTAATGTAGAGAGATTATGTTTTATTCTAACTTTGCCACAACAGTGATTTAGAGTATAAAAAGAAAGTTTTAAAAGATTTAGTGTGCATATTTTTTACCAGACCAATGTAGGGCTATTTTTATGCTCATTATGGTTAATTATTGGCTAGGTTTTCTCAGACTAAAAGTTTTACATGCTTTCATTCGTGAAAGCGAATGGCTGGGTACTTGTGACCCGAAAGATGACCAAGAAAGGTCATAACGTGAGGGAGTATGTTCTCTTTAAAGAACGGCTTCGAAAGAAAAGAGGTAGATCATTGAGAGTCTTGGTTGACGAATGTCTTTCATGTACTCTCTACGAAGAAGATTTTTCAGTCAACATGATTTGAAATGAAACAAGCAACATGTGTGTTTAATTTGACCAACATGCGTGTTCCCACTACTACTACTACTATATTTCTTTTGTTGCAAACTCAACTATCTAGCACAAGTTCCCTTCTCATTGGGGCATTCTCTGGCAAAGTGCCCTGCTCCAGTACAACTAAAACATATTACTACTAACAGGTTTCGAGGTTTCCTTGTGATTACGTAGCCTACTTGGGTCCTTGGCTTCCTTTTTGGGCAATTGCTGAGGTAGTGCCCTGACTCCTTGCACTTATAACAGGTGACATGACTCAGATCCTTCCTGGAATCCAATCTACTTCTCTTTCTGGACTTTTCCATTCCCATCAGAGCTTCTGTTTCCAGTGGGTCATACTCTACTTCCTCTGTCGGGAATTCTACTAAATCCCCATTCAAACAATTCTGGGAGATGTGTCCTTCTTCTCCACATGAATAGCATGACTTGGTGCAGGGTTTAATTGGCTCTTCTTTGGATGTGTCCTCCACATCTTCCTTCATCACAGGTTCTTCTAAACTTTCCATAAGGGCTCCTCTCGTTGCTTCTTTCTTCTGCTGGATGGTTCTTTGTACCATGGGGTAAATGTGACACTGAGCAGGGTAGTGGGTAGTCCCTTCACACAAGAAACAAGTGATCTGCCTAGTTGGGCATTCTTCAGCTGGGTGACTTCCTTCATAATTAGGGCATTCATCCTTGTGTTCTTTATGGTTGTGTCCTATTTCTCCACAAAGCTTGCATGCACAAGTTTTTTTTCATATCCTTTCCATAAGGCTTCAACTTCTGGGACACAAACCGACACTTTAGCAAAGTCAACTTAAAATCTTTCCAAGTGGTTACTCCTTGCCATCCATTTATGGTTTGGTACATCCTCCACCAAGTAGCAGCACCTCTTTCAAAGCACTGAAGAGCATGCTGGGTCATATCATGTCCAACTATAGGGTTATTCTCCATGTGATCCTCCATGTTCTGAATCCATCGGTCCGTCTCCAATTGACTCATCGGTCCCGAAAATACAAGCTCATCTCCATTCATCCTCTATTGGGTCCATGGGTTTTGGGGTGAGATAAGAGAGATCAAGAGGGACGCACACAATACAAACAAAAGTTTTTGAAAAGACAGATTTTATTGTGGATGTCGAGAAAAACATCAAACAAATGACAGCTCACAAACGTCGCATCTAGCATGGGTATAAAACAGGGGTTTGGTCTTCTAAGGGTCAATAAATCTTCAAAATCGCCAACTCTTCAAGTCTTGTTTATGTCTCCGATGGTTTCTTCCCATCGTGCTTGTCCTTCTCAAGTTCTTTTGCCAGATCATCTCCGTTAACGTGAAATCTCTCATGACATCCTTTAATATTCTGGAGTTGCATTTCAAACTTCTAGGTTTCAACATCCTTGGCATGAACCATGGTCTAGTTCTTGACAAATCTCCGGTTTCTCGAGGTTTTGTTCCTCCAATTTGGCTATTTCAGCTTCTGGGTCCTGAGTTTTTCTCAAAATACTTCCTTGTCAAAATACGGCTTCTTGTTGGTCCATCTTAACTTATTAATGTAACACTCCAGATCCTGGTGATACACCGGCTAAGGTTAAAACTTCATCTTACTAATAGGTGCTCCATAAGCCTTGTTCAATCAATCCATTCTGAAGAAATGCATCCTTAACTCAGCACGGTGACAATAGCATCAGCGGGCGATGACATCACAGATAACCATGTTTCTGCTCTTGTCATTCCCATGAGCTATCATTCCATAGTTGATATCTCCTGCCTTAGGGTCTTCTTTGACAAAACTTCGAGTTCTCATACTCCTTGTTTCAGTCTTTCTCCGATGCACCTTGGTCTCGGGCATTGAAAACTTCCATAGTCTACCAAGTTCCATAAGGGTAGCATTCCTAGGTCATACAAATCTGGGGATTCTTCAGAGCCTCCAATTCTCCTAGTCTTCAGAGTCTTCAACAGCTGTAGTTTCCATTATCATAATGTATGGTAAAATCCTCTTCATTCCGAATGGTCTTACTTGTCTGATATCCTATACTTCTTGGAGTGGTCTCATCAGTCGAATCTTCGAGTGGTCAAAAGGGAAAGGGGTATGGTTTCACTAAAGGGAAATTTGAATAAACTCAGAAGAGAAGAGAGGTAAAAGATCTTTTTGAAAGGGAAAGTTGTAGAGAAAAGTCTTTGCTATGGGCTTGCCAGTTTCTAGGGTCATGTCCTACAGTCAACATGTGCTCCGATACCATCTTGTAGCGATCTGACCCGAATGGATCAAGTCTCTGTGCTTAAGTGTCATCCCTGGATCGGTATGCTGACACACACAATACTCGAGGATTTATAACAGAGGTAAATCACATGTATAAGTAACGTAAATACTATTACCTCAAATCCAAAATAGCGGAAGTAACAAGGTTGTGGATTCCCATCAACACCAACGGCAAGGTTGAGTGTAGAAATCGTAACCCTAACGTATCACTTACTCGTCGTAAGAAACCTGCAACATGAGACGTTGCAGCCCGAAACGGGTCAGTACATTGAATGTACTGGCAAATTCACACCATAGAGAAAATGATGAACAATGGCTATCACTATATGCATATATGGCTGGTGGAAAAGCTCTATGGTTATAAGGTTTTTGCGTAAAGCCAATTTTTCCCTACTGCAAAGGAATAAATTTTATTTAACTATCATGGTGGTTGTTGAACATTGAGAATGGTTGACAGCATACTCAATCCCAATTAAGTAACATCATTAAACCCAACAATATTCATTTAAAGTAACGTGATGAGATCAATAGGATAATCCAAGAACTAGATACTCAAGATGTCCATAACCGGGGACACGGCTAATCATGATTAGTTTGTACACTCTGCAGAGGTTTGCGCACTTTTCCCCACAAGACTCGATCTCCTCCATTGGTTTTCTCGCACTACATGGTGTTTGAGAAACGGATGACCGAGACATAGCCTTTCAGAAGCGCTAGCACCTTACGTTGGATAGACTGGTACACCTACTTTCCCCTACATCTGCTAGTCTACCCTGTAAGAGTTCGCACGACTTAATCAACTATGCCAGAGCCCATAATGGCTTGTGGCTGCACACGGAAGTTTCTAGTATGAATAATCTCATGATCCCTTTGAGCCTGGGTGGCGGTCCAAAAGAAAAACAGGCAAGTCCTGGAATACCCAGGTGCCTCAATCCACCCAGATGTGTGTTTAAGTTGCCACCTTAAGTAAACCATTAATTAACAATCTCACATCTGTCATGGATACTCTCAGAACCCAATCCACGTCTACTAGCATAGCATGGCATAATAAGCAAATGTAGAATGTAACTCCCAAAGGTTTGATAATAAACAGGTAATAGGTACTACCTCATCTACTTCCCATCCCATAGTTTAATTAGATCCTAATCATGCAATGTGTGAAGATTGATCTAATGCAAAAAAACTGGGTATGGAAGGGGATATGATCAAAGTGTGAACTTGCCTGCAATGTTGATGAAGATGATTCACACTCAAAAATCTTGATAGCTCTAATCGTCACACTCCAGTTAATCTATCGTAAGCAAGCAATAGTAACCACACATAAGCAATCACTCAAAAGATCAGAAAGAACGAAGAAAACAATTCGGAAAACATCGAAACCAAGCAAATAACTCTTGCAACATAAAACAATTTCTAACAGTACCAAAATTATGTGAATTTGGCCTTATTAGAATGTTTAGGTCAAGAGATTCGATTTGCAAAAAGAATCAACTCAAACGGAGCTACGAAACTCAAGTTATGATCAAACGAAGTTTGAATTCAAATCTGATCTAATTCAAATTTTAAACTTTTCAAAAACATGTTTGAGTTGGATTACTGGATAGAGGAGATCATAACGAAGACGTGGGCATTGGTTTCGTCTAATTCCGACTAACGAGCAAAAAGTTATAGTCGTTTGAAAACCAGGGGCTGATCTGTAAAGAAAATATTTACGTATGGGTCCCTGGACTGAGAACTAAAAAAAGAAAAAAAATCTAAAAAGTGAACATTCATTACTGAACGCTAACTAACGAATTTGCTTGCTACGAAGAGGTAAACAGCGAGCGTTCTCTATTTAACAAATACCGGTTCAAAAAAAACGACTAGATCTAATCCTAGCCGTTGACCCTAGATCTAACGGACGAGGGAGGAGCCGGGCTTACCGCGGCTGTGGGCGTCGGCGTCGCCGGAGAATATGGCAGCGGCGGCGTCGGCTTCGAGCGGGCGGCGACTCTGGGGCTCAACGGCGCCGGCGAAGTAGATGGGGAGGAGCGGCTCGGCGAGGCGAGTCCGAAGGGGGTGGTGGCGTCGGGCGTAGGAGGCGGTGGAACGAGGCGCGACGGCGGCGGATCTCGTCGGAGTTCGGTCTCCGGCGAGGTTTGTGCGAGGCTGCGGGAGGCGATGGCGGCTCCGGTTGGAGGAAAAAGAGGCCGGGGTCCGGGGCGGCTCTATTTATGGAGGAGAGGGGCGGCGAGATGCGTGGAGGAGGGGGCAAGAAGAGGCCGGCGGCGGCACGGAGGCGACGGTGATGGCGTCGCGGCTCGGGACTCCGTCCCGAGCTCGGGGACGAGCGGCATGGGCTAGCTGGGCTGGGCTGCGGCCTGGCAGGAGCTGGGCCGGCCCAGTCGGTGAGGGAAGTTCTTTTTTCTAACATTATTTTCCAGACAAAAATAATAATAAAAGAAAAGTAATTAAAAATATTATATAGGCATATAATATATCAAAATTTTCAGAAAAAGATTTTCTACGACATGAACATTTTTATAACTTCAAATAAAATCCACACAAATTCAGATAAAACAAAGAGTGCTACTGGTCTATTAAAATCCAACAAAAATCATTTTAAAAATACCAAAATGATTTCATATTAATTTTTCTCCAATTTTCTAATGTAGGGAATCATGTTACCCTAATTTCCATATATTTTATTTTTGGAGAAAAATAATTTGAATAAAACTCAAATAAATCCAAATTGAAAATTAATTCCAAAAGGACTTTGAATTTAATTCTTTGAAACTCACAACTCATATTTCATAATTTGAAGAAGTCATTTTATCTCCTCTCGTGAAAATCATTGAGTTGCTTAAATTTTCTGAATTGAAATATTTCCAAATGAAATTCAATTGTTTTCAAATACCCTTTCATTTAATTTAAATGGAAGAAGTCATATCATCTTCGCTCAAGGGTTTTGTATTTGAAAAGAATTTGAATTCATGGAGATCAGAAAGCAAATATGAAAGTTTGGGAAAGTCCTTTTATTCCCTCTCATTTAACTTTCAAAAGTTTTGAATTCACTCACTTTCAGTCAATCAATCAAACAATCAATCAAATCTATCTATTTATTATAACATTCCAAAATTTAGAATTTTGGGATGTTACAAACCTACCACCCTTAAAATGAATCTCGTCCTCGAGATTCGGAGAGGCTAGCAAGAAAAGGTTAGGGTTTGGGGGTCTCCTCAAAATTCCATCAATCATCACCGGGGGTCTGGGGTGCTACCACCCTTAGAAACATGGTTACGGTCCCATCAATACTCATATACTCCATCCTTATTCTTGACGGGGCCGGTCTTCTCAGATTCTCGGCAAATTCCTTCTCTAGGCTCTTCCAGTAGTGGCATAACCTTTTCCTCATTTCTTATGTCCTTTCCTCGTGGTAAGGTTATTTCGAGATTGGGTCTTCTTAGTTGACGGGTCTGGCGCCACTACTAAACAACTATCGATATCTCATGGTGGTCAACAATTTGTGGTTTCTCCTGCAGGAAATGGGTCTAGGTTGATCCTCACCTTATAACCTACGGTTGGCAAAAGCTGCCTTGTACAAGGGGAAAATACCTATACCATTCTAAGGCTTAAACAAGGTTTTGATCGTCGTCTCTCTACTATAGGTAAGTCACTCAGATTTACCATCCCATATAGCAAGGCGAATAATAAGAGTAAGTCGGTATGGTGATCAATCCATCCCTCACCCAAATCATTACCATGTATATAGTTTAGCAAATCTCGCATACTAACACTCGGTCATCCTCACAAGCATTGCAGAATTTCTCTCGTCGACGAACCAAGTTCGGAATAATCCATTGATTCTGCAAGCCAGACAAACATCTATCTTTCCTTCACAACTCTCAGGTTTTGCGTAAACTCCTATAAAATCGTCTATCGATAAATGTCGTATCTTCCTCCGGGGTTTTTCCTTCAGCAAAATGTGCTTGCTTCTTGGCAGGTCCTGGGGCCTGTGGGTTATGGCCCATCTCATCACTTGTAGTCCTTGAACTTGCAATCGGGCAACCGATCATTATTCCAACTTCCAACTTCCTAGTATTCTTAAATCCGTCCAATTGTACTGTCTTCCTTCCTTCTATTTGCACCAAACTAGGACATGATCACTCAGACTCATCATGGAATTTCCATTGATCCATATTTCTGACATCATACCTCCTTTATATCCAATGGTAACTTATCTCTCCATCCTCGTGGGATATCCCACATACCAAAATAAAAACTTATACTTATGAAATCCATACTCACTTCGTGGAACATCATTATCCTTTCCAGGGTCAAGCGTCCTTACAGGGGAATATTGGTCATCTCTGCATGGCACTTCTTCAACTGGGAAATGTGAAACACATCATGAACTCCTGACAGTCCTTCGAGTGACTCCAACTTGTTGGCCACTTCTTCCATATGCTCCAAAACTCGGTATGGTCCTACAAATCTCGGGGCTAACTTTCGCTTAACTCCAAATCGTTTAACTCCTCGCAGAGGGGTCACATGAAGACATGCTCTGTCTCCAATTTCATAGACTACCTCCTTGAGTTTTTGAGTCTACATAACTCTTCTTCCTGGACTGAGCTACCTTTAGTCTATCTGGAATCAACTTAACATTCTCTTCTGACTCCTTGATCACATTGGGTCCAAACAACTGACGGTCTCCAACTTCATCCCACACACTCTTGGGGTATGAAACATATCGAGACAAAACTCATATTCGTTTTGTCCGAAATCCACTCAGTGGAGTATCCTTATCCTTTCCAGGGGTCAACGGTTCTTACAGGGTTCTACCACCCTTAAAATGCTCCGATATTCCATAGACCGTATTTCTCATATCCTCGAAAACGATCAACATCTTTCCCCATAGAGTAACTCATAAAATCCAAATCAGTACCAACACTGCTAACTTTATTAATTCTCAAATCATTACAATCTCCTGTTTTTCCATTACATGCCTCAACTCAACACCTCAATTTAAAGGAAAATGTTCCCACTACTACTACTACTATATTTCTTTTGTTGCAAACTCAACTATCTAGCACAAGTTTCCTTCTCATTGGGGCATTCTCTGGCAAAGTTCCCTGCTCCATTACAACTAAAACATATTACTACTAACAGGTTTCGAGGTTTCCTTGTGATTACGTAGCCTACTTGGGTCCTTGGCTTCCTTTTTGGGCAATTGCTGAGGTAGTGCCCTGACTCCTTGCACTTATAACAGGTGACATGACTCAGATCCTTCCTGGAATCCAATCTACTTCTCTTTCTGGACTTTTCCATTCCCATCAGAGCTTCTATTTCCAGTGGGTCATACTCTACTTCCTCTGTCGGGAATTCTACTAAATCCCCATTCAAACAATTCTAGGAGATGTGTCCTTCTTCTCCACATGAATAGCATGACTTGGTGCAGGGTTTAATTGGCTCTTCTTTGGATGTGTCCTCCACATCTTCCTTCATCACAGGTTCTTCTAAACTTTCCATAAGGGCTCCTCTCGTTGCTTCTTTCTTCTGCTGGATGGTTCTTTGTACCATGGGGTAAATGTGACACTGAGCAGGGTAGTGGGTAGTCCCTTCACACAAGAAACAAGTGATCTGCCTAGTTGGGCATTCTTCAGCTGGGTGACTTCCTTCATAATTAGGGCATTCATCCTTGTGTTCTTTATGGTTGTGTCCTATTTCTCCACAAAGCTTGCATGCACAAGTTTTTTTTCATATCCTTTCCATAAGGCTTCAACTTCTGGGACACAAACCAAGACTTTAGCAAAGTCAACTTCAAATCTTTCCAAGTGGTTACTCCTTGCCATCCATTTATGGTTTGGTACATCCTCCACCAAGTAGAAGCATCTCTTTCAAAGCACTGAAGAGCATGCTGGGTCATATCATGTCCAACTATAGGGTTATTCTCCATGTGATCCTCCATGTTCTGAATCCATCGGTCCGTCTCCAATTGACTCATCGGTCCCGAAAATACAAGCTCATCTCCATTCGTCCTCTATTGGGTCCATGGGTTTTGGGGTGAGATAAGAGAGATCAAGAGGGACGCACACAATACAAACAAAAGTTTTTGAAAAGACAGATTTTATTGTGGCCGTCGAGAAAAACATCAAACAAATGACAGCTCACAAACATCGCATCTAACGTGGGTATAAAACAGGTGTTTGGTCTTCTAAGGGTCAATAAATCTTCAAAATCGCCAACTCTTCAAGTCTTGTTTATGTCTCCGATGGTTTCTTCCCATCGTGCTTGTCCTTCTCAAGTTCTTTTGCCAGATCATCTCCGTTGACGTGAAATCTCTCGTGACATCCTTTAATATTCCGGAGTTGCATTTCAAACTTCTAGGTTTCAACATCCTTGGCATGAACCATGGTCTAGTTCTTGACAAATCTCCGGTTTCTCGAGGTTTTGTTCCTCCAATTTGGCTCTTTTAGCTTCTGGGTCCTGAGTTTTTCTCAAAATACTTCGTTGTCAAAATACGGCTTCTTGTTGGTCCATCTTAACTTATTAATGTAACACTCCAGATCCTGGTGATACACCGGCTAAGGTTAAAACTTCATCTTACTAATAGGTGCTCCATCATCCTTGTTCCATCAATCCATTCTGAAGAAATGCATCCTTAACTCAGCATGGTGACAATAGCATCAGTGGGCGATGACATCACGGATAACCGTGTTTCTGCTCTTGTCATTCCCATGAGCTATCATTCCATAGTTGATATCTCCTGCCTTAGGGTCTTCTTTGACAAAACTTCGAGTTCTCATACTCCTTGTTTCAGTCTTTCTCCGATACACCTTGATCTCGGGCATTGACAACTTCCATAGTCTGCCAAGTTCCATAAGGGTAGCATTCCTAGGTCATACAAATCTGGGGATTCTTCAGAGCCTCCAATTCTCCTAGTCTTCAGAGTCTTCAACAGCTGTAGTTTCCATTATCATAATGTATGGTAAAATCCTCTTCATTCCGAATGGTCTTACTTGTCTGATATCCTGTACTTCTTGGAGTGGTCTCATTAGTCGAATCTTCGAGTGGTCAAAAGGGAAAGGGGTATGGTTTCACTAAAGGGAAATTTGAATAAACTCAGAAGAGAAGAGAGGTAAAAGATCTTTTTGAAAGGGAAAGTTGTAGAGAAAAGTCTTTGCTATGGGCTTGCCAGTTTCTAGGGTCATGTCCTACAGTCAACATGTGCTCTGATACCATCTTGTAGCGACCCGACCCGAATGGATCAAGTCTCTGTGCTTAAGTGTCATCCCTGGATCAGTATGCTGACACACACAGTACTCGAGGATTTATAACAGAGGTAAATCACATGTATAAGTAACGTAAATACTATTACCTCAAATCCAAAATAGCGGAAGTAACAAGGTTGTGGATTCCCATCAGCACCAACGGCAAGGTTGAGTGTAGAAATCGTAACCCTAACGTATCACTTACTCGTCGTAAGAAACCTGCAACATGAGACGTTGCAGCCCGAAACGGGTCAGTACATTGAATGTACTAGCAAATTCACACCATAGAGAAAATGATGAACAATGGCTATCACTATATGCATATATGGCTGGTGGAAAAGCTCTATGGTTATCAGGTTTTTGCGTAAAGCCAATTTTTCCCTACTGCAAAGGAATAAATTTTATTTAACTATCATGGTGGTTGTTGAACATTGAGAATGGTTGACAGCATTCTCAATCCCAATTAAGTAACATCATTAAACCCAACAATATTCATTTAAAGTAACGTGATGAGATCAACAGGATAATCCAAGAACTAGATACTCAAGATGTCCATAACCGGGGACACGGCTAATCATGATTAGTTTGTACACTCTGCAGAGGTTTGCGCACTTTTCCCCACAAGACTCGATCTCCTCCGTTGGTTTTCTCGCACTATATGGTGTTTGAGAAACGGATGACCGAGACATAGCCTTTCAGAAGCGCTAGCACCTTACGTTGGATAGACCGGTACACCTACTTTCCCCTACATCTTCTAGTCTACCCTGTAAGAGTTTGCACGACTTAATCAACTATGCCAGAGCCCATAATGGCTTGTGGCTGCACACGGAAGTTTCTAGTATGAATAATCTCATGATCCCTTTGAGCCTGGGTGGCGGTCCAAAAGAAAAACAGGCAAGTCATGGAATACCCAAGTGCCTAGACAGGCAAGTCCTGGAATACCCAGGTGCCTCAATCCACCCAGATGTGTGTTTAAGTTGCCACCTTAAGTAAACCATTAATTAACAATCTCACATCTGTCATGGATACTCTCAAAACCCAATCCACGTCTACTAGCATAGCATGGCATAATAAGCAAACGTAGAATGTAACTCCCAAAGGTTTGATAATAAATAGATAATAGGTACTACCCCATCTACTTCCCATCCCACAGTTTAATTAGATCCTAATCATGCAATGTGTGAAGATTGATCTAATGCAAAAAAACTGGGTATGGAAGGGGATATGATCAGAGTGTGAACTTGCCTGCAATGTTGATGAAGATGATTCGCACTCAAAAATCTTGATAGCTCTAATCGTCACACTCCGGTCAATCTATTGTAAGCAAGCAATAGTAACCACACATAAGCAATCACTCAAAAGATCAGAAAGAACGAAGAAAACAATTCGGAAAACATCGAAACCAAGCAAATAACTCTTGCAACACAAAACAATTTCTAAAAGTACCAAAATTATGTGAATTTGGCCTTATTAGAATGTTTAGGTCAAGAGCTTCGATTTGCAAAAAGAATCAACTCAAACGGAGCTACGAAACTCAAGTTATGATCAAACGAAATTTGAATTCAAATCTGATCTAATTCAAATTTTAAACTTTTCAAAAACATGTTTGAGTTGGATTACTCGATAGAGGAGATCATAACGAAGACGTGGGCGTTGGTTTCGTCTAATTCCGACTAACGAGCAAAAAGTTATAGTCGTTTGAAAACCAGGGGTTGATCTGTAAAGAAAATATTCACGTATGGGTCCCTGGACTGAGAACTAAAAAAAGAAAAAAAATCTAAAAAGTGAACATTCGTTACCGAACGCTAACTAACGAATTGGCTTGCTACGAAGAGGTAAACAGCGAGCGTTCGCTATTTGACAAATACCGGTTCGAAAAAAAAACGACTAGATCTAATCCTAGCCATTGACCCTAGATCTAACGGACGAGGGAGGAGTCGGGCTTACCGCGGCTGTGGGAGTCGGCGTCGCCGGAGAATATGGCAGCGGCGGCGTCGGCTTCGAGCGGGCGGCGACTCTGGGGCTCAACGGCGCCGGCGAAGTAGATGGGGAGGAGCGGCTCGGCGAGGCGAGTCCGAAGGGGATGGTGGCGTCGGGCGTAGGCGGCGGTGGAACGAGGTGCGACGGCGGCGGATCTCGTCGGAGTTTGGTCTTCGGTGAGGTTTGTGCGAGGCTGTGGGAGGCGATGGTTGCTCCGGTTGGAGGAAAAAGAGGCCGGGCTCCGGGGCGGCTCTATTTATGGAGGAGAGGGGCGGCGAGATGCGTGGAGGAGGGGGCAAGAAGAGGCCGGCGGCGGCACGGAGGCGACGGTGATGGCGTCGTGGCTCGGGACTCCGTCCCGAGCTCGGGGACGAGCGGCATGGGCTAGCTGGGCTGGGCCGCGGCCTGGCAGGAGCTGGGCCGGCCCAGTCGGTGAGGGAAGTTCTTTTTTTTTAAAACATTATTTTCCAGACAAAAAAATAAAAGCAAAATAATTAAAAATATTATATAGGCATATAATATATCAAAATTTTCAGAAAAAGATTTTCTATGACATGAACATTTTTATAACTTCCAATAAAATCCACACAAATTCAGATAAAACAAAAAGTGCTACTGGTCTATTAAAATCCAACAAAAATCATTTTAAAAATACCAAAATGATTTCAAATTAATTTTTCTCCAATTTTCTAATGTAGGGAATCATGTTACCCTAATTTCCATATATTTTATTTTTGGAGAAAAATAATTTGAATAAAACTCAAATAAATCCAAATTGAAAATTAATTCCAAAAGGACTTTGAATTTAATTCTTTGAAACTCCCAACTCATATTTCATAATTTGAAGAAGTCATTTTATCTCCTCTCGTGAAAATCATTGAGTTGCTTAAAGTTTCTGAATTGAAATATTTCCAAATGAAATTCAATTGTTTTCAAATACCCTTTCATTTAATTTAAATGGAAGAAGTCATATCATCTTCACTCAAGGGTTTTGTATTTGAAAAGAATTTGAATTCATGGAGATCAGAAAGCAAATATGAAAGTTTGGGAAAGTCCTTTTATTCCCTCTCATTTAACTTTCAAAAGTTTTGAATTCACTCACTTTCACTCAATCAATCAAACAATCAATCAAATCTATCTATTTATTATAACATTCCAAAATTTAGAATTTTGGGATGTTACACCCGCATAGCGGGAAAATATGATTATGATAAAAACAAATGGCGGGAAAAATATCGGAAAATGCTTGTGTAACAGGGTACAAAAATCCCGTATGGCGGGAGAAATTCTGGCAAAGGACTTATCCTATATGATAGGAGAAAGATATGATGACTCATGTGCTTTTAATGTGTCTCATTCTCCGAGAAAAGTATGTAGTAGCTATTATGCTTTCCTAGTATCGACCTTACACCTTATGTGTAACGGTCATTAAGCACTTAATAAATCCAAAGAGAATAAAAATTACTGACGAACCTAAAGAAAAGAATGATATGCAAGTGTGACTTGCAAAAGTACTAATGATAAAGAACTCTGTTGAGTTTCTAAAATGGAATGAGGAAAAAGTACTCACATACCAGTTAATAGATAACTTCATTTCGTATGAAGTAATCAGATAAATGAAGTAGATAATCAAAATTTCTTCAATTCACAAGAGGTATAAATGGTTTTTCGAAATTGTGGCGGAAAAGTTCTTGCCACATTTCGAGGGGGAGAAAGAAATATGAGATAAATTAAGAATGATGATACTCCCCTATACTTTAGATAATGTGATGAACATTATGCATCTAAAGTGATCCATTAATGAAGAATGTGATCATCTGGGGGACTACGACGGTCATAATAATACCCCTAAAGAAAAGAAATAGTTGTATTCCTGGATCTTTTACAGTTTCGAAAGCAGACTAAAGAATACTAAGACGGTGCTTAAAGTGCCATAAAGAAGAAAGTTTTAACAGAATAAACCCAAATAATTAAGTTCAAAGATACGCCATTTTTAGTGAAGATGGAGTAATCTGGGGGAGCATGTTGTATGACCTATACAACACCTGTTGTTAGATCTATAAAGGAGGAATGGGTAAACATGGATCTTGTGATAAAGGTCCCTGTAAAAGCTATTATCTCTTGGAAATGAAAGACTATACAATTAATTTGACTCTTGGCAATGACAGAGCAACAACAGCTCCATATGAAAGAAGTGTCAGTATCTGAAACACAGATGGTCTCAAGGAATGAGAAAATCAGATACTTCTGATTACTATAAAGTCTATGTTAGTGAAATTCAAATGGAGGTTGATCCCACCTCATTTAAAGCGCTCAATCGAGCCTTGAGAAGTGTTCGTTTTGTCTAAATGATAAGGGACTATATGCCATGAAATAAAATTGGTGAATCCCGATGATGTTTGGGACTCATAAGTAATTACCAATGGAGCCAGAACAACAGGCTGTAAAGGGTCTACAAGGTCAATGTGACTCCAAAGAAAATATGTAAAGGTGTAAAGCGTGACTTAAATCGAAAGATTTTGTCCAAAGAGAATGAATATATTACAATGAGTGTTAGTGGCACATCATGATCGACATCATGATCTGAGTTACATCAAATGAAAGTAAAGAACACAAGGGATACTGCTTCAAGAAGTCTTTTATGGACTAGAGCAAGTCCCTAGACAATGACATTTAAAGTTAGAATAATCAGATGTTATTTTGGGTTAAAGAAAATAAGAGGACAATTGTATTCATGCAAAGTTATAGAATAGGAAATTCATTCTAATCCTGTGCATGTGGATGACATCCTACTTGCTAGTGGTCATGTCAATCTACTACAGGAGGAGAAAAGAAGTTCTCGTCCTCAAAGTTCAAAAGAATGTCCCAGGTAGAGTGTCTCTCGTTATAATTATCGAGATTCACCAAGAAAAGAATAAAAAAGGGGGTATTAGGAATGTCGCATGGACATGCTAAGAAAGGTATCTAAAGTATGCATGCGAGAAAAACCTACGCATGTTCTTATAGTCAAGGGTAATGGAATTGGAAACTATGGTGTTCCAAAAGTTGATGAGAAAAGATTGAAAACGGATATGGCACCATATGCTTCAGCTGTTGGAAGCTCAATATATTACCCTGACACAGTTCACGTATCCGGGTTGTTTTGGCAATGTCCAGTCCATATATAGATCACTGGAATGGATTCAAAGATATCGACCTCATACTGAAATAAATAAGTGCTCTAAAAAGATTGTGAGTACAAAGAATAGACTTGTGAAATGTATAGCGAAATCCACAATTATCCCTAACTTTCACACTTGGAGTTTTTGTGTGGAAAAGCTCCAAAGAATGAAACAATTATCATCAATGTGATGCAAAGATATGTTGTAGCTTGATATGAGGCTGAGGGACAGGCAAAATGGTTAAGGAGACCTGTACCCGGAGTTGATAATGGTTGACAAACCATTTCAAATTTTTTGCTCCTATGACAACGAGTCAAGTATTGATGCCAAACACACTGACACAGAGTTATGCGTTGTAAAGGAGAAAGTACGGAATTATGTAGAAATGCTTGATGCATAAAAGCAACAGACAAGTATTTGCAGATCTACTTATTAAAGGCTTACCGTCCAGTGTGTTCGGAGAACACACAGTCGACATGGGTTTTATGGTATAGTCTAAGAATTTCGGACAATAAAGAGCCCAAGGTTAAAGAATTTGTTACAAAACAGAAAGGTACGTTGTGGCTGCCTGATTCTATCGGCAATTGAGCTGTGGCGATGAAACATGTTCTATGTACCAATATGTGATGAAACAAATAAACTAGAAAGTGTAAGGTTGAAAGTAAAGTTGAGATCAAGGGGAAGAATGTTAGGTTGATCTCTTCCCGATCGAGCCCAACGGCTCGACGGGCCCTTGACCCGCGCCCTGATCTGGGGCGCCCAACCACACCATGGTTGGTAGGCCCCTGTCGCCACGCTATATAAAGGGGTGGGCCGCACGCAACACAAGATTCACCATGCGTCCAGAACCCCATCTACATCCCTACCAATCTAGGGTTAGCGCGATACGACGGGAAGCTCAACCACCACCACACACACACACGCCCACACCGCCGTCACCGTCCCGCCATAGCAACAGCGGGAGTTCATCAACCCAAGGTGAAGGTAATTCTTGGAATTTCGTCCACAGAATCGATCACATCAAATCAGGACGAACACGCACACGAAAACTTTGGCCAAGGATACGTGTCGTGCCCCTTCTTTTTATTCCTTTTTCTGTTTTCTCTACACACATTACAAAGTTATGCCCTGGCTGCATATATATATGCACAGCCAGCCACCGACCCAACCTAAACCCAATCCTACTCGTACAGAAACTACTACCTAAACACGCCGGACACAAACAAACCCTAACCGGACTCTACTTTACTGGTTAACTCCTATCACAACACGGACTAGTACTTCTGCTACTTGCGTGCAACCAGCCACATGTACTAATCACCGGCTACCTTGTTCACCATTAGTCTAAATCTAGTATAAACTCCTACTACATGACTCAACCAATACTATGACTAGGACAAGATTACCTAACAATCTTCCCCTAATTTTGACATGTCATCTCCTTGCGCTTCCTCTCGTCTTGACTCTTGCAGCTTCGCGACTTGTCGATCCAAACTTTAACGTACAATCTGAACTACAAGCCCATACGATCGCATCTACATGTGCAACATGCAAGACTGGACGCATCATCAGTCTTCACGTCGTTCAACTTAACTGGTCACTGTCCCACTACACGTCGAGCTTGATCTTCAACCGTCATATCCGTACACTGAGTATGACCCGTCTGAAAACATGCAACGCACCTCCTTGCCCTGTCATGTTGTGCCACCGCCATTGCTTGGCCACTGCCTTGCACTCGGTCCACACCATACTCCTTGTACTTGCTTGCAATAGATGCACTCTTCACTGCTTGCACACCTCCTCGCTTTACGATGGCTTCGCCTACCATCGTCCGCCTTCGGCATCACACCGAATCCACACTGGCCGCAACCAGGACGCTCCACGAGGACATGGACATGACTCACGGAACACCATGCACACCGCTTCCACTTTAACAAATCATCACCAAGACGAGCACTTGGACACGACGACGACTCACAGACGCAACGACAACGACTGACCATGCAAACTCGCACGACTCCTTAACTCATCCGACTCCCCAGATGACGATCTTGATGAGCTCCAGCACCGCACCTCGGCACCACCTCGCACATCAACGATCTCCTTCCGCCATCTTGCTGACGACAACCTGTCGTCTCCCTCCTTGTCGCTCCGACGAACGACGATCACTTGTTCCTCCTCTTCGCCGGATCATCCAGCGACTTCATGGCCCGCCCCGAGGCGCTAGTAGATCGCCACCCCGGGACAAGCGCTCGAACCTGAACCTTACTCTGATACCAATTGTTGGAATTTCGTCCACATGATCGATCACATCAAATCAGGACGAACACGCACACGAAAACTTTGGCCAAGGGCACGTGTCGTGCCCCTTCTTTTTATTCCTTTTTCTGTTTTCTCTACACACGTTACGAAGTTATGCCCTGGCTGCATATATATATATATGCACAGCCAGCCACCGACCCAACCTAAACCCAATCCTACTCGTACAGAAACTACTACCTAAACACGCCGGACACAAACAAATCCTAACCGGACTCTACTTTACTGGTTAACTCCTATCACAACACGGACTAGTACTTCTGCTACTTGCGTGCAACCAGCCACATGTACTAATCACCGGCTACCTTGTTCACCATTAGTCTAAATCTAGTATAAACTCCTACTACATGACTCAACCAATACTATGACTAGAACAAGATTACCTAACAGTAATACCCCATCTGATCCCGCAACTACCGTGGATATCCAACACATGTGATCCTGATGGATTTAACACTACATAGTCAGGGTACTGTCAGTGCGAGTCGCGCATGGATCGGTCTGCAGATCGCATCTGGAAATTATTAACCTGGACTGTGTCCGGGCCGGACTGTGCACAGACAAGGCAACGAACAGATAATAGTTTCCCCGATAATCACAGATAAGCTACGGCTAGTTTTCCAGATTATTTAAGTTTCGAGATATTAATCACAACACACCCATTGTTTCTCGCCCAACGATCGCTGTGCGACTCCAGAAGGTATTATTGCTCTTCTGACGATGATCATGGTCAGGCTTGGTGTGGCTTCTTCTTCTTCTTGCTGATGTCCTCGGCTATGGACTCGGCGTCCTCGCAGCTCCCGTAGAGGCCCCTCCTCACCATCCCCGCGCAGTAGAGGCCGTTCTCCCCCTTCCAGTGCTCCGGGAAGCTCCGCCGCGCCATCCCGTCCTCGCCGATCAGCCCATCGTCACTCTGAGAGAACAAAAGGAAAACACATAGATGATCAGGCCGTACGGATCATGAGCGAGTTTGCGTCCCGAATCCCTACGCTGTGCATATATAGTAATAGTAGATCGACATGTCTATTTTCAGGCGTGCACTTTCAGGATGCGTAGCACCGACGGTACATGAACGCACGCGGGCATGTTCCGGAAAGACGAGACCAGGAACCGAGCTGAGTTTTGCTTCTTGGGAAAGTCTCGTCTCTCGTCTCCAAAGCGACATGCATATGCATGCACGAACGTCTTCTCTTAATTTTTTATCAACAAAATGTACAAATTATGAGTCACAACACTGATGAGTCATGAATCATGATGTACCGATCCCTATGCGACCAAGTTGGTACACAGGACGAGTGTGCATTGGTGTTCTATACACACGTGGGCATGTGGCAGCATGAGCTGGATGCATGGACGGATGCGTCTGCAATGGACGTAATAATCTTACCTTGAGCCACTTCTTGGTTGTGCTCCGGTAGCCGGTGGCGAAGACGATGGCATCGAACGGGTGCCGCTTGCCGTCGGCGAACTCCACGACGTTCCCGTGCACAGCCTTCATCGCCGGCAGGACCTGCACGCGTTCACATGCCCTTGAATTAAGCATGCAATTTATAATCCTTTACCCGTTCAGCTTGAAGTTAAGAGGGTGGACTTTCTAAATCCGCCGCAGGTGTGCCTCTATTTAGAGTTCTAGACCATCCATTTTTTGCATCAAGGTTTATAAATAAAACGATATATAAACTTGAAACTTTTCAAATCAACAAAAAACCTAGAATTCCTGGCAAAAAGAAAAATCCACAAAAACAAAAGAACTTCCGTGTATAGAAAAGATTTCAGTTTCTTCAGTGGAGCTACAGATATAGAATAAGATTTTATGTTCAATAAGCTATATCATTTTAAGCATTGAAATTGCACCAAAAATCAAAAATATTTGTCTACACATTGCGGTTATAATGTCTTGGTGACCAGAAATTTTTTAAGTTTATAAATTGTTTTGGTTGAGAAAAAAAGAGGGAATCCTATATCCTATGTTTTCAATTCCTAAATATCTACAACTGACTATCTATTTTTCTAGCCATGCAACCATACCACACAAACAAGTTACGCATGCAAGTCATAAATTAGAATTTTTTTCATTACTCTATGCATGAAACGTTGCCACGTCATAATTAATGCATCTTAATTATTCATAGGTTATTTTTGCACCAGATTTTGTATTGACATTCATGGTATTATGAGCAAAAATTAAAGAAAAATAATCGAAGCTATATTCGAAAACACTGTTTGCATGAATAGTAAGGTCTTGATTATATTTTCTTCGCTACAAATACCATAGGTGTAATTACTTCATGAAATTTCACACGTGCATACATACAGTGGTGACCAAGTTTGATACCCCAAATTTTAGAAATTTTAGTTTTTTCTCTAGTATTTTTAAAATTTTACTATTCATGTGTGTGTGCATCTAACTATGTTCACGTGTGTATTTTCCCTCTTGTAGCCACCTATATTATGCAATCTATTTTTGCATGACTTTGAGTTCATTGCTTCTTGGTTGTATATATCACAATAAGTGTTTCTTTTCTAGGGAAAGGCAGGCGCTCAGCCCTAATTTTGAAGAAAATAAAATCCAACATCCATTAACTTTCACTGACCTGGATCTCGCCGGTCTTGATCTTGGCGTAGGTGCCGACGTCGACGACAGGGTAGGCTGGGGTGTGGATCTTCATGGAGAAGGGCCCAATGGCGGGCCGGCGGAGGCCGTAGCGGGAGGTGTCCCCGAACACGACGCTGCACATGAAGAGCACGATCCGGTCGATCAGCCACAGCGGCAGGTACCTGTATAGCGTCATCGCCACGTTCCAGATCTCCTTGGTCACAAGGTGAAGCTGCATGCAGCCACAGCAACAACAAATAATTAACTCACACGACCGCTGCCGCGCATTGCAGCCAATTATTTAGCTGTCGACAATGGTCTTTACTGGTTGCATCACATCACATGGTCCATCACTGAAAATACAGAAGGAGACATAAACTATCGGGTTAAACTACTAACCAAGTTGTTGATCAGGCACGTGAATGGGTGGTTTGCTATTTGCATCTTGTCTTTACTATTTGACCTATATAAGCGACAGAGACAGGGGTCATTCATCTGCTAAAGCGGGCTGCTGACCACAAGCGAGACAGCAGGATCCTATGTTGCTGTTCATCAATTTGCCACCGATTGCGGTTGGTCATTACGCAGTGGCGAGAATTAGTGGCTACCTACCCCGCGTGCGTGTGTGAGAATGAGATCTGTCGTTAATTATCCTGCAGATCGACGGGCTCCGTTGCGGCATTGAATAATCATGTTGTGCTGCTCCTGCAGCGATTTGTTGGCATCGATCCGGTCGAGATCAGGCTATATGTGGGAACAGTACAGGTGCATGGATCCAAATCCAAGGATCAAACGTCAAAAACTCCATAGGGTAGTACAATAAATTAGCTAGCTATGGGCTCTACGTGCATGCAGTGTCGATCGAGTGGGTACGGTGGCAGGCAGCTGGCAGCAGTCCTAGTGTCGCCTTCTTTCTTAGAAAAACCTGAAGGTTCTTGGACGGCAGAGGGCAAACTGACCAAGCTGTTGCAATGCTCTAACTGAATACTACTACTCCGATTTGAGAACGGCCGAATGGTTCGTTCCCGCAGATAGCAGGTGTGGCGTGGTTGCTGCAGTGGTAGCCATGCCGATCCAGAAGTTCATAACGGGCACAGCTCCCGATCTGCTAGGCCGTGACGTAAAAATAGAGCAGAAAAAAGAGCATGCATGCATTCACAAACAGGATCGATCATTCGGAGCCGTCCAGCAGCTCAACTCCTACATGCAAAAACGAACCACGCATGCAGCCATGCCCCATGCACACATGGAGCGCCAACTTGCCGTGTAGAGCTCGCCACCCTATGACTCGTGCGCCCGGCACGCTTGCGTGAGCCGCCACCAGGCGTGCCTACTCGTGCGCGCTGGCATAACGACACACGTGAAACAATGGGGCATGGTTTGGTGTATAATAGAACTGGCTAGTAGTGTAGTTGATTTACCTAGCGACTAAATCAGTTTTCTAACCTGCTAAAAAGTTGTTATTTTTTTGGCAAGTTTTGCCATCGCCAAATATTGTTAGTAGCAAAATTTTGGTAGCAACCAAACAAACCTTGAGTAAGAAACATTAAACATACCAAGTTAAAAAGAACTGAACTTACGTTAAGTAAGAAACACTAAAAACAACTGGCCTTACCGTGGACCCTTAATTAAGAAACATTAAACATGCTACTTCTAGTGTCAAAAACGTTTTTATATTATTATGGGACGGAGCGAGTACTTGCAAGTAACTGACCTCGCTGCGGACGATGATGGAGGTGGCGGCGCCGGCCTCGGCGAGGTCGTAGGCGATCTCCATGCCGGAGTTGCCGGACCCGACGACGAGCACCGCCTTCCCCTCCATCCCCTTGCCCGTCCGGTACTCGCAGGCGTGCATCACCTTCCCGGGGAAGCCGTCCAGCCCCGGCACCTCCGGCAGCACCTTCTCGTCGTTCTCCCCGGCGGCGGCCACCAGGTGCCTCGCGGCGTAGCGCTCCACCAGCCCCGTGGCGTGGTCGACGGCCTCGACGAGCCACGCGCCCCGCGCCTCGTCGAAGCGGGCCTCGCGGACCTCGCGGCGGAGCCGCACGCGGACGCCGAAGCGGGCGGCGTAGTCGTCGAGGTAGCGCACGAAGTCGTCGCGCGGGAGGTAGGTCGGCGCCGCGGGGCCGTGCGGCGCGTGCGGCAGCGCCGAGTGCTGCTTGGCGAGGTGGAGGCGGATGCGGTCGTAGGTGCGGTGCCGCCACAGCGACCCCACGCAGTCGTCGCGCTCCAGGACGAGGTTCCGCACCCCGCGCAGGGACAGGCACGCGGCGGCCGCCAGCCCCGACGGGCCCGCCCCGACGATGATCACCTCCTCCTCGTGCTCCTGCTCCTCCTCCCGTGGTTTCTCCCCCTCCGCCGCGTGCGCCATTGGCGATCCTCGGGGTTCACGCCGGGGTGACAGAGAAGGTGGGACGTAGGGCGGCGAGGAGTAGAAGCTAAGCGATGGGTTTTTTGGGGGCTTTATAGGAGGCGGGGTGGGTTGGTGGACGCGTGTCACGGCAGCTGCAAGCAATGGTGGACTGCCGTGGAAGGGTCCTCGCGGCGGTGCCGGGGCCCGCGTAACGCATTTTTAGAACGCTGGGCATCTGCTAAGCAAATGCTACTAGACAGGCCGCGGTCACGGGTCCTCTACGTGCATGGGGTGTCGTCTATGTATGGATACAGCTCCTCTACAAAAGGAGAAATGGAATAGGTACAATGGCAGCCGTCAGTTGTCAGTTGGCATGCAGCAGTTCTGCTGTCCTCTTCTTTCGTAGAAAGACCCGAAGATTCGAAGGCCAGTGATCGCTGGATGGAACTATAGCTCAAAGTTAGGGCATCACCAACACTCACCCGCAAAATTTTGCTTCGGCATTCAACACTGCCTACATACATTTTAATCACTGTTTAAACTAATCGAACGAAATTCACGCAAACACGGCGGATTTCATATAAATCGGACAATATTCATTATATTTAGGACATTTTTGTAACTACAAACTACTCCGAACTAAAGTAAAACCAGTCTACGGGCGGCGCCAGCGGATATCCATCCCACGACACGGATACCCTTGACAAGTCTACGGCCAGTCGCGGCAGATCTTCATTGTCTTCCTCATGTCCAGCAGCCCGCTCATCCGACTGCCGTAAGCCCGAGTGGTATGTACTTCAGCGCAAAGGGAGGCTTGATTCCCCATGTTTGGCAGTGCTGCTCATCGGAGTGGTACCGCCGGGATGTGCTTCAGCCGGAAGGGCAGGGGACGACGGTGGCCTGCGACCGGGCAAGACACCAGTTGTGTACGCCGGCGTCGCCTCAGCGGTGGCCTTCATGGGACCCAAGTGGCGGCGGCCTCTCATGTTCTACTTCTTCTCGATGATGGCAGCGGGCGCGGACGTGCTGGACGCTTCCTCGTCGATCTCCGTGAAGCCAGCTTCTTTTTCCGTCGGTAGGGCGCAATTACGCAAATGTTGACGGGGAATGGCTTAGTCATAGGCACGGGAGGTGCGGTGCGACACGACGTCATCCACGACAGCCATGATGCTTGTGTTGTCGTGATCCACGACGCACCGGCTTAGAGCTTCAAAGCCAGCGCCAGTGAAAGGTCGCGTCCATTCTACGTCTGTGTCAATCGGAGCGGCCACTCTCCAGCGGCATGAATGTGGGTAGCTAGCGCGGAGCGGAAGCGCGCACAGGCAAGGGAGCACTACTAAGGAAAATCTTATACACAGAATATTACCAGTAGCGCGGTTTAAAATAAGGCGCTACTTAGCAGTAGCACGTGACATCAAACAACGCTACTGATATCAACGTAGCAGTAGCGCGTCTAGAGGAAAGAGCGCTACTACTACAATTGTCATGACGTTGTCGCCAGACTAGGTATAGTAGTAGCGTCGTTTTCGTAACCCCGCTACTGCTATTGTACTTAGCAGTAGCGCTGTTCGTCAAACATCGCTGATGCTAAGTTTAGTCCCCTCCTTGGAACTATGTTTAGTCCCACCTCGCTTCGTGAACAGGGTGTTTACCACATTAAATATGTTACTTCTCAAACTATCACAACCACTCGGGCTTCATTGAACCATATGTGTACGATTTGTGGCCGCAATATGAGTCTTCACCGGTTCCTAAACCGGTGAGGATTCATACTGACAATTTAAATTCTACACAAAAAGATCATTTACATCATTAGCCTTAGCAGTTGCGCATGTCCGGGAAAAAGCGTACTGCTATTGGGCTTAGCCGTAGCGCACTTCCTGGGCCAGCGCTACTGCTATGGACGCCTTATCCTCAAGTTCCTCCCCTGTGCCCGACCTTCTTCTTCCTCCCCTCACTCCCTGCTGCCTCACTCTACCTCCGTCGCCACCGCATTGCCGCCGCCATCCTCTAATACGTCTCCGTCGTATCTATTTTTCCAAACTCTTTTGCCCTTGTTTTGGACTCTAACTTGCATGATTTGAATGAAACTAACTCGGACTGACGCTGTTTTCAGCAGAATTGCCATGGTGCTAATTTTGTGCAGAATAAAAAGTTCTCGAAATGACCTGAAACTTAATGGAGATAAGTTTTGGAATTAATAAAAAAATATTGGAAGGGGGCACACACCCTGGCCACAAGGGTGGGGGGTGGGGCGCCACCCGACCTTGTGGGCCCACTGGACCTCCACCGACCTCAACTCCAACTCCATATATTCTCTTTCGGAGAGAAAAAAATCAGAGAGAAGGATTCATCGCTTTTTACGGTATGGAGCCGCCACCAAGCCATGTTCTCTCGGGAGGGCAGATCTGGAGTCTGTTTTGGGCTCCGGAGAGGGGAATCCATCGCCATCGTCATCATCAACCATCCTCCATCACCAATTTCATGATGCTCACCGCCGTGCGTGAGTAATTCCATCGTAGGCTTGCTGGACCGTGATGGGTTGGATGACATCTACCATGTAATCGAGTTAGTTTTGTTAGGGTTTGATCCCTAGTATCCACTATGTTCTAAGATTGATGTTGCTATGACTTTGCTACGCCTAATGCTTGTCACTAGGGCCCGAGTGCCATAATTTCAGATCTGAACCTATTATGTTTTTATGAATATATTTGTTTTCTTGGTCCGATATTGCAAGATATAGTTACCTACTACGTGTTATGATCCGGTGATACGTCTCCAACGTATCTATAATTTTTTATTGCTCCATGCTATATTATCTACTGTTTTGGACATTATTGGGCTTTATTATCCACTTTTATATTATTTTTGGGACTAACCTATTAACCGGAGGCCCAGCCGAGAATTGCTGTTTTTTTCCTGTTTTAGGGTTTCGAAGAAAAGGAATATCAAACGGAGTCCAAACGGAATGAAACCTCCGGGAACGTGATTTTCACACCGAATACAACTCAGGAGACTTGGACCCTACGTCAAGCCAACTAACAGGAGGCTGCTACGTCTTGAGCTTGCGTTGGTTTTCCCTGAAGAGGAAGCGATGATGCAACAGAGTAGCGTAAGTATTTCCCTCAGTTTTTGAGAACCAATGTATCAATCCAGTAGGAGGCCATGCTCATGTCCCTCGTACCTGCACAAAACGATAGCTACTCGCAACCAATGCGATTAGGGGTTGTCAATCCCTTCACGGTCACTTACGAGAGTGAGATCTGATAGATATAATATTTTTGGTATAAATATGCAAAGTAAAAAGTAAAAGCAAAGTAAAAAGCAAAGCAAGATTAAAGTGATAGAGATTGATATGATGAAAATAGACCCGGGGGCCATAGGTTTCACTAGTGGCTTCTCTCAAGAGCATAAGTATTCTACGGTGAGTGAACAAATTACTGTTGAGCAATTGATAGAATTGAGCATAGTTATGAGAATATCTAGGCATGATCATATATATAGGCATCACGTCCGTGACAAGTAGATCGAAATGATTCTGCATCTACTACTATTACTCCACTCATCGACCGCTATCTAGCATGCATCTAGAGTATTAAGTTAAAAATAGAGTAACGCCTTAAGCAAAATGACATGATGTAGAGAGATAAATTCATGCAATATGAAATAAACCCCATCTTGTTATCCTCGGTGGCAACGATGCAATACGTGCCTTGCTGCCCCTTCTGTCACTGGGTAAGGACACCGCAAGATCGAACCCAAAGCTAAGCACTTCTCCCATGGCAAGAACTACCAATCTAGTTGGCCAAACCAAACGGATAATTCGAAGAGACTTGCAAAGATAACCAATCATACATAAAAGAATCCAGAGAAGATTCAAATATTATTCATAAATAGACTTGATCATAAACCCACAATTCATTGGTCTCAACAAACACAGCACAAAAAGAAGATTACATCGAATAGATCTCCACAAGAGAGGGGGAGAACTTTGTATTGAGATTCAAAGAGAGAGAAGAAGCCATCTAGCTACTAACTATGGACCCGAAGGTCTGATGTAAACTACTCACACTTCATCGGAGAGGCTATGATGATGTAGAAGCCCTTCGTGATGACGGCCCTCTTCCGGCGGAGCTCCGGAACAGGCCCCAAGATGGGATCTCGTGGATACAGAAAGTTGCAGCGGCGGAATTAGGTTTTTGGCTCCTGTTCTGATTGTTTGGGGGTATGTGTGTATATATAGGAGGAAGAAGTACGCCGGAGGAGCAATGAGGGGCCCACGAGGCAGGGGGGCGCGCCCTAGGGGGGAGCCCCCCACCCCCGTGACCGCCTGTTTTGTTCCTTGGAGCAGGGTCCAAGTCTCCTGGATCACGTTCTGTGAGAAAATCACGTTCCTGAAGATTTTATTCCGTTTGGACTCCGTTTGATATTCTGTTTATCCGAAACACTGAAATAGGCAAAAAAACAGCAATTCTGGGCTGGGCCTCCAGTTAATAGGTTAGTCCCAAAAATAATATAAAAGTGGAAAATAAAGCCCTATATAGTCCAAAACAGTAGATAATATAGCATGGAGCAATCAAAAATTATAGATACGTTGGAGACGTATCAGGCATCCCCAAGCTTATTTCCTGCTCGTCCTCGAGTAGGTAAATGATAAAAAGAGAATTTTTGATGCGGAGTGCTACTTGGCATAATTTCAATGCAAATATTCTTAATTGTGGTATGAATATTCAGATTAGGAAGATTTAAGACAAAAGTTTATATTGACATAAATAATAATAATACTTCAAGCATACTAACAAAGCAATTATGTCTTCTCAAAATAACATGGCTAAAGAAAGTTATCCCTACAAAATCATATATTCTGGCTATGCTCCATCTTCACCACACAAAGTATTTAAATCATGCACAACCCCGATGACAAGCCAAGCAATTGTTTCATACTCTAACTTTTTCAAAACCTTTTCAATCTTCACACAATACATGAGCATGAGCCATGGATATAGCACTATAGGTGGAATAGAATGGTGGTTGTGAAGAAGACAAAAAGGAGGGGAAGATAGTCTCACATCAACTAGGCGTATCAATGGGCTATGGAGATGCCCATCAATAGATATCAATGTGAGTGAGTAGGGATTGCCATGCAACGGATGCACTTGAGCTATAAATGTATGAAAGCTCAACAAAAGAAACTAGTGGGTGTGCATCCAACTTGCTTGCTCATGAAGACCTAGGGCAATTTGAGGAAGGCCATCATTGGAATATACAAGCCAAGTTCTATAATGAAAAATTCCCACTAGTATATGAAAGTGATAATATGAGAGACTCTCTACTATGAAGATCATGGTGCTACTTTGAAGCACAAGTGTGGTAAAAGGATAGTAACATTGTCCCTTCTCTCTTTTTCTCTCATTTTTTATTTGGGCATTTTCTCTTTTTTTATGACCTCTTTTTATTTGGGCTTCTTTGGCCTCCTTTTTTATTTATTTATTTTTCGTCCGGAGTCTCATCCCGACTTATGGGGGAATCATAGTCTCCATCATTCTTTCCTCACTGGGACAATGCTCTAATAATGATGATCATCACACTTTTATTTTTCTTACAACTCAATACTTAGAACAAAATATGACTCTATATGAATGCCTCCGGCGGTGTACCGGGATATGCAATAACAATGATAGAGTTTGTCATGATGAACTAGATGGTGGAAAGTTGCATGGCAATATATCTCGGAATGGCTATGAAAATGCCATAATAGGTAGGTATGGTGGCTGTTTTGAGGAAGGTATATGGTAGGTGTATGATACCAGCGAAAAGTGTGCGGTATTAGAGAGGCTAGCAAAGGTGGAAGGGTGAGAATGCGTATAATCCATGGACTCAACATTAGTCATAAAGAACTCATATACTTATTGCAAAAATCTAGAAGTTATCAAAGCAAAGTATTACGCGCATGCTCCTAGGGGGATAGATTGGTAGGAAAAGACCATCGCTCGTCCCCGACCGCCACTCATAAGGAAGACAATCAATAAATAAATCATGCTCCGACTTCGTTACATAACGGTTCACCATATGTGCATGCTACGGGAATCACAAACTTTAACACAAGTATTCTTTAAATTCACAACTACTCAACTAGCATGACTTTAATATTATCACCTCCATATCTCAAAACAATTATCATGCTTCAATATTTTCTTAGTATTCAACACACTCAAAAGAAAGTTTCACAAATCTTGAATACCAAGCATATTATTATTAAGCAAATTACCATGCTATTAAGAGACTCTCAAAATAATTTAAGTGAAGCATGAGAGATCAATAGTTTCTTTAAAACAAATCCACCACCGTGCTCTAAAAGATCTAAGTGAAGCACATAGAGCAAAATTATCTAGCTCAAAAGATCTAAGTGAAGCACATAGAGCAAAATTATCTAGCTCAAAAGATATAAGTGAAGCACATAGAGCAAAATTATCTAGCTCAAAAGATATAAGTGAAGCACATAGAGTATTCTATCAAATTTTAATTCATGTATGGCTCTCTCAAAAGGTGTGTACAGCAAGGATGATTGTGGCATACTAAGACACAAAGACACAAATAATACAAGACGCTCCAAGCAAAACACATATCATGTTGGTGAATAAAAATATAGCTCCAAGTAAATTACCGATGAAAGTGGACGAAAGAGGGGATGCCTTCCGGGGCATCCCCAAGCTTTGACTTCTTGGTGTCCTTGGATTATCTTGGGGGTGCCATGGGCATCCCCAAGCTTAGGCTCTTGCCACTCCTTGTTCCATGATCCATCAAAAGAATTCACCCAAAACTTGAAAACTTCACAACACAAAACTCAAAATAGAAAACTCGTGAGCTCCGTTAGCGAAAGAAAACAAAAGACCACTTCAAGGTACTGTAATGAACTCATTCTTTATTTATATTGGTGTTAAACCTACTGTATTCCGACTTCTCTTATGGATTATAAACTATTTTACTAGCCATAGATTCATCAAAATAAGCAAACAACACACGAAAAACAGAATCTGTCAAAAACAGAACAGTCTGTAGTAATCTGTAGCTAGCGCAAGATCTGAACCCCAAAAATTCTAAAATAAATTGATGGAAGTGAGGAATTTATCTATTAATCATATGCAAAAAGAATTAACTAAATATCACTCTTCAAATAAAAATGACAGCAGTTCTCGTGAGCGCTAAAGTTTCTGTTTTTTACAGCAAGTTCAACAAGACTTTCCCCAAGTCTTCCCAACGGTTCTACTTGGCACAAACACTAATTAAACACAAAAAACACAACCAAAACAGAGGATAAATAATTTATTTATTACTAAACAGGAGCAAAAAGCAAGGAATACAAATAAAATTGGGTTGCCTCCCAACAAGCGCTATCGTTTAACGCCCCTAGCTAGGCATAAAAGCGAGGATAGATCTAGGTATTGCCATCTTCGGTAGGCAATCCATAAGTGGCTCACATAATAGTTTCATATGGTAATTTTATTTTATTTCTTGGAAAGTGTTCCATGCCCTTTTTTAATGGAAATTGAAATCTAATATTTCCTTCCTTCATATCAATAATCGCACCAACCGTTCTAAGGATAGGTCTACCAAGAATAATAGGGCAAGAAGGATTGCAATCTATATCAAGAACAATGAAATCTACGGCACATAATTCCTATTTTCAACAATAAGAACATCATTAATCCTTCCCATAGGTTTCTTAATAGTGTAATCCACAAGATGCAAGTTTAGAGAGCAATCATCAAAATTACGGAAATCTAGTAAATCACACAAAGTCTTGGGAATAGTAGAGACACTAGCACCCAAATCACACAAAGCATAAAACTCATGATCTTTAATTTTAATTTTAATAGTTGGTTCCCACTCATCATAGAGTTTTCTAGGGATAGAAACTTTCAACTCAAGTTTTTCTTCATAAGATTGCATCAAGGCATCAACAATATGTTCGGTGAAGGCTTTATTTTGACTATAAGAATGCGGAGAATTTAGCACGGATTGCAACAAGGAAATACAATCAATTAAAGAGCAACTTTCATACTTAAATTCCTTGAAATCCAATATAGTGGGTTTAGCAACATCTAGATTTTTATTTCTTTCAATCCCACTTTCATCAATTTCATCATTAAGATCTAAATACTCCGAATTTTTAGAACGCCTTCTAGGTAAAGGAAGATCATATTCAGTTTCATCAAGATTCATATTGCAAAATAAAGATTTAATAGGAGACACATCAATAACTTTTAGATCTTCATCTTGATTTTCATAGGTATTGGAAGAACACGCTTTAATAAAGGCATCTTTGGAAGCACGCATCCTAGCGGTTCTTTCCTTGCACTCATCAATGAAAATTCTCATGGCTTTGAGAGACTCATTGATATCATGCTTAGGAGGAATAGATCTGAGCTTTAAAGAATCAACCTCAAGAGAAATTCTATCAATGTTTCTAGCCAAATTATCAACTTTAAGCAATTTCTCCTCAAGCAAAGCATTAAAATTCTTTTATGAATTCATAAACTCTTTAACACTAGTCTTGAATTCAGAGGGCATCTTATTATAATTTCCATAAGAGTTGTTGTAGGAATTCCCATAATTATTAGAAGGATTACTAGGATATGGCCTAGGATTAAAATTCCCTCTATAAGTGTTGTTACCAAAATTATTCCTACCAACAAAATTCACATCCATAGATTCATTGTTATTCTCAATCAAAGTAGACAAAGGCATATCATTAGGATCATAAGAAACACTCTTAGTAGCAAATAATTTCATAAGTTCATCCATCTTTCCACTCAACACATTAATTTCTTCTATCGCATGCACTTTTTTATTAGAAGATCTTTCAGTATGCCATTGAGAATAATTAACCATAATATTATCTAGGAGTTTAGTAGCATCTCCTAAAGTGATTTCCATAAAAGTGCCTCTCGCGGCCGAATCTAAAAGATTTCTAGAAGCAAAATTCAATCCGGCATAAAAATTTTGTATGATCATCCACAAATTCAAACCATGAGTAGGGCAATTACGTATCATTAATTTCATTCTCTCCCAAGCTTGTGCAACATGTTCATGATCAAGTTGTTTAAAGTTCATAATATCGTTTCTAAGAGAGATGATCTTAGCGGGAGGAAAATACTTAGAGATAAAAGAATCTTTGCACTTGTTCCAAGAATCAATACTATTCTTAGGCAAAGACGAAAACCAAGCTTTAGCACGATCTCTAAGTGAAAAAGGAAATAACTTCAATTTAACGACATCATTATTGACATCTTTTTTCTTTTGCATATCACATAAATCACCGAAGCTATACAGATGAGTAGCGGCATCTTCACTAGGAAGGCCGGTGAATTGATCTTTCATAACAAGATTCAACAAAGCAGTATTAATTTCACAAGATTCAACATCGGTAAGAGGAGCAATTGGAGTGCTAAGGAAATCATTATTATTGGTATTGGTGAAGTCACACAATTTGGTACTATCTTGAGCCATCGCGACAAACAAGCAATCTAACACACAAGCAAACAAAAAGCAAGCGGGCAAAAAAAGACAAATAGAAAGGGAGGATAGAGAGAGAGATGGCAAATAAAACGGCAAGGGTGAATTGGGGGGAGAGGAAAACGAGAGGCAAATGGCAAATAATGTAATGCGAGAGTTAGGGATTGTGATGGGTACTTGGTATGTTTACTTTTTGCGTAGACTCCCCGGCAACGGCGCCAGAAATCCTTCTTGCTACGTCTTGAGCTTGCGTTGGTTTTCCATGAAGAGGAAGGGATGATGCAACAGAGTAGCGTAAGTATTTCCCTCAGTTTTTGAGAACCAAGGTATCAATCTAGTAGGAGGCCACGCTCAAGTCCCTCGTACCTGCACAAAACGATAGCTACTCGCAACCAACGCGATTAGGGGTTGTTAATCCCTTCACGGTCACTTATGAGAGTGAGATCTGATAGATATAATACTTTTGGTATAAATATGCAAAGTAAAAAGTAAAACCAAAGTAAAAAGCAAAGCAAGATTAAAGTGATGGAGATTGATATGATGAGAATAGACCCGGGGGCCATAGGTTTCACTAGTGGCTTCTCTCAAGAGCATAAGTATTCTACGGTGGGTGAACAAATTACTGTTGAGCAATTGACAGAATTGAGCATAGTTATGAGAATATCTAGGCATGATCATGTATATAGGCATCACATCCGTGACAAGTAGATCGAAACGATTCTGCATCTACTACTATTACTCCACTCATCGACCGCTATCCAGCATGCATCTAGAGTATTAAGTTAAAAACAGAGTAACGCCTTAAGCAAGATGACATGATGTAGAGAGTTAAATTCATGCAATATGAAATAAACCCCATCTTGTTATCCTCGATGGCAATGATGCAATACGTGCCTTGCTGCCCCTTCTATCACTGGGTAAGGACACCGCAAGATCGAACCCAAAGCTAAGCACTTCTCCCATGGCAAGAACTACCAATCTAGTTGGCCAAACCAAACGGATAATTCGAAGAGACTTGCAAAGATAACCAATCATACATAAAAGAATTCAGAGAAGATTCAAATATTATTCATAGATAGACTTGATCATAAACCCACAATTCACCGGTCTCAACAAACACACCACAAAAAGAAGATTACATCGAATAGATCTCCACAAGAGAGGGGGAGAACTTTGTATTGAGATTCAAAAAGAGAGAAGAAGCCATCTAGCTACTAAATGTGGACCCGAAGGTCTGAGGTAAACTACTCACACTTCATCGGAGAGGCTATGGTGATGTAGAAGCCCTTCATGATGACGGCCCTCTTCCGGCGAAGCTCCGGAACAGGCCCCAAGATGGGATCTCGTGGATACAGAAAGTTGCGGTGGTGGAATTAGGTTTTTGGCTCCTGTTCTGATCGTTTGGGGGGTACGTGTGTATATATAGGAGGAAGAAGTACGCCGGAGGAGCAATGAGGGGCCCACAAGGCAGGGGGCGCGCCCTAGGAGGGGGCACGTCCCCCACCCTCGTGACCGCCTCTTTTGTTCCTTGGAGCAGGGTCCAAGTCTTCTGGATCACGTTCGGTGAGAAAATCACGTTCCCGAAGATTTTATTCCGTTTGGACCCCGTTTATATTTCGTTTATCCGAAACACTGAAATAGGCAAAAAAAACAGCAATTCTGGGCTGGGCCTCCGGCTAATAGGTTAGTCCCAAAAATAATATAAAAGTGGAAAATAAAGCCGAATATAGTCCAAAAGAGTAGATAATATAGCATGGAGCAATCAAAAATTATAGATACGTTGGAGACGTATCAGAGGCCACGAGGTAGGAGGGCGCGCCTGCCCCCCAGGCGCGCCCTCCACCCTTGTGGTCCCCCTGTTGCTCCACCGACGTACTTCTTCCTCCTATGTATACCCACGTACCCCCAAATGATCAGAGACGGAGCCAAAACCTTAATTCCACCACCGTAACTTTCTGTATCCACGAGATCTCATCTTGGGGCCTGTTCCGGAGCTCTGCCGGAGGGGGCATCGATCACAGAGGGCTTCTACATCAACACCATAGCCTCTCCGATGAAGTGTGAGTAGTTTACTTCAGACCTACAGGTCCATAGTTAGTAGCTAGATGGTCTCTTCTCTCTTTTTGGATCTCAATACAATGTTATCCCCCTCTCTTGTGGAGATCTATTCGATGTAATCTTATTTTTGCTGTGTGTTTGTTTAGACTGATGAATTGTGGGTTTATGATCAAGTCTATCTATGAATAATATTTGAATCTTCTCTGAATTCTTTTATGTATGATTGGTTATCTTTGCAAGTCTCTTCGAATTATCAGTTTGGTTTGGCTTACTAGATTGATCTTTCTTGCAATGGGAGAAGTGCTTAGCTTTGGGTTCAATCTTGCGGTGTCCTTTCCCGGTGACAGTAAGGGCAGCAAGGCACGTATTGTGTTTTTGCCATCGAGGATAACAAGATGGGGTTTCTTCATATTGCATGAGTCTATCCCTCTACACCATGTCATCTTGCTTAAGGCGTTACTATGTTTTTAACTTAATACTCTAGATGCATGTTGGATAGCGGTCGATGAGTGGAGTAATAGTAGTAGATGCAGGCAGGAGTCGGTCTACTTGTCTCGGACGTGATGCCTATATACATGATCATACCTAGATGTTCTCATAACTATGCTCAATTCTGTTAATTGCTCAACAGTAATTTGTTCACCCACCGTAGAATACTTATGCTCTCGAGAGAAGCCACTAGTGAAACCTATGGCCCCCGAGTCTATCTTTATCATATCAATCCCCTACTACTTAGTTATTTACTTTGCCTTTATTTTACTTTGCATCTTTATCATAAAAATACCAAAAATATTATTTTTATCGTATCTTTCAGATCTCACTCTCGTAAGTGGCCCTATAGGGATTGACAACCCCTATTTGTGTTGGTTGCGAGGATTTATTTGTTTGTGCAGGTACGAGGGACTTGCGTGTAGCCTCCTACTGGATTGATACCTTGGTTCTCAAAAACTGAGGGAATACTTATGCTACTTTGCTGCATCATCCCTTCCACTTCGGGGAAAACCAATGTAGTGCTAAAAGAGGTAGCATCCGGCAACCCCGGAGTGACAATAGTCGGGACCACTCTCGGTGATGACCGTAGTTTGAGGAGTTCATGTATTCACTAAGTGCTAATGCTTTTGTTTGGTACTTTATTAAAAGGAGGCCTTAATATCCCTTAGTTTCCAATAGGAACCCGCTGCCACGGGAAGGTAGGACAAAAGATGTTATGCAAGTTCTTTACCATAAGCATGTATGACTATATTCGAAATACATGCCTACATTATATTGATGAACTGGAGCTAGTTCTGTGTCACCCTATGTTATAACCGTTGCATGATGAATGATATCCGACATAATTATCCATCATTGATCCATTGCCTACGAGCTCGTTTCATACTGATCTTCGCTTTGTTACTTTTCCATTACCACTGTTACGATTGCTGCAAAACTGCTGTTACTTTTGCCACTGTTACCATTACTTCTATACTACTTTGATGCAGATATTAAGTCTTTCGGGTGTGGTTGAATTGACAACTCAGCTGCTAATACTCGAGAATATTCGCTGGCTCCCCTTGTGTTGAATCAATAAATTTGGGTTGGATACTCTACCCTCGAAAACTGTTGCGATCCCCTATACTTGTGGGTTATCAAGACCTTTTTCTGGCGCCGTTGCCGGGGAGCATAGCTCTATTCTCTGAGTCACTTGGGATTTATATCTGTTGATCACTATGAGGAATTTGAAAGACAACAAAACCAAGATCTATCCCTCAACTACGAGGGGAGGCAAGGAACTGCCATCTAGCTTTGCACTTGATTCTCCTTCTGTTTTGAGTAAACTTGCGACACCTACACCTCCTATTGATTTCAATATGTCGCATGTTATTGATGATGCCACTTCTGCTATGCATGATGCTTATGATGAAACTACTTCTCTGCTTGATAATACTGTGCCACTAGGTGAATTTCTTGATGAACAACTTGCTAGGGTTAGAGAGAATGAAATTACTGAAACTGATGATATTCTTGAAACTGAAGATTATGATTCTCCCCCTAGATATGAATTGCCTGTTGTACCTGAGGGTTATGTTATGGATGAAGAAACTGCTAGAGACTTCTTTGCTTGCAATGATAGAGAGGATCTTAAGAAATTGTTAGCTAAGCTGAAAGAAAAATCCTTGAATGCTAGAATGAAATATGATCCTAATTTTGCTACTTCACCTATCTTTGTTACTGATAAGGATTATGAATTCTCTGTCGATCCTGAGTTAATTACTTTGGTTGAACCTGATCCTTTATATGGTTACGAATCTGAAACTGTTGTGGCACATCTTACTAAATTAAATTATATAGCCACCCTATTTGCTCATGAGAAAAAATTCGCTATTACTATATTCTCAGATTGTTTCCTTTCTCATTAAAGGGTGATGCTAAGTTATGGTTTAATTCTCTAGCTCCTGGTTGTGTGCGTAGTCCCCAGGATATGATTTATCACTTCTCTCAAAAATATTTCTTTGCTCATAAGAAACAAGCTGCTTTAAAGGAAATATTTAATTTTGTGCAAATTGAAGAAGAGAGTCTCCCACAAGCAGCTTGGGGGAGGCTTCTCCGATTACTTAATGCTTTGCCTGATCATCCTCTCAAGAAAAATGAAATACTTGATATCTTTCATAATGGACTAACCGATGCTTCCACAGACCACCTGGATAGTTGTGCTGGTTGTGTTTTCAGGGAAAGAACTATTGAGCCAACTGAATTGCTATTGAATAACATACTGAGTAATGATAATGATTGGACACTTCTTGAACCAACTCCAAATAAGAGGGGTATTCTATTTCTCAGTCCTAAAGATATGCAAGAGGCAAAGAAATCTATGAAAGAAAAAGATATTAAAGTTGAAGATGTAAAAAATTTACCGCGTATTGAAGAAATACATGGTCTTGATAACCCGACATAGGCAGTAGAGGTAAACTCTCTCCGAAGATTTGATGAAGGCGATATTCCTCATAATAAGTTTGCTAGTCAATGCTTGGATGAGTTTGATAATTTTATTGTTAAACAAGAAAACTTCAATGCTTATGTTAGTAGACATTTGAAACGTAAGATTACATGCTTGACCACTTGGCTGATTATATGAGTAGAACTATTAATGATCTTAAGGTTATTAGTAAACATGCTTCCATGGTTACAACTCAAGTAGAACAAGTACTTAAGGCATAAGATGATTTGCTTAATGAGTTAAATAGTAAGAACAATGATAATGATGTTAGGGTTATGACTAGAGGTTGCAAGATGACCCAGGAACCATTGTATCCAGAGGGCCATCCTAAGAGAGTTGAGCAGGATTCTCAGAGAACTAATATTGATGCACCTAGTCCTTGTACTAAAAAGAAAAAGAAAATTGATAGGACTTTGCATGCTAGTGAACCTGCTGTAGACACACCTGAGAATCCCAATGATATTTCTATTTCTGATGTTGAGACACAGTCTTGTAATGAATATGAACCTAGTGCTAATGTTAATGATGATGCTCATATTAATGCTCAACCTAGTAATGATAATGATGTAGAGATTGAACCTGATGTTGATCTTGATAACCCACAATCAAAGAATCAACGTTATGATAAGAGAGATTTTGTTGTTAGGAAACATGGTAAAGAAACAGAACCATGGGTTCAGAAACCCATGCCCTTTCCTCCTAAGCGATCCAATAAAAAGGATGATTAGGATTTTGAGTGATTTGCTAAAATGATTAGACCTATCTTTTTCCGTATGTGTTTGACTGATATGCTTAAAATGCCTCCTTATGCTAAGTATATGAAAGAGATTGTTACTAATAAAAGAAATATACGGGAAGCTCCACAATGCTTGCTAATTACACTTTTAAGGGTGGAATACCAAAGAAACTTGGAGATCCGGGAGTACCAACTATACCATGCTCCGTTAAAAGAAACTATGTTAAAACTGCTTTATGTGATCTTGGAGCCGGTGTTAGTGTTATGCCTTTCTCTTTATATCGTAGACTTGAATTGAATAAGTTGACACCTACTGAAATCTATTTGCAAATGGCTGATAAATCAACTGCTATACCCGTTGGTATTTGTGAGGATGAGCCTATTGTGGTTGCAAATGTTACTATTTTAACAGACTTTGTTATTCTTGATATTCCCGAGGACAATAGTATGCCGATCATCCTTGGTAGACCCTTTTTGAATACTACAGGGGCTGTTATTAATCGCAACAAAGGCTATGTCACTCTTCATGTTAACGGTAATGAGCATACGGTACACTTTCTGAAGAAACAACCTCAAGTCCATAGTATCAATTCATTGGAAAATTTTCAACTATTACTATTGGAGGTTTTGAATTTCCTCTTCCTACTACCAAAAAGAAATATGATATTCTTATTGTTGGGGAAATGCATATCCCCGTTGAGGTAACCTAGTGTTATTCGAAAATTCTCCGATTTCAAGTCATTTGGAAGAAGTTTGTTAATAAGACTTGATCAACCTTGTTAATGGATTCCTTTTGATGAGCATGAGATGGATGAATTTAGAAGGCATAACTTTCTGTACCTACTTTTTACTTTCTGTTATTTAGATTAATAAAATCAAAAATAGTATTTTCTGTCTTTTTTCTGAATTATCCATGCAATAAAAAATGTCCCAAAAATAAAAGTTCTCCAAATGCCCTGAAAATTTAGTATGATTTTTGTATAATATTTTAGAATTTCTGGTGCAAAGAACACACCAGGGGGCCTCACCAGCTGGCCACAAGGGCAAAGGGCGCCCCCACCCCCTGGGGCACGCCCCTGTCCTTATGGGCCCCACGTGGCCCCCTCCACTTATTCCAGCACCCATCATATCCTTCTTCCTCCAGAAAAAATCATCCCATAGCTCAAACTCGTGTTCTTGCTCATCTTGCTGCCATTTTCGATCTCCTTGCTCAAAGCCCCATTCACAAAACTGCTTTGGGGGATTATTCTTCGGTATGTGACTCTTCCAATGGTCCAATTAGTTTTTGTTCTAGTGCTTTATTTATTGCAATTTTTTTCTGCTTTGGTGACCCTGTTCTTGAGCTTGCATGTCAAATTTATATGGTCCAAAGTAGTTTTGATGCATGATATATCCTCTAGGCACTTGTAGGAGTAGTTGCTATCAATCTTGTTGAGTTTGGTTCACTTTTATTTTGAGTCATTCGAAATTTCAGAAATTTTTCAGAGGAAGAAAAATGTCCATGATAATGTATCAAGGCGGTTCTTCGAGGAAGCAAGGACCAAGGCATGCAATTCGTGAGCACGACCTTGAACCACCAAGGGAAGCTCAAGTGAAGCCGTGTGAATGGCCTTCGGATGAATTTATGGATCGTGCAGGTTTCAAGGATGAATTCTATGCGTATGTACAAAATGCCAACCTCGAGGACTTCTTATCGGACAAGTGCTTACAGTATTATTATCTCACCGATTGCTTCATCCAGAGTTTGAGTTTTCATCGAAGCATAATACTCATATTTGTTGGGGAACACATTAATTTCAAAAAAAAATCCTACGCACACGCAAGATCCATCTAGGTGATGCATAGCAATGAGAGGGGAGAGTGTTGTCCATGTACCCTCGTAGACCGAAAGCGAAAGCGTTATGACAATGTGGTTGATGTAGTCGTACGTCTTCACGATCCTAGCACCAAAGGTACGAAACCTCCATGATCTACACACGTTTAGCTCGGTGACGTCCCATGAACTCTAGATCCAGTTGAGGTCGAGGGAGAGTTTTGTCAGCATGAAGGTGATGATGAAGTTACCGACGCAGGGCTTTGCCTAAGCACTACAATGATATGACCGAGGTGGAAATTTGTGGAGGGGGGCACCACACACGGCTAAACAATCAACTTGTGTGTCTATGGGGTGCCCCTCCCCCGTATATAAAGGAGTAGGATTCCCCCTTCCCTAGTTGGAGTAGGAGAGGAAGGAAGGGGGAGAGAGGGGGAAGGAAAGGGGGGCTGGCCCCCCACTCAATTCGTATTGGGCTTGGGGGGGGGCACCCTCCACCTTGGCCGCCTCCTCCTCTCTCCCACTAAGGCCCAATGAGGCCCATTGACTCCCCGGGGGGTTCCGGTAACCCCCCAGTACTCTGGTAAATGCCCGAACTAACCATTCCGATGTCCAAACATAGCCTTCCAATATATTGATCTTTATGTCTCGACCATTTCGAGACTCCTCATCATGTCCGTGATCACATCCGGGACTCCGAACTACCTTCGGTACATCAAAACACATAAACTCATAATACCGATCATCACCGAACGTTAAGCGTGCGGGCCCTATGGGTTCGAGAACTATGTAGACATGACCGAGGCTCACTTCCGATCAGTAACCAATAGCGGAACCTGGATTCTCATATTGGTTCCTACATATTCTACGAAGATCTTTATCGGTCAAACCACATAACAACATACATTGTTCCCTTTGTCATCGGTATGTTACTTACGGGAGATTCGATCGTCGGTATCTCAATACCTAGTTCAATCTCGTTACCGGCAAGTCTCTTTACTCATTCCGTAATGCAACATCCCGTAACTAACTCATTAGTTACATTGTTTGCAAGGCTTACAGTGATGTGCATTACCGAGAGGGCCCAGAGATACCTCTCGACAATCGGAGTGACAAATCCTAGTCTCGATCTATGCCAACTCAACAAACACCATCAGAGACACCTGTAGAGCATATTTATAGTCACCCAGTTACGTTGTGACGTTTAATAGAACATTAAGTGTTCCTCCGGTATTCGGGAGTTGCATAATCTCATGGTCATAGGAACATGTATAAGCACTAGTGCAGAACCGGGCACTAGCACCGGTTCGTAAGGCCCTTTAGTGCCGGTTCCATAACCAGCACTAAAGTGTGGTCACTAAAGGCCCCCCCCCTTTAGTACCAGTTCAGCACGAACCGGTGCTAAAGGGCAACCACGTGGCACGAGCCAGCTCCGGGGGGCGGGAGCCCTTTAGTACCGGTTGGTAACACCAACCGGTACTAAAATGTTTGGGGGGTTTTGGTTTTATGATTTCTTTTTCATTTAATTTTGTGTTTTCCATTTTAATTCTTTTTCGTTTGCTGGTATTTTACGATACTACACATTGTACACGTTATGCATATATATATATATATATATATATATATATATATATATATATATAAATAGAATTTCTAGTAGAACCAATCATATATATATCATCAATGTCTCACAAACCACCATATTAATTCACACATACACACATGTATAGCTATATACAATTTCTCCTACATATGCATGTTGCCTTCGGAGCCAGTGGCATTAGCCTAATTGGTGCCTTCGGAGCACGATGACAATTGGAAGTGGTTCATGACCTGGTCGATGGGGGCGGTAGCGGGTAATAGTATTCTCCCTTCGGATTTATGACCTGGTCGAGCAAAAATCCCGCTATTTCCTCTTGAAGTGCTTCTACGCGCTCCGTTTCTAGGAGCTTGTCCCGCACCTCTTTGAACTGTTAAGAAGGAGATCAATATGCATGTGTATTAGTTGTGTGACTAGATATCGATAATGGTGTAAAAATTGTGAATAGTGTTCTGACAAGCGTACCCATTCCTGTCTTTGAGATCTGCTCCTTTCGGACGCCATCATGCGAATGTTCTCGCAAACGCAGAATGCACACAGATCAGTCCCCTGCGCCTGCTTCAGGGCCTTTATTACGAGAATGGAATTTAATTTGATCAGATAATAATTAATCAAGCATGATAATTAAAGAGATGGCAGCTAGCTAGCTAGCTAGCTAGTACTACTTAATTACTTACCTTGGGTCGAAACCATTTCAGCTGTCGTTTCCATTCGCCTTCCGTGACGCTGATGAACCTTGCCCAAGCCCTGCCCGCCGACAAAGAAAATGAATAAAGGGGTTATTAAATAGTTCATATCATGAAATGACGAACTAAATAGGCCGAGATATATAGTTAATAATGATTGAAATTACCTGTTGACTATCCCAAACAAGATGTTATAGTCACTATTTGCTTTGAGTAGTGAGTCCAGTATTTGAACTGTTCCGGCGTCAACTTTAATGATACACAAGATCCAGTGAAATCTGCATGCACACACGTTTGCATGTCTTAATTAAGCGGGCATATGTAAGCAAAAACATGTAGCTAGCTAGTAGGCAAAAACATAGAATTTGTAGTACAAGAAAGTGTGACTCACCGGAAGTTGTAAGGAAGTAGTATATCTTCATTGTATTTGAGGCGCTTCAAGAACTCTAGCATGCTATCCTCTACCTGCTTTTCATAATGCTTGTTTATTTTCCATGTGTATTCATTAACGGTGTTTGGGTCAATGAACCCAATGCCATAGCGTCCACCTTTTCTCATTTCATACATCTTCATCCTGCATAATACCACAGAAAAGAATATAGTGAGGATAATTACAGGTAATGATTGATCAAAAGGATCACTACAGCTAGCTTGAGACTTAAATTATAGAAAGAAATCACTTATAGACAATAGCAACTGACGATAGATTTGTCGAGTGCGTCTTGATTGTATAACTGAAACAGTTCAGAATACTCAACGGTCACAACATTCTCATGGTAGTAATGATCCTTCTTGACTTGCACCATGAGGGACTCTCGATCGGATCTCTTGGTAATGTCCATGTACCATTGATGCAATTCATACATTCTCGTTGGGAGCTTCTTGACCTCTTCTGGCTTGACCAAAGGTTGGCCCCAGGCATATTTCCGTTTTATTTCCTCCTCTGTAAGCACAGGCATGTCCTCAATCTCGAGGAGTTGTCCAACAGTGATGTTGAGAGTTTCAGCCTGCATTATATGCTCCTGGGTTATTACCACATCGCCCACCTCGGGAACGTAAACTGTTTGCCCACAATAATATTGGGCGCGCGTACTGTCACGTGTTGTTCGCGGCACAACAAGCGGGGGGATCGATTGCGCCGCCTGTTCTCCCAGCTGGGCAACGGTTTTCCCGCATTTTTTGACAGCTGCTTGTTGTTTGCTCGAGCTCGAGCTCGCCTTCTTCTGTAGATGTTGTCGATGTAACTTCCTGATGTGGCGCTCATAGTCTGTGTCAACAGGCTTAGGAGCTGGTGGTTGAGCCATACGAATGAAGTGGTCAACTACTTCCACAGGCACTTTCTCCCTTGGCGGCGGTGGCGGTTTCGGTCCAAAATGGGCGTCGACTTCTGCTCGCACTATGGCATTGGTTTGCTCCTCGGTCCTGTCGTAAGCCCTCTCAGGAAGAGGAGTAGTGAGGTTTGGACCATATTTATATCGCTTGCCTCCGCCTGTACTTCCTGTACTATGACCTCGACTCGTACCGCTACGCACCATAGCTGCGGGGTGTCTCTTCTGCGATTGCTGAGGCGGCGGAGACGGCTGACGGGGCTGAGTTGGACGAGGAGGAGTGGCCTGAAGCTGTGCCGGACTTGCAGTGGCCTGAGGTTGTGCCGGACTTGGAGGAGGAGTGGACGTCTGACGCTGTGTCGGACTTGGAGGAGGAGTGGCTGACACTTTGCCGGACTTGGAGGAGGAGGAGTGGCCTCACGCGTTGGTGGACTTGGAGGAGCGGGAGTCTGCTGACTCGGTGGCGGACTTCGACGAGGAGTCGGGTGACGCGGTGTCGGTGGCCTTCGAAAGATGATGCAATCCTTTCTCCATAGGATGATACGATGTTTGGCATCTCCGAGTGTGTGCTCCTCGTCACCTCTAGGAATGTCAAGCTCTAGCCCCGAATATTGGTCCACCACCTCATCAACCACGACACGAGCATAGCCTGCTGGAATCGGGTTGCAATGGAAGGTTGCATCGGGGGAATTTGTATAAGCAACGCCGTCCGCCACCTTCAAGGATATGTTCTTAATTTTGAAGTGTAGCTCGCAGTTAGTGTTCTCCATGATATCATCCATGGGGTATCTATCCAGCATTGCGTCAAACGGGGTGGAACCCACGCTGCTTCTCAGCATGGGTGGGGCGGTGGTATCCAATGCTGGATCATCTGCTAGCTGCTGCAGCTGCTGAGACCCCCTTTGCTGGCTAAGTGAGTCGATCTGCTCCTGCTGCCGCTGGAATTTGATTGCCAAGTCCGCGTGCGCTGATTCTAGGCCTTGAAGGCGTTCATAGTCGAGCTTCCTCTGCTCCTCCTCCATCTTCCTCTTCTTCTCCTCCGCAATCTTCTTTCTCGCACGGGTTCTGTAGTCGGCGTTCCAGTCCGAAAACCCCTCATACCACGGAATAGCGCCCATGCCTCGTGTTCTTCCCGGGTGTTCAGGATTTCCCAGGGCACGCGTAAGCTCGTCGTTCTCTCTGTTGGGCTCGAACAACCCGGATCGAGCCTCTTCTATTGCAACAAGTAGCTTATCTTCGGCTCCGTCCAGACATGCCTTCTTGGAAACTTTGCCTGTCTTCGGGTCCAACTCCCCCCCATGCGCATAGAACCAAGTCCTGCACCTGGGGGGCCAGCTCAATGTTTCTGGAGTGACACTTGCATCCAGCATCTCTTTCTCAGACTTATCCCACTTAGGCATTCCCACCGCATAGCCACCTGGCCCCAGCTTATGGAACTTATCCTTTTTTGCGGCATTGGCCTTGTTTATTCTTGACCGTTCCTTAGATAATTCTGAATCCTTGAATTTCACGAAATCGTCCCAATGAGCACTTTGATTCTCTAGTGTTCCCTCGAATACTGGAGTCTTCCTTCCTCCCTTGACGTACTTGTCCCATTCACGATTCTTGTGGTTCTTGAATGCAACCGCCATCTTCCTAAGAGCAGCGTCCTTGACTTTCTGCACATCTGCTTCTGTGAAATGATCTGGTAGGGTGAAATGTTCCATGAGAGTATCCCAAAGCAGACTTGTCTGTCTGTCGTCGACAAAAGTAAGATCTGGACGTGGCTTTGCTGGCTTTCTCCATTCTTGAAGGGAGATCGGGAGTTGGTCCTTCACAAGAACTGCGCACTGACGAACGAACTTGTCCGCAATCTTCTTATGCACTAATGGTTCGCCATTAGGTTTGATTGCCTCAATATTATACTTTACACCCTCCTTCAACTTTTTGTTTGGGCCTCGTTTCGTCCTGTTGCCTAAAGATTTGCTTGATCCGGATGGCTGAAAGAAGAAAGATCGATTCGTTAATATATCTTCAACTCATTTAAAACATGTGATGATCACCAGATGCCTGCTTATATAAATATATATACCTCTACGGCGTTGTCATAATCGTAGTTCATGACTTCATCAATTCGGTCGTCGCGATCGAATATCATATCACCCTCTCCGGTGTTGTTTAGAAATTCGGAGTCGTCATAATCTTCTTCATTCTGATCATCACCTGGCCCGCGTATTATATCGAACATGGTCTGTTCCCCCTCTCTGTTGGTATTGTCCGCCATAGCTTTTATTTAACTATGCCAAAAGAAATATAAAACAATTTAGTATTCAAATTACATTGTCTCGAATAATAGATATAATCTCGAATACATCGTCTCTAATAATAGATATAATCTCGAATACATCGTCTCGAATAATAGATATAATCTCGAATACATCGTCTCAAATAATAGATATAATCTCGAATACATCGTCTCGAATAATATATAATCTCGAATACATCGTCTTGAATATTATATATCGAGTACATCACTGGCTAGGTAGCTAATAAAGATCGAATACTACAGAAGAATCTAGGACACTCGCGGTTCCTGCGGCGCGAGCGGTGGACACCCAAAGAGAAGGAACCCTCACAGGATCATAGCTGAAGTGAGATCCCTGAAGAAACTGCCAGGTATTGGAGAACCTGTCGCCCTCTAACACAACCATGTAGCGATGGACATGCTCGTCCTCCTCCCTGACACGGCGACGTACCACCTCCGGCGGGGCCGGCTCCCTCCGCACTGAAACTGGCCCACGCGAACGCCACCAAATGAGATCAGGGTCGACAACGGGACCCGGGGCCAGGTTCCTCATCAAGCGGCGCGCCCCTCCAGGCAGCACTCCCAGTGCCAGCCTGGCGGAGCCCAGTCCCGGACATGGGTCAGTCGGACGTCGTCGCGGACGGGTCGACAGCGAGGATGCGGGCCGGGCATCGTCGAGAACAAATACTAGCTATATGCCTGCAAAAAGTAACATTTTTTTAATGATTGGATTTTGATAACTAAAATTTCTAACATTTCTATATAACTAACATTTCTATAACATTTCCAATATTTTTAGAACTAAAAAAAAGAAAAATTTCTAACTTTTTTATAACTATTTCTATAACTAAAAAACAGAAAAATTTCTAACAATTCTAACTTTTTTATAACTATTTCTATAACTAAAAACAGAAAAATTTCTAACAATTCTAACATTTCTAACAATTCTAACAATTCTAACATTTCTAACTATTTCTAAAAAACAGAAAAATTTCTAACAATTCTAACTTTTTTATAACTATTTCTATAACTAAAAAACAGAAAAATTTCTAACAATTCTAACATTTCTAACTATTCTAACAATTCTAACATTTCTAACTATTCTAACAATTCTAACATTTCTAACTATTTTTAAAAAACAGAAAAATTTCTAACAATTTCTAAAAAACAGAAAAATTTCTAACTATTTGTATAACTAAAAAACAAAAAATGTATGTGTGTGTGTGCGCGCGCTCACCGGCGAGGCGAGAGGCGACGGGGGCGGCGACGGGGACGGCGATGGGCGCGGCGACGACGGGGATGACGACGACGGGGACAGGGACGGGGCAGGGATGACGGGGACGGGGACGTACGAGCCGGGGCGGCGATGACGACGGGGACATACAGGGCGACGGGGACGGGGACGGGGACGACGCGGGACGGTCCGGGACGGGGCGGCGGTGACGACGGGGACGACGGGGACGGGGACGACGGGGCGGCGACGACGGGGACGGGGCGGCGACGGGGGCAGCAACGAGGGATGGAGACGTATGGGGGGCGCGGCGGGCGACGGTGCAGAGGAGAAGAAGCAGATGAGAAACTGAAATTTTCGTAAGTGTTGTTTATATAGGAGGGGCCTTTAGTACCGCTTGGAGCCACCAACCGGTACTAAAGGTCTGTTTTGGCCAGGCCAAGCGGCGGGAAGTGACCCCCTTTAGTACCGGGTGGTGGCTCCATCCGGTACTAAAGCCCCCCCCCCTTTAGTACCGGTTGGTGCCACGACCCGGTACTAAAGGGGGTGCGCTGGCACAGGTGCGGTGCGGCAAGTTTAGTCCCACCTCGCTAGCCGAGGGGCGACCGCACTGGTTTATAAACCCCCGTGCGGTAGCTCTCTTGAGCTCCTCTCCAAAGCAGGCCTACTGGGCCTACATGTTCTGTGCTGCCCTGTTGGCCTACTGGGCCTTTGCGGGCCTGCATCCTGGCCCAACAACAAGTTGGGTTTCTAGTCGTATGCCGGCCGCTTTGGCATAGTAGGCGGGCTTTTTTAATATTTTTTTGCTTTATTTATTTTTGAGTTGTTTTTTTGTGTATTTAGAGTTTCCTTGTGAATATTTTTGCTTTAGGTACAAAAAATTACAAACTTTCTGTTAGTGCCCGTAGTTTTCAAATTTGAATAGTTTAAATTTTGAATTATTTGAAATTAGTGTGAATCACTAGTTTGTGAATAACTTAACTTTAAAAATCAGTAAAGGCATGAAAGAATTTGTTTGCACATAAAATTTCTTCGCGTTTCAAATGCCAAAACACATAATTAATTACGCTAACTATTACAGAGATTCCCTTCTAGGTGTGAAACACAGAAGAAAGTGATGATAGTGAAGCCGATCACATCCCAGATATTTGGGTGTGAAACTTTTTCTTCGCGTGTGTCCCTTTGCGCCGTAACCATGGAAAATCTTCATCATTTAACGGGATGCTCGGGTCAATATTCACTGTGAATGGAGCAATTTCATCAAACTTTTCATAATCTTCTGGCTTGTCTGTCTTGTCATCCACTCCCACGATGTTTCTCTTCCCAGAAAGAACTATGTGCCGCTTTGTGTGACACCCCAAAATTTTGACCTTGTTTCATTAATTAAAATTTTGCCAGGAAACTAAAACTTTGATTTTCTGGGCTCCCTTTTTGATTTTTTGAACCTTTTCTCCCTTGCTATTATGGAGTTTTCCCAAAGAGAAAACTTTTCAAATATGTTATTGGACTTGTTTAACCTCTCAAGAAAAACTTTTCTTTTATTAGTAGAACTAATTACATAATTAATCTGCTTGATCTTTATTTTCTTGAAAAATAGTTTTTCAAGGTTATATGGCCATATTTGAACTACAACCATTTGATATATTTATCTAAAAATCCAACCAAAATTTGGAGATGTCATGTGATGTTTTTGAATCACTCTTATACAAAAATATCTCTTATTCTTGAAATATTTTGAGCTCTACACCCAATTTTCTTCTCTGGTCCAGAGAGCAACCTTGCACTACAACCCTTTTAAATAATTCTTTCTAGCCTCCACCAAAATTATGGGATGTCAGTAGAAGCATATTATTCAGCTTTATGCAAAAACCCAGCTGTGTTATTGAAAAAATTTTGAGTGAATCATCCTCATTTCCATTCTGGTACAACTTGAGGTTTTGTACTACAACTATACTTTAACTTGCTCCTTTTGCTGTGATTCCTTTTCCTACTTGTAGACCACCCTACTAAACCCCTAAGTCCAGGAGAGTGGACCCATTGGATGATTCTAAGTGCTTGCAACAATGCCTTTTGCTTTCTGTACAGAATTGAAGTTTTGCAAAACTTGCACTAGCAAGTGTCTCCTTTATGCAAACTAACTTCACCACTCCCTCTTGCGTCCAAAGAGACACTGACCTGGAAGATTTGGCCCCTCCAAGAATAGCCTAGGTGCCTTTGGCATTTTGACAAACACCTAGAGTGCATGGGATGAATTGGCATGATCTCAAGCCTACATTGTAAACTTGACCACATGACCAAACCAACTTGTCCCTTGAGTTTCCCTCTACCTATAACCTAGTTCTGTGGCTTGCCAGACTCACCGGTGACCTGTAGCATGCCACGACATTACGCCGAACACCTTCAGTGCATGCTCTGGACGCGCCCAGAGCACGCGTATTGCAGCCGCGCGCCCGAGCCGACACGCTGGCCCCACGGCCTTGGCCCGCTCTGCAGCACCACGCCACGCGTTCCCCTCCTCGCAGCAACGCGCCAAGCAGCCCCCGCCGCGCCCGGCAGGCCAAGAGCTAGCCGCCGCCGCCGCCCGACAGCCCCTGCTCCGTTCAGCACCGCCCAAGCCACCCCGGCTCGCCACCTGGCCCTTGGCACAGCCCAAGCTCATCCTCAACCTTGTCCGCTAGCTCTCGTCGTCGCCACGACGCCCCGCGGCTACAGAAAGACGGTCGCCGGCGACCTTATCCGCGGCCACCGTCGGAACCGACCCCGAACGCCTATTTAAGGAGGCCCCCGAGCACGTTCGGTTCGCAGGCGGCCTCAGTACACTCCCCCAGTCTCCCCATTGCAGCCAATCGACCTGAGGAGGTCGTCTTCCCCACCTCCGGCAGCAGCGGCCGCCGCCATGGCCCCAGCTCTCCCAGCGCCACCAGGGCCTCTCCCTCCCAATTCTCTTCGCCAAGAACACCTCCTCCCCTCCAGGAACCCAACCCCCCACTGGATTTTGACCGGGAACCACATTCGCCCCAAAACCACTCCGTCACCGAAGCTCCCTCCGCCGCGGAGCTCGCCGCCGACGAACCCCTCCGTCCCCGCCAGCCAGTCGACCACCGGGAGGACCGCCTAGGAGAGGTGGATCCATCCCTGACCTCGGATGCCCTCGAGGAGCCTCCCTTCACCGGCAACGATCGCCGGAGCCCCGCCTCGCTCGGGCAGAGGAGGGAGAAGGGGCGCGGCGACTGGTCAAACCTGACCAGTGGGCCAGGCGGGCCCACCGTCAGCGACCCATCCCGCCGCCATGCGTGTTAAGTGAAAGCGTAAAACCACGAAGTGCGTTTCCTCCGCTCCGAAAACGTATTCCAGTCTGAAACGTTTTCTTTTCTATTTTTATTTTAAAAACAGATTTTGACCAAATCTTTGACTGGCTTTATCTTTTTAAATATAACTCCAAATAAATTAATTCTTTTTCCTACCTCTCTCAAATATTGTCTAGTTTATTTTAAGATTTATTTGAAAAAAAATTAAAACAACTTTTGGTGCTGTTTTTATTTTGTGTGTTAATTCTTTATATTGCTAAAATAGGATTTTTGAAGAGAGGAGAAACTTTCAAAAGTTTTGAAGTACACCCTGACTTACCACACATTGAAGGCAAGCATTCTGAATCCCGGCATAATATTTTGGTGTGATCGTTGTTACATTTTTAACACCACCGCATTTCGAAGGACTTGTTATTTCATGTGATATGATCATATGCCTGAGTGCATGTTATTGATTTCCATGCTGTTGGAAATGAACACACTTGTGATGATAATCACCCTCATGTGCCTTGCATGCATACCAGCAGGAAACCGGGAAAACCTCTGCCTTGGGTAGGTATGAGTTTGTCGCCGGTCTCCGTCGGGACGGTTATGTCTGGTATGGCATGGTAAGGTGATATGAGAGGTGACTCTGTTGGATGAAATATATTTGTTATGCTAATCATGCAAAGAATACTTGAACCTCCTGAGTCGACCATAGATCGAGTCTTGTTCCAATAACCCCCATACTTGTTTCGTACTACCACTCGTCTCTACAGTAAGTAGAGTGCGGTTCAGTAAGTTGTCAACCTCTTTCTAGCACACACCGTACAGAGAGGCCATGGTGGAAGATACCGGTTGTAGCTGGTAGGCAGGCCACCTGGTCCGGGGGCATGGGTGTTTCGGTTGTAGCCGAGGGGGTAGCTCCCCCAGTTTTGCGCGCGGTATAAATTTTGTCATCCCATGCTAATCGAGGCTGTAGCCTCCCCACTTAGAGTTTTGCTTAACGGGTGTCGTGGGTGATTCCAGACACTGGTAAGTTAAGCTGGTGTGTGCAAGTCAGGTGTGTTTTCATTTAAAAGACCGTAAGCGGAATTAGTCCCGATGGACTAAAGGAAATCCGTTACTCGTGGGTAAAGAGTACACCCTCTGCAGAGATTAAAACCTATTCGAATAGCCGTGTCCATGGTTAAAGATTACAGTTGGGACGAGTCAAGTGTCGGTCTTAGTGTCGGTCTTCGGAGGTGATAACTGTTAAACCAGAACTGGAATACTACTGGTGACTTGTGATAATTATGATTATTATTATTGTTGACTAACCCGTGATATTATTGTGATTATCGAGTATCTCCGGGATGGTTCTACCTCCGGGATATTCACTGGGATTGTTTATTTTAAAGCCCTTTTTGCGGTGTCGCTCAGACGCCCGACTGTGGCATTTCTTTTAAAAGCCCTTTATGTGGTGTCGCTCAGACGCCCGACTGTGGCATTTCTTTTAAAAGCCCTTTATGCAGTGTCGCTCAGACGCCCGACTGTGGCAATTCTTTTAAAAGCCCTTTATGTGGTGTCGCCAAGACGCCCGACTGTGGCATTGCTTGTTATTTGTTTCATATATTTTAATACTACTATGTAATTGCATTGTTATAATTAACTTGCTTGCATGCATCAGAGTTTTATTTATCTTTTGTGACTGACGTCATGAGCATAAATATTTTCAGCACATCATGGTTATATTATACCTGTGTTCATAATATTTGCGAGTACATTCAAAGTACTCACTGGCTTGTCCCTGGCTATTGTCTTGGCCAGATTTTCTTGCACGGAGAAGAGTGACGCGATGACAGCCCCGGAACCTAAGCAATGGAGATAGCAGCCTCGCGAAGATAGGAGTTAACCTGGTCAGCTGTTCCTGTGGGAATTGGAGTCCCATAGACACTGATGATCCACAAACCGCTTCCGCCATCAAACACTAGAAACCATTTGTTGTACTCACAGGCCAGAATGGTCTTGTACTGCATATTTTGTATGTTGCTTGGAATTTCTGTATCAAGTTGGAGCCTCATCAGCTAACAGTAATCCTGGGGCTGATGAGCACGACGGTCTTTTCTGGAAATCTATTACCCGGAAAACCGGTCGTGACAGACTTGGTATCAGAGCCAGGCTGACCATTGGCTAATCCTATCTTAGCCAGGTCGAAAAACTTAGGCAAACCAACCCATCAGACCCTAACCAAAAACCCCAGCCAAGCTTGCCGTGCAAGATAGCCACACAGAGACCTCGACACTTTCGGCAGTCGGTGCCCAGCCTATCAATCTAGCATGTCAGTCGCGCGCTAGTAATCTGTCTTATTCGCAAGCGTGCGAGGGAAGACTTCGTTCCCTTTTTCTCTAAAAAAGGCATGCTAGCCTCAACACAGCACAGCCCCGGCCATCATCCAAAATACCTTGATGACCCCAGAAATACTTCGTCGTCTTTGGGGAGCACACTCCAACGGGATTGTGGCCAACAATCCCCACGATGGTCATCATCGCTGCCCCGAGCCTGCAGCCCCTCAACCCTCTCCAGCTGTTTCTGACGGTGTAAACCGTGGAGAAACCTCGGCATCCGCGAAGCAAGCCCTCTTAGATATGAACAAGGTAGACTAAAATCGCTCGAAGGATACCGAGCCTTAGAATGACCTCGCCTTGCAATCTTGTGACCCTGTGTCACCATAATTAGATGTTGTCTGCTTGTGCACTCCTGTTTTTAATAGTAGCCATGCATGAGTATGTTGATGTGCGATTGCATTTTTTTTATCCCGGGCGTAGCTGCCAACCTCGACGACGCAAGTTTGTGCTATGGATGAATCTTTTGGTTCTAGCTCACAGGAAAGGTATTTTCAAAACAACTCCTAACAAATCTCGAGGATGAGATTTTCTTTTAAGGGGGGTAGTGTTGTGACACCCCAAAATTTTGACCTTGTTTCATTAATTAAAATTTTGCCAGGAAACTAAAACTTTGATTTTCAGGGCTCCCTTTTTGATTTTTTGAACCTTTTCTCCCTTGCTATTATGGAGTTTTCCCAAAGAGAAAACTTTTCAAATATGTTATTGGACTTGTTTAACCTCTCAAGAAAAACTTTTCTTTTATTAGTAGAACTAATTACATAATTAATCTGCTTGATCTTTATTTTCTTGAAAAATAGTTTTTCAAGGTTATATGGCCATATTTGAACTACAACCATTTGATATATTTATCTAAAAATCCAACCAAAATTTGGAGATGTCATGTGATGTTTTTGAATCACTCTTATACAAAAATATCTCTTATTCTTGAAATATTTTGAGCTCTACACCCGATTTTCTTCTCTGGTCCAGAGAGCAACCTTGCACTACAACCCTTTTAAATAATTCTTTCTAGCCTCCACCAAAATTATGGGATGTCAGTAGAAGCATATTATTCAGCTTTATGCAAAAACCCAGCTATGTTATTTGAAAAATTTGAGTGAATCATCCTCATTTCCATTCTGGTCCAACTTGAGGTTTTGTACTACAACTATACTTTAACTTGCTCCTTTTGCTGTGATTCCTTTTCCTACTTGTAGACCACCCTACTAAACCCCTAAGTCCAGGAGAGTGGACCCATTGGATGATTCTAAGTGCTTGCAACAATGCCTTTTGCTTTCTGTACAGAATTGAAGTTTTGCAAAACTTGCACTAGCAAGTGTCTCCTTTATGCAAACTAACTTCACCACTCCCTCTTGCGTCCAAAGAGACACTGACCTGGAAGATTTGGCCCCTCCAAGAATAGCCTAGGTGCCTTTGGCATTTTGACAAACACCTAGAGTGCATGGGCTGAATTGGCATGATCTCAAGCCTACATTGTAAACTTGACCACATGACCAAACCAACTTGTCCCTTGAGTTTCCCTCAACCTATAACCTAGTTCTGTGGCTTGCCAGACTCACCGGTGACCTGTAGCATGCCACGACATTACGCCGAACACCTTCAGTGCATGCTCTGGACGCGCCCAGAGCACGCGTATTGCAGCCGCGCGCCCGAGCCGACACGCTGGCCCCACGGCCTTGGCCCGCTCTGCAGCACCACGCCACGCGCTCCCCTCCTCGCAGCAACGCGCCAAGCAGCCCCCGCCGCGCCCGGCAGGCCAAGAGCTAGCCACCGCCGCCCGACAGCCCCTGCTCCGTTCAGCACCGCCCAAGCCACCCTGGCTCGCCATCTGGCCCTTGGCACAGCCCAAGCTCATCCTCAACCTTGTCCGCTAGCTCTCGTCGTCGCCACGACGCCCCGCGGCTACAGAAAGACGGTCGCCGGCGACCTTATCCGCGGCCACCGTCGGAACCGACCCCGAACGCCTATTTAAGGAGGCCCCCGAGCACGTTCCGTTCGCAGGCGGCCTCAGTACACTCCCCCAGTCTCCCCATTGCAGCCAATCGACCTGAGGAGGTCGTCTTCCCCACCTCCGGCAGCAGCGGCCGCCGCCATGGCCCCAGCTCTCCCAGCGCCACCAGGGCCTCTCCCTCCCAATTCTCTTCGCCAAGAACACCTCCTCCCCTCCAGGAACCCAACCCCCCACTTGATTTTGATCGGGAACCACATTCACCCCAAAACCACTCCGTCACCGAAGCTCCCTCCGCCGCGGAGCTCGCCGCCGACGAACCCCTCCGTCCCCGCCGGCCAGTCGACCACCGGGAGGACCGCCTAGGAGAGGTGGATCCATCCCTGGCCTCGGATGCCCTCGAGGAGCCTCCCTTCACCGGCAACGATCGCCGGAGCCCCGCCTCGCTCGGGCAGAGGAGGGAGAAGGGGCGCGGCGACTGGTCAAACCTGACCAGTGGGCCAGGCGGGCCCACCGTCAGCGACCCATCCCGCCGCCACGCGTGTTAAGTGAAAGCGTAAAACCACGAAGTGCGTTTCCTCCGCTCCGAAAACGTATTCCAGTCTGAAACGTTTTCTTTTCTATTTTTATTTTAAAAACAGATTTTGACCAAATCTTTGACTGGCTTTATCTTTTTAAATATAACTCCAAATGAATTAATTCTTTTTCCTACCTCTCTCAAATATTGTCTAGTTTATTTTAAGATTTATTTGAAAAAAATTTAAAACAACTTTTGGTGCTGTTTTTATTTTGTGTGTTAATTCTTTATATTGCTAAAATAGGATTTTTGAAGAGAGGAGAAACTTTCAAAAGTTTTGAAGTACACCCTGACTTACCACACATTGAAGGCAAGCATTCTGAATCCCGGCATAATATTTTGGTGTGATCGTTGTTACATTTTTAACACCACCGCATTTCGAAGGACTTGTTATTTCATGTGATATGATCATATGCCTGAGTGCATGTTATTGATTTCCATGCTGTTGGAAATGAACACACTTGTGATGATAATCACCCTCATGTGCCTTGCATGCATACCAGCAGGAAACCGGGAAAACCTCTGCCTTGGGTAGGTATGAGTTTGTCGCCGGTCTCCGTCGGGACGGTTATGTCTGGTATGGCATGGTAAGGTGATATGAGAGGTGACTCTGTTGAATGAAATATATTTGTTATGCTAATCATGCAGAGAATACTTGAACCTCCTGAGTCGACCATAGATCGAGTCTTGTTCCAATAACCCCCATACTTGTTTCGTACTACCACTCGTCTCTACAGTAAGTAGAGTGCGGTTCAGTAAGTTGTCAACCTCTTTCTAGCACACACCGTACAGAGAGGCCATGGTGGAAGATACCGGTTGTAGCTGGTAGGCAGGCCACCTGGTCCGGGGGCATGGGTGTTTCGGTTGTAGCCGAGGGGGTAGCTCCCCCAGTTTTGCGCGCGGTATAAATTTTGTGATCCCATGCTAATCGAGGTTGTAGCCTCCCCACTTAGAGTTTTGCTTAACGGGTGTCGTGGGTGATTCCAGACACCGGTAAGTTAAGCTGGTGTGTGCAAGTCAGGTGTGTTTTCATTTAAAAGACCGTAAGCAGAATTAGTCCCGATGGACTAAAGGAAATCCGTTACTCGTGGGTAAAGAGTACACCCTCTGCAGAGATTAAAACCTATTCGAATAGCCGTGTCCATGGTTAAAGATTACAGTCTGGGACGGGTCAAGTGTCGGTCTTAGTGTCGGTCTTCGGAGGTGATAACTGTTAAACCAGAACTAGAATACTACTGGTGACTTGTGATAATTATGATTATTATTATTGTTGACTAACCCGTGATATTATTGTGATTATCGAGTATCTCCGGGATGGTTCTACCTCCGGGATATTCACTGGGATTGTTTATTTTAAAGCCCTTTTTGCGGTGTCGCTCAGACGCCCGACTGTGGCATTTCTTTTAAAAGCCCTTTATGTGGTGTCGCTCAGACACCCGACTGTGGCATTTCTTTTAAAAGCCCTTTATGCAGTGTCGCTCAGACGCCCGACTGTGGCAATTCTTTTAAAAGCCCTTTATGTGGTGTCGCCAAGACGCCCGACTGTGGCATTGCTTGTTATTTGTTTCATATATTTTAATACTACTATGTAATTGCATTGTTATAATTAACTTGCTTGCATGCATCAGAGTTTTATTTATCTTTTGTGACTGACGTCATGAGCATAAATATTTTCAGCACATCATGGTTATATTATACCTGTGTTCATAATGTTTGCGAGTACATTCAAAGTACTCACTGGCTTGTCCCTGGCTATTGTCTTGGCCAGATTTTCTTGCACGGAGAAGAGTGACGCGATGACAGCCCCGGAACCTAAGCAATGGAGATAGCAGCCTCGCGAAGATAGGAGTTAACCTGGTCAGCTGTTCCTGTGGGAATTGGAGTCCCATAGACACTGATGATCCACAAACCGCTTCCGCCATCAAACACTAGAAACCATTTGTTGTACTCACAGGCCAGAATGGTCTTGTACTGCATATTTTGTATGTTGCTTGGAATTTCTGTATCAAGTTGGAGCCTCATCAGCTAACAGTAATCCTGGGGATGATGAGCACGACGGTCTTTTCTGGAAATCTATTACCCGGAAAACCGGTCGTGACACTTTGGCTCATCATATGATGCATTCGCTTCCTTATCTTTTCTTTTTCTTGGCTTGGTAGACATGTCCTTCACATAGAAAACCTGTGCCACATCATTGGCTAGGACGAATGGTTCGTCTGCATACGCAAGATTGTTGAGATCCACTGTTGTCATTCCATACTGCGGGTCTTCTGTTACCCCGCCTCGTGTCATATTGACCCATTTGCACCGAAACAAAGGGACCTTCAAACCATGTCGATAGTCAAGTTCCCATATGTCATGTATATAACCATAATATGTTTCCTTTCCCGTCTTGGTTTCTGCATCAAAGCGGACACCACTGTTTTGGTTGGTGCTCTTCTTATCTTGGTCGATCGTGTAAAATGTATTACCATTTATCTCGTACCCTTTGAAAGTCATTATATTCGAAGATGGTAACTGGGACAACCAGTACATGTCATCTTCAATAGAGGTGTCATGCATGGTACGTGTCTGCAACCAGCTGGCGAAACTCCTGGTTTGTTCACATGTAATCCAGTCATCAGACAGCTCCGGGTGTTTGGAGCGTAGCAAATTCTTGTGTTCATCCATATACGGAGCCACCAAGGCGGAATTCTGTAGAACTGTGTAGTGTGCTTCAGTGAGAGAATGTCCGTCCATACATATTATTTGTTCCCCTCCTAGCATGCCTTTTCCATCCAGTCTGCCCTTATGTTGCGATTCAGGAACACCAATCGGCTTAAGGTCAGGAATAAAGTCAATACAAAACTCAATGACCTCCTCATTTTGACGGCCCTTGCAGAGTCTTCCTTCTGGCCTAGCACGGTTATGAACATATTTCTTTAAGACTCCCATGAACCTCTCAAAGGGGAACATATTGTGTAGAAATACAGGACCCAAAACGTTAATCTCTTCGCATAGGTGAACTAGGACGTGCGTCATGATCTTGAAGAAGGATGGTGGGAACACCAACTTGAAACTGACAAGACATTGCACCAAATCACTCTCTAACCTTGGTATTATTTCTGGATCGATTACCTTCTGAGAGATTGCATTGAGAAATGCACATAGCTTCACAATGGCTAATCGAACGTTTTCCGGTAGAAGCCCCCTCAATGCAACCGGAAGCAGTTGCGTCATAATCACGTGGCAGTCATGAGACTTTAGGTTCTGGAATTTTTTCTCTGTCATGTTTATTATTCCCTTTATATTCGACGAGAAGCCAGATGGTACCTTAATACTGAGCAGGCATTCAAAGAAGATTTCCTTCTCTTCTTTGGTAAGAGCGTAGCTTGCATGACCCTGATGTATGCCGTCTTTTCCGTGCATACGTTGCTGGTCCTCTCGTGCCTCAGGTGTATCTTTTATCTTCCCATACATGCCCAAGAAGCCAAGCAGGGTCACACAAAGATTCTTCGTCACGTGCATCACGTCAATTGCGGAGCGGACCTCTAGGTCTTTCCAATAGGGCAGGTCCCAAAATATAGATTTCTTCTTCCACATGGGTGCGCGTCCGTCAGCGTCATTCGGAACAGGTTGTCCACCAGGACACTTTCCAAAGACCACCTTCAAATCCTTGACCATATCATGTACATCAGCACCAGTACGGTGGCGAGGCTTCGTCCGGTGATCCGCCTCACCTTTGAAATGCTTGCCTTTCTTTCTTACGGGATGCCTGCTCGGAAGAAATCGACGATGTCCCAGGTACACATTCTTCTTACAATTAGCCAAATATATACTGTCGGTATCGTCCAAACAGTGCGTGCATGCGCGGTATCCCTTGTTTGTCTGTCCTGAAAGTTTACTGAGAGCAGGCCAATCATTGATGGTCACGAACAGCAACGCCTTTAGGTCAAATTCTTCCCCCATGTGCTCATCCCACGCACGTACACCTGTTCCATTCCACAGTTGTAAGAGTTCTTCAACTAATGGCCTTAGGTACACATCAATGTCGTTGCCAGGTTGCTTAGGGCCTTGGATGAGCACTGGCATCATAATGAACTTCCGCTTCATGCACAACCAAGGAGGAAGGTTATACAAACATAGAGCCACAGGCCAGGTTCTATGGTTGCTGCTCTGCTCCCCAAAAGGATTAATGCCATCTGCGCTTAGACCAAACCATACGCTCCTTGCGTCATCTGCAAACTCTTTCCCGTACTTTGTTTCGATTTTTCTCCACTGCGACCCATCAGCGGGTACTCTCAACTTTCCGTCTTTCTTACGGTCTTCTCTGTGCCATCGCATCGCCTTGGCATGCTCTTTGTTTTGGAACAAACGTTTCAACCGTGGTATTATAGGAGCATACCACATCACCTTGGTAGGAATCTTCTTCCTGGGGCGCTCGCCCTCAACATCACCAGGGTCATCGCGGCTGATCTTATAGCGCCATGCACCACATACCGGGCAAGTGTTCAAATCCTCGTACTCACCGTGGTAGAGGATGCAATCATTAGGGCATGCATGTATCTTCTGCACCTCTAACCCTAGAGGACAGACAACCTTCTTTGCTTCGTACGTACTCTCGGGCAATTCGTTGTCCTTTGGAAGCATATCCTTTATCATTACCAGCAACTTTCCAAATCCCTTGTCAGATACACCATTCTCTGCCTTCCATTGCAGCAATTCCAGTGTGGTGCCCAACTTTTTCTTGTCACCTACGCAATTCGGGTACAACAATTTTTTGTGATCCTCTAACATGCGCTGCAACTTCTTCTTCTCCAAATCACTTGCGCAGTTTCTCTTTGCATCGGCAATGGCCCGACCTAGATCATCAACGGGCTCATCTGATGCCTCTTCTTCAGCTTCTTCCCGCATTGCCGGCTCAACTTCTTCCCGCATTACCGGCTCAGCTTCTTCCCCCATTGTTGTATCATCGTATTCAGGGAACCCATGGCCAGGATAGCTGTCGTCGTCCTCTTCTTATTCATTGTCTTCCATCATAACCCCTCTTTCTCCGTGCTTGGTCCAAACATTATAGTGGGGCATGAAACCAGACTTAAACAGGTGGACGTGAATGGTTCTTGACGTAGAGTAATTGTGACCATTCTTACAGCGAGCACATGGACAAGGCATAAAACCATCCACCCGCTTGTTTGCCTCAGCCGCAAGCAGAAAAGTATGCACGCCCTCAACGAACTGGGGAGAGCATCGGTCATCGTACATCCATTGCCGGCTCATCTTCATTACACAACACCGAATAGACCAAATTAATACAAGTTCATACACCACTTCAATGCAACAAACAAATAACTCTCTAGCTAAAGCATTTAAATGCAACAACAAATACGATCAAGATCGCAACTAAGGTAACAATGGATCCAACAGCATAATGATACCAAGCCTCACTATCGATGGCATATTTTCTAATCTTTCTAATCTTCAAGCGCATTTTCTCCATCTTGATCTTGTGATCATCGACGACATCGGCAACATGCAACTCCAATTCCATCTTCTCCCCCTCAATTCTTTTCGATTTTTCTTTCAAGTACTCGTTTTCTCTTTCAACTAAATTTAACCTCTCGACAATAGGGTCGGTTGGAATTTCCAGTTCACATACCTCCTAGAAAAAATTTCTATGTCAACTTGATGGACATAATTTGTCATAAACATGAAATGCAACTAGTTTTAAAAGAGAATATATATACCACATCCGAATCATAACAAGGACGAGGGCCGACGGGGACGGATATCAAAACCATGGCACTATATGTATAACAAACAATGTACGGGTAAGATAATTATACGAGTAACTATATATCCAAATCACACAAACATCAATTTTTATATAAAATTTCATGAACAAGAGGCTCACCACAAGGTGGTGCCGGCGACGGGACGGTGCGGGCGATCGACGGTGGTTACGACGGAGATTTAGAAGGCACTAAGTAAATCACACCTACATATGCCAACTAAGTGTTATTTTTGACCTCAAATTGCATATAAATCAAATACTAGCACACACACACACACACACACACACACACACACACACACACACACACATATATATATATATATATATATATATATATATATATATCCTCCCAAATTACTGAACTCACAAATTAATCACTATATAAAGCATTGCAAGAGCTAATCTAGCAATGAGAGATGAAAGGACAAAGTTGCTAACCTTTGTGATCATTTGAATGGATGGGGGCCTTCAAATCTTGACAAAATTTGGGCAAAATGTGTGATGAGCTCGAGAGGAAGAGGGGAAGAACAAAGAGGAGAGGGGAAAGGGGAAGAACAGAGCGAGCTCGGGTGGACGAAGGGTTTATATAGGACGACCTTTAGTACCGGTTCGTGCCAAGAACCGGTACTAAAGGGGCTGGAGGGGCCCCAGTCTGACAACATCCTGCCACCACTCTCATTAGTACCGGTTCGTGGCACGAAACGGTGCTAAAGGTTCGCCACGAACCGGTACTAATGAAAGCGGCCCGGCTAGCCGTTGGAACCAGCACTAATGTATACATTAGTGCCGGCTCAAATACAAACCGGCACTAATGTGCTTCACGTTTGACCCTTTTTCTACTAGTGAAGTTATGTAGAAAGCAATAGCAATAAACTAAACGATCATAGTGCTAAGCTAACGGATGGGTCAAGTCAATCACATCATTATCTAATGATGTAATCCCATTAATCAAACGACAACTCATGTCTATGGTTAGGAAACTTAACCATCTTTGATTAACGAGCTAGTCAAGAAGAGGCATACTACTGACACTCAGTTTGTCTATGTATTCACACATGTACTAAGTTTCCGGTTAATACAATTCTAGCATGTATAATAAACATTTATCATGATATAATGATATATAAATAACAACTTTACTGTTGCCTCTAGGGCATATTTCCTTCAATATTGTCCTATTTGATCTTTATGATGAATCTTATACCATGGACCTAGAAGATTTTTGTGATGCATGCAAAATTCAACAATGGGGCCTTCTTAGTGAGCCTCACAAATCTGAATATAATGATTTCCTTTTAGCATCACCGTTGGATAAACTAGAAATATCACACAAGCAACTGTAGGGAGCATTCACTTTCCTGCCATATATTCTTTTGCTCTCTTTATCGGTAGGTGTATTAATGGTAAACATGAGCATTGCCACATTTGCGTTCCAGATCTTAGTATCCCCAAGTGTGTAGTGTTAGGTGATAAACGATATAATCTGGGGGCTATTATTGCTAGGAGGTTACACCATAATGCTAAAGATGGAGATTTATTCGACGAGATTTATGCAACTCGTTTAGCTAAATATTTGGGTGTACCTGTAAGGGGGTATGATGTTGAGTTGCTGATACGTCCATTTTGCATCATATTTTCTTACTATCATTTATAATGTTTTTATTCATAATAATGCTTTTTGGAGTAATTCTAATGCCTTTCCTCTCATAATATGCAAGGTATACACAAAGAGGGAGAATTCCGACAGCTGGAAATCTGGACCTGGAAAAGCTACATCAGGCTACCTATTCTACACAACTCCAAACAAGCTGAAACTTCACGGAGATTTTTTATGGAATATTTGAGGAATATTGGAGCAAATAAATACCAGAGGGGCCCACCAGGTGGGCACAACCCACCTAGGCACGCTAGGGAGCCCAGGCGCGCCCTGGTGGGTTGTGCTCGCCCAGGCCCACCTTCGGTGCCCATCTTCTGGTATATAGGTCGTTTTGACCTAGAAAAAATAAGAGGAGGACTTTCGGGACGGAGCACCGCCATATCGAGGCGGAACTTGGGCAGGAGCACTTTTGCCCTCCGGCGGAGCGATTCCGTCAGGGAAACTTCCCTCCCGGAGGGGGAAATCATCGTCATCATCATCACCAACAACTCTCCCATCTTGGGGAGGGCAATCTCCATCAACATCTTCAATAGCACCATCTCATCTCAAACCCTACTTCATCTCTTGTGTTCAATCTTGTTACCAGAACTATAGATTGGTGCTTGTGGGTGACTAGTAGTGTTGATTACATCTTGTAGTTGATCACTATATGGTTTATTCGGTGGAATATTATATGTTCAGATTCAATATGCTATTTAATACCCCTCTGATCTTGAGCATGATTATTATTTATTTTTGTTCTTGAGGTCACGGGAGAAATCATGTTGCAAGTAATCATGTGAACTTGATATGTGTTCGATATTTTGATAGTATGTATGTTGTGATTCCCTTAGTGCTGTCATATGAACGTCGACTACCTGACACTTCACCATACTTGGGCCTAAGGGAATGCATTGTGGAGTAGCAATTAGATGATGGGTTGCGAGAGTGACAGAAGCTTAAACCCCAGTTTATGCGCTATTCCGTAAGGGACCGATTGGATCCAAAAGTTTAATGCTATGGTTAGAATTTATTCTTAATACTTTTCTCGTAGTTGTGGATGCTTGTGGGAGGGTTAATCATAAGTAGGAGGTTTGTTCAAGTAAGAACAACACCTAAGCAGCGGTCCACCCACATATCAAGTTATCAAAGTACCGAACACAAATTAAATTAACATGATGAAAGTGACTATATGAAATTCCCGTGTACCCTCAAGAACGCTTTGCTTATCATAAGAGACCGTTTTGGCCTGTCCTTTGCGTCAAAAGGATTGGGCTACCTTGCTGCACTTTTTTTACTACTTTTGTTACTTGCTCGTTAAAAATTATCTTGCTATCGAACTACTCTGCTACTTACAATTTCAGCACTTGCAGACATTACCTTGCTGAAAACCACCTTTCATTTCCTTCTGCTCCTCGTTGGGTTCGACACTCTTACTTATTGAAAAGAGCTACAATTGATCCCCTATACTTGTGGGTCATCAAGGCTATTTTCTGGCACCGTTGCCGGGGAGTGAAGCGCCTTTGGTAAGTGGAATTTGGTAAGGAAACATTTATATAGTAAGCTGAAATTTATTGTCACTTGTTACTATGGAGAACATTCCTTTGAGGGGTTTGTTCGGGGTATATTCACCTCTACCGGAACCACAATTAGCTACTCCTCAACCTACTGCACCTACTGAAAATATTGAATATGAAATTCCTTCGGGTATGATAGAACAACTGCTAGCTAATCCTTATGCAGGAGATGGAACCGAACATCCTGATATGCACTTGATATATGTAGAACAAATTTGTGGATTGTTCAAGCTTGCAGGTTTACCCGGAGATGAAGTTATGAAGAAGGTTTTCCCTTTATCTTTGAAGGGAAAAGCATTGGCATGGTATAGGCTATGCGATGACATTTGATCTTGGAATTGGAATCGATTGAAATTGGAGTTCCACCAAAAAAATTACCTATGCATCTAGTTCATCGTGATCGGAATTATATATATAATTTTTGGCCTCGTGAAGGAGAAATTATCGCTCTAGCTTGGGGGAGTCTTAATTCAATGTTATATTCATGCCCCAATCATGAGCTCTCAAGGAAAATTATTATATAGAATTTTTATGCTCGGTTTTCTCGTAATGATCAAACCATGCTTGTTACTTCTTGTGCTAGTTCTTTTATGAAGAAGACTATTGAATTCCGGTGGGATCTTTTGGAAAGAATTTAATGCAACTCTGAAGATTGGGAACTCGACAAAGGTAAAGAGTCAGGTATTGAACTTAAGTATGATTGTGTTAAATCTTTTATGGATACCGATGCTTTTCAAAAGTTTAGCACTAAATATGGACTTGACTCTGAGATAGTAGCCTCCTTTTGTGAATCATTTGCAACTCATTTTGATCTCCCTGAAGAGAAGTGGTCTAAATATCACCCGCCTATCAAAGAAGAAATCAAAGAACCGGTACCAATTAAAGAAGAAACTATACTTTATAATGTTGATCCAGTTGTTCCTACTACTTATATTGAGAAACCACCTTTCCCTATTAGGATAAATGAACATGCTAAAGTTTCAACTGTGGTTAACAAAAGCTATATTAAAATACCTAAACCTGATGAACAAATCCAAGTAGAACCTAGTATTAATATGGTTAAAGATCTCTTGGAAAAATATATGGATGGGCATGTTATTTACTTCTGTGAAGAAGCTGCTAGAATTGCCAAACCTGATAAAAAGGATAAACATAGACCTGTTGTTGGCATGCCTGTCATCTCAGTTAAAATAGGAGATCATTGTTATCATGGTTTATGTCACATAGATGCTACTGTGAGTGATATTCCTTACACCTTATATCAAGAAATTATGAAAGACATAACACCCACAGAGATAGAAGACATAGATGTTACTATTAAACTTGCTAATAAAGACACTATATCACCAATTGGGATTGTTAGAGATGTTGAAGTCTTGTGTGGGAAAATAAAATACCCTACTGATTTTCTTGTTCTTGGTTCCCCACAAGATGATTTTGTCCCATTATCTTTGTTAGACCTTTCTTGAACACCGTTAATGCTAAGATAGATTGTAGGAAACAAATTGTCGGTGTTAGTTTTGGTGATGAGTCTCATGACTTTAATTTTTCCAAGTTTAGCAGAAGGCTTCATGAAAAATAATTGCCTAGTAAGGATGAATTAATTGGCCTTGCTTCTATTGTTGTACCACCTACTAATCCTTTAGAACAATATTTGCTAGACCATGAAAATGATTTTCATATGCATGAAAGAAATGAAATAGATAAGATTTTCTTTGAAAAACGTCCTCTACTTAAACACAACTTGCCTATTGAAACTCTAGGAGGTCCTCCTCTACCCAAAGGTGATCTTGTGTTTGAATTAAAACAATTGCTAAACACTTTGAAATATGCTTACCTCAATGAAAAGAAGATATTTCATGTTATAATTAGTGCGAACCTTTCAGAACATGAAGAAGAAAGATTATTGAAAGTTCTAAGGAAGCATCGGGCTGCTATTGGATATACTCTTGATGATTTAAAGGGCATTAGTCCCACTCTATGTTAGCACATTAATATGGAACCTGATGAACCCGTTGTTGATCACAAACGTCGGTTAAATACGAAGATGAAGGAAGTGGTAAGAAAGGAAATCTTAAAACTTCTAGAAGCAGGTATAATCTATACCTATTATTAAAGGGAGGATCCTTTCATGGTTCTCCATAAGTCACCCCTTTATATCCATTGATTTCATATTAGTCATAAATATTGATGGTTGAGATTTAAAAGGTGAAGGGTTGTTACGTATAGAGATCGTTGGCTGGCCCATGTGAACTCGATCGGATCAAGCAACCCAAGCCCAGCCAAAGTGTTTTACTCGTCACCATAATGATCGATCGATCATGTCTCGATTGATTTTTTCCTTGCTTCCCTCAAAAGAAAAAATGATCTTTCCTTCCCAACTCGGATCCCTTATAATCCTGAAAAATAACTACAATTCCTTACGTGTTGGATACAAACTAATTCCACCAGAATGTAATACATATACGGAGCCCATATCATGCCCGGCAGATTGATCTATGTGATGGGGCTGGTGCCTGGACAAGAAGTGAGGAAGTTCAGTGGAAGCACGAGAGAGTGCGCTGAAGAAATAGCCGGCCATCTGTACGGTGGATGTTGTCACACCGGAGCTGCTGCAGCTGTTCATTTGGTCGTTCATCTTCGATGATGATGTGAGGAGCTCACTTTGAACGGGAAAAAACAGACAACACCGGTGGGAAAAATAGACAACATCGGTGGAGGAGCCTAGTTCACCCAGATCGAGGACGGCCGGCTTCGAGCGAATCACTCCGGCCGCCCTTGTCAACGGGTTCTAGCCTCAAACGGATCCTCGACCCGATCGATGTCCATGTGATGTGCTCTGCAGCCATGGCGAGTGCATGAGCACATCAAACCTAGAGCAGGCGTCTGGAGGCTTGATCCGGATCACCACCACAGAGAACGACATATGGAGCTCATTGCGGCGACATCGTGCCTGGCCGTGCCACCTGGATCGGCTGCGCTCTATGTTGGTAGTCACGAATATCTATCTCTGCAGCCGGATGACCAGGCAACAAGAACCCATCTACATACATGTTGGGCTTCGTCCAAGGGGAGATACACTGACTACCTCACGGATAGATTTTTCTGATGTGGCCAAACCAATAAAAGTCTACTATGTTTTTGTCTCGGTAGCATCACCCATAAAAAAGCTAGGTGGCCAGCTTGCCAAGATCACATATTGCTCCATGTTTGATAATGCACGTTCTGATGAGAATACTTGTAATGTTCTGACAATTTGTTTTTGGAGTGTAATGCACAGAAACAATCTAATCACATATTCGTCCATGAGATATACCTCCGTTTATCTCAATGTCTAACAATTTAAAGTTGTTGAAATTCATACATATATCTTATTTTTGTCCAATATTTCTATTTCATACAAACTTTGCTTTTTTGTGAAACCGTACAAACTTTGCATATACATTAATATATATAAAGTGTTATCGAATGCAGATGCACAACTTGAGCCCGCCAAGCCCAGCCTCTAGGATTAGTTGGAGATCCAAATATATATATTTATTCACAAAAAATAATTTAATACATAGTGAGCTCCACAATTGAAAAATATTGGTCAAATACGCTACAATTATATATGTTCAAGTTGTTGTTCCTGTAATATTATTTCATAATGGTCCAATTAATTTTGTCTGAACCCGTGCACAAATATATGAGCATGTACACATATCTGGGTGGATGAAATTTAAATTGGTTATGTATATGTAGCTCACTAGCGTTGATCAATTTATTGCAAGTTATATCTATAATCAAGACAATGATGGATTTTCATTTTAAGAATGGTCCTTGGAAGTTGTTTGAGTTTTTTTAGTTTTTAAGTATATATGTATTTATTTATTTTTATAACACGTAGCAACGCACCACCATGTTTCCTATTTAGTATAATGCTAATATGTAAAAAATGAATTATGGTATGAAAACAAGACATCGTACAGGTGAACCAGAGGTTCAAGTAGTAAAAACCTAAAACAATGGCCTCACCAGTTTAGTTTTTTGAACAATGTTGTCGGGGAGGGTGAGAAGGAGGATACGAGGTGACACTGATGTGATGCCATGCTATAAAGAACGTGGACCTATTGTGGTGTTGAGTGATCGTGTTACTAGGTTAGGGGCATGTGTGTTTTTCCCCGTTGCAATGCAGGGCTCTTTTGCTAGTTTATCCTATAGCTGATAATAGATGGGTAAGACCTGTTCATTGTGTCCCTAAGAAGGGAGGCATAACGGTTGTTCCTAATGATAAGAATGAACTTATTACACAAAGAATTGTTACAGTCTATAGAATGGTAATTGATTTTAGAAAATTAAATAAAGCAACTAGAAAAGATCATTACCCTTTGCCTTTTATTGATCAATGATGTCGCTTAAAGCTACCTCGGTATTTCTCCAAAGAGGAAGGGATGATGCAGCACAGTGGCGGTAGGTATTTCCCTCAGATATGAAACCAAGGTTATCGAACTAGTAGGAGAACCAAGCAACACAACATAAACAACACCTGCACACAAATAACAACTTCTCGCAACCCGGCGTGTTAAAGCGGTTGTCAATCCCTTCCGGGGTATGGCGCCTCAAGATAGGCAAACGGACGTGAGGTTAATTTGTAGTAGATTGATAGATCGAACGCCAAACAAATAAATAAGAATAAATTGCAGCAAAGTATTTTTGGGTTTTTGGATTAATAGATATGAAAATAAAAGCAAAGGAAAATAGAACGCAAAGGCAAATAATATGAGAAAGAGACCCGGGGGCCATAGGTTTCACTAGTGGCTTCTCTCGAGAAAAATAGCAAAGCAGTGGGTGAACAAATTACTGTTGGGAAATTGATAGAACTTCAAATACTCATGACGATATCCAGGCAATGATCATTACATAGGCATCACATCCAAGATTAGTAGACCGACTCCTGCCTACTATCGGTGTCAAAACCAGCCGATCTTGGGTAGGGGGTCCAGAACTGTGCGTCTGAGGATCGAAGGTAACACGAGACAAGGGATACGATGTTTACCCAGGTTCGGGCCCTCTTAATGGAGGTAATACCCTACTTCCTGCTTGATTGACTTTGATGAGTATAGGGGTTACAAGAGTTGATCTACCTCTAGATCGTAATGGCTAAACCCTAGATGTCTAGCATGTATGATTATACTTGCCTCTACGGACTAAACCCTATGGCTTATATAGACACAGGAGGGGCCTGGGGTTGTATAGATTCGGTTTACAGAGAGAGGAATCTTCACATCTGAACACCAAGCTTGCCATCCATGCAAAGGAGAGTCCCATCCGGACACGGGGGAAGGCCTTATATCTTGTAACTTCACAGCCCATCAGTCCGGCCCATGTCACAAAGCCCGGACGCCTGGGGACCCCCTTATCCAGGAATCCCTCACCTGCATCTACTACTATTACTCCACACATCGACCGCTATCCAGCATGCATCTAGTGTATTAAGTTCATGGAGAAACGGAGTAATGCAATAAGAATGATGACATGATGTATACAAGATCTATCTATGTAGAGATAGACCCCATCGTTTTATCCTTAGTAGCAATGATACATACGTGTCGGTTCCCTTTCTGTCACTGGGATCAAGCACCGTAAGATCGAACCCACTACAAAGCACCTCCTCCCATTGCAAGATAAATAGATGAAGTTGGCCAAACAAAACCCTAATATCGGAGAAGAAATACGAGGCTATAAGCGATCATGCATAAAAGAGATCAAAGAAACTCAAATACTTTCATGGATATAAAAACATAGATCTGATCATAAACTCAAAGTTCATCGATCCCAACAAACACACTGCAAAAGAGTTACATCATATGGAGCTCCAAGAGACCATTGTATTGAGAATCAAGAGAGAGAGAGAGAGATGAAGCCATCTAGCTACTAACTACGGACCCGAAGGTCTACAAAGAACTACTCACGCATCATCGGAGAGGCACCAATGGAGGTGGTGAACCCCATCCGAGATGGTGTCTAAATTGGATCTGGTGGTTCTGGACTCTGCGGCGGTTGGATATTCTTCATGGACTCCCCTAGTGTTCTGGAAATATTAGGGTATTTATAGAGCAAAGAGGCGGTCTGGGGGGCACCCGAGGTGGGCACAACCCACCAGGGCCCTCCCTCGAGGCACCCCCAGGTGCAGCTAGGGCCCGTTGTGTTCCTTTTGGCCCATAAAAATTCTCCGTAAAGTTTTGTGGCATTTGGACTCCGTTTGATATTGATTTTCTGCGATGTAAAAAACATGGAAAAAACAGCAACTGACACTTGGCACTATGTCAATAGGTTAGTACCAAAAATGATATAAAATGACTACAAAATGATTATAAAACATCCAAGATTGATAATATAACAACATGGAATAATCAAAAAATATAGATACGTTGGAGACGTATCAATCAAATGCTTGAAAGATTATCTAAGCACACACACTATTGCTTCCTTGATGGATATTCCGGTTTTCACAAATACCTGTTTCTCAACCTGATCAGGAAAAGACCACTTTTACTTGTCCCTTTGGAACCTATGCTTATAGATGTATGCCTTTCGGTTTATGTAATGCACCTGCTAACTTTCAAAGATGTATGACTGCTATATTCTCTGACTTTTGTGAAAAGATTGTTGAGGTTTTCATGGATGCCTTCTCCGTTTATAGGAAGTCTTTTGATGATTGTTTAAGAAATCTTGAGAGAGTTTTGCATAGATGTGAACAAACAAATCTTGTCTTGAATTGGGAGAAGTGCCATTTTATGGTTAATGAAGGCATTGTCTTGGGTCATAAAATTTCTGAAAGAGGTATTGCAGTGGAAAAAGTTAAGGTTGATGCAATTTCTATTGGTGTCGTTCTAGGACAAAGAGTTGATAAGAAACTGAATGTTATTTATTATGCTAGTAAAACTCTAGACAGTGCTCAAAGAAATTATGCTACAACTGAAAAAGAATTCTTAGCAGTGGTGTTTGCTTGTGATAAATTTAGATCTTATATTATTGATTCAAAAGTAACTGTTCACACAAACCATGCTGCTATTAAATATCTTATGGAAAAGAAAGATGCTAAACCTAGACTTATTCAATGGGTTCTCTTGTTACAAGAATTTGATTTACATATCATTGATAGAAAAGGAGCTGAGAACCCCGTAGCTGATAACATGTCTAGGCTTGAAAATTTGCCTGATGACCCACTACCTATTGATGATAGTTTTCCTGATGAGTAGTTAGCTACAATAAACGTTGCTCATAATACTCCTTGGTATGCTGATTATGCTAATTACATTGTTGCTAAATATTTACCACCTAGTTTTACATACCAACAAAAGAAAAAAATTCTTCTATGATTTAAGACATTACTTTTGGGATGACCCACATCTTTATAAAGGAGTAGATGGTATTATTAGATGTTGTGTACCTGAGTATGAACAGGGACAAATCCTACAGAAATGTCACTCTGAAGCTTATGGAGGGCATCTTGCTAGAGATAGAACTGCTCACAAGGTATTGCAATCTGGATTTTATTGGCCTACTCTCTTCAAAGATGCCCGTAAGTTCGTCTTATCTTGTGATGAATTTCAAAGAATAGGTAATATCGGTAAGCGTCAAGAAATGACTATGAATTATTCACTTGTTGTTGAACCTTTTGATGTTTGGGGATTTGATCACATGGGACCTTTTCCTTCCTCTAATGGGTATACACATATTTTGGTTGTTGTTGATTATGTTATTAAATGGGTAGAAGCTATTCCAACCAGTAGTGCTGATCACAACACCTCTATTAAAATGCTTAAGGAAGTTATTTTCTCAAGGTTTGGAGTCCCTAGATATTTAATGACTGATGGTGGTTCACAATTTATTCATGGTGCTTTCCATAAAATGCTTGCCAAGTATGATGTTAACCATATAACTGCATCACCTTATCATCCTCAGTCTAGTGGTCAAGTTGAACTTAGCAATAGAGAAATAAAATTAATTTGCAAAATATTGTTAATAGGTCCAGGAAGAATTGGTCTAAGAAATTAGATGATGCACTTTGGGCTTATAGAACAACATATAAAAATCCTATGGGTATGTCTCCTTATAAAATGGTTTATGGAAAAGCTTGTCATTTGCCTCTTGAGTTAGAACTAAAGCATACTGGGCCATCAAAGAGCTCAATTTTGATTTCAAACTTGCTGGTGAAAAGAGGTTATTTGATATTAGCTATTTAGATGAATGGAGAACCCAAGCTTATGAAAATGCAAAATTATTCAAAGAAAAAGTTAAAAGATGGCATGACAAAATAATCCAAAAGCGTGAGTTTAAAGTCGGAGAATATGTTCTTTTGTACAACTCTTGTTTCAGATTCTTTGCAGGAAAACTCCTCTCAAAATGGGAAGGCCCATGTGTTATCGAGGAGGTTTATCGGTCTGGAGCCATCAAAATAAATAATTCTGAAGGTACTAACCCGAAGGTTGTCAATGGGCAACGAATAAAACATTATCTCAGGTACGCCCATTAATGTTGAAAGTAATATTGTTCAAACTTTGACACCGGAAGAACACATAAAAGAGTCCTTCTGGAACACTTCAGAATTGTGAAAATAAGGAGGTATGTGATAGGTAAGTAAACGGACTCCGAAAAATCCGCAAAAATATTTTTTATCAGTTTTGGAATATTTAAAAATTTAGTAAATAAAGAAACTTCCAGGAAGCGTACCCTGGTGGGCACAAGACACCAGGGTGCGCCAGGCTTGCCTGGCGCGCCCAGGTGGGTTGTGCCCACCTGGGACACCTTCCGGACTCCGTTTTCTACCGTAAGATTATCCCCCAAGATAAAAAATCTATATATACTTTCCGAACCTGTTGATCACCGTATCGCGGAGAAATCCTCTGTTCTCTTTTCTTGCTATTTTTCTGCCAGATGCCATCTACCATGGCCACCTCAAGCTCCTCCAAGGACAAGTTCTTCAAGAATGTCATCAACCCATATCTGCGGGAGGTGGTGCAGCACCCTCAGACCATCTAGATGCATGAGGGGGTGCTTCAGCTTCGCGATGTGCCATGTCCCAAAGGGACGGGAACCGTGGAGGCCATGCTTGATGCTATGGAGCAAGATGTCTTCCGGTGCAAGTGGATGGTGGAGCGTGGGCTCAATGCCAATCACCTCATGATCACAGACCTCTCTCGTGATCTCAAGGTGGATGGCAAGCCCATGAAGGACATCGTATTCACCCTCAACGAGCAAATCAACTTCCTCCAAAGCCAGATCTATGATCTCCAAAACCAAGTCTTTGAATATGAGGCGAGGTTTAAAGGTATGAGTTTGGCTGCTAGTTGCAGGACCCTTGAGACTGACTCCTCCTCTCATGATGGTGGACCACTGCCATGGAAATCCGAGGACATGATCTCTTCATCACCACCTCCATCATCACCACCAAAAGAGAATTGAGTATTGGGTATGGGCACTCCCCTTGGCTTCCGCCAAGCTTGGGGGAGGTGCCCCGGTATCGTATCATCCACTATCTTTTTGCCTTTACTTATTTTAGTTCGATCTTTTGCTTTAGATGAATAAAAGTTTAGTTCTATCCTTTCTTCTCTGAGAGTTTGCTTAGTGATCTATCCTTGTAATCATGTGCAAGTTATATAATAAAGTTTAGTTTGAGTTTTTGCTTTCTTTACTTTCATGTTGCAAAAAAAGAAAAGAAATAAGGAAATAAATAAAAGGAAGGAAATAAACAAAGAAAATAGCATATACTAATCTTATGGTAGGTGATGACACCACATAAGGAAAACTATAAGTAGAAAAATTTATTAGAGATTGACAAACATATCATTAGTCAATGATGCAACTCATGAAAGAATTAATAAGGGAAGAGAAGATTCACATATAAATACACTATCCTAGAAATCTTTTGTGATTGTGATCCCTCATCAAAATATTATATGCCAAAATTGTTGACGTTGGACAAGGAAGACAACTTAATGGTTTATGTTTGTTTATATTCACATTGAAGTCATATTGTCATAGATCCTTCAACATGTGGTGCTTGTCCCCTATCTTTGCTAGCCAAAAATTCCACACTAAGTAGAGATACTACTTTTGCATCCAAAAGCCCTTAAACCCTTTCAAGTGTCCACCATACCTACCTAGGGATTGAGCAAGATCCCTCAAGTAAGTTGTCATCGGTGCAAAAATGCAATAAAAATTGCTTCTAAACGTGTGAGATCATTTAGTGTAAGAGAAAATTGAGCGTTGCACGAACTTGTGATGGTGAAGAATAAAAGTGACAGACTGCATAATAAAGGTCGCTATCACAAGGGGCAATGCAACATGATGTTCTCTTGCACTAAGGGGTTGAGCATATAAACAAATAAGCGCATGGCAACCTCTCCTTACCTATGCGAAGGGCATATCTTTTATTTTTATGTATTTACTTTTATGCAAAGAGTCAAAGTTTTCCTTCTATTCCTTTTTATTTTTCTCCTTTGGCAAGCATCATGTGGTGAGGAAAGATCTAGGCACATATGTCCAATTGAATATATATATCATGAGTCATTATTGTTGACATCACCCTTGAGGTGAATACATTGGGAGGCGAAACTATAAGCCCTATCTTTCTATGTGTCCGGTTGAAACGTTTTGCCCATGTGTACGCGGTGAGTGTTAGCAATCATGCAAGACTATATGATGGTTAAGTATGTGAACTTGCCTAAAGGCTCCGACACATGACCCTTCCTAAAAAGATGATGAATTGTAGTTGCAAAGTTGACTGAGAACATAGTTTGTTGGTTTCTAATAGAGTTTTTGCTTCATACTTAGATTGTGTGATGAATTGTCACTTATTCATGAGAAGTGTATGCTAGAAGTTCTATGATAAAAAATTTATGTCTAAGTTTTTTGTTGTTATAATAATCAAGATGATGCTTCTATGTCCGTATTTTGTTTTTATCGACACCTCTCTCTCAAAGCATGAGGGCATGTTTTTCGATTTTGGTTTTTTCTTGAGGACAAGCAAGGTCTAAGCTTGGGGGAGTTAATACGTCCATTTGCATCATGTTTTCTTACTATTATTTATAATGTTTTTATCCATAATAATGCTTTTTGGAGTAATTCTAATGCCTTTTCAATCATAATATGCAAGGTATACACAAAGAGGGAGAATTCCGGCAGCTGGAATCTGGACCTAGAAAAGCTACGTCAGGCTACCTATTCTACACAACTCCAAACAAGATGAATCTTCATGAAGATTTTTTATGGAATATTTGAGGAATATTGGAGCAAATAACTACTAAAAGGGGCCCACCAGGTGGGCACAACCCACCTGGGCGCGCTAGGGAGCCCAGGCGCGCCCTGGTTGGTTGTGCTCACCCAGGCCCACCTCCGGTGCCCATCTTCTGGTATATAGGTCATTTTGACCTAGAAAAATAAGAGGAGGACTTTCGGGACGGGGCGCTGCCGTCTCGAGGCGGAACTTGGGCAGGAGCACTTTTGCCCTCCGGCGGAGCGATTCCGCCGGGGGAACTTCCCTCTTGAAGGGGGAAATCATCGTCATCATCATCACCAACAACTCTCCCATCTTGGGGAGGGCAATCTCCATCAACATCTTCAACAACACCATCTCATCTCAAAACCTAGTTCATCTCTTGTGTTCAATCTTGTTACCAGAACTATAGATTGGTGCTTGTGGGTGACTAGTAGTGTTGATTACATCTTGTAGTTGATTACTATATGGTTTATTCGGTGGAAGATTATATGTTCAGATATAATATGCTATTTAATACCCCTTTGATCTTGAGCATGATTATTATTTGTGAGTAGTTACTTTTGTTCTTGAGGTCACGGGAGAAATCATGTTGCAAGTAATCATGTGAACTTGATATGTGTTCGATATTTTGATAGTATGTATGTTGTGATTCCCTTAGTGGTGTCATGTGAACGTCGACTACATGAAACTTCACCACATTTGGGCCTAAGGGAATTCTTTGTGGAGTAGAAATTAGATGATGGGTTGTGAGAGTGACAGAAGCTTAAACCCCAGTTTATGCGCTATTCCGTAAGGGACCGTTTGGATCCAAAAGTTTAATGCTCTGGTTAGAATTTATTGTTAGTACTTTTCTCGTTGTTGCGTATGCTTGCGAGAGGGTTAATCATAAGTAGGAGGTTTGTTCAAGTAAGAACAACACCTAAGCACCGGTCCACCCACATATCAAATTATCAAAGTAGCAAACACAAATTAAATCAACATGATGAAAGTGACTAGATGAAATTCCCGTGTACCCTCAAGAACGCTTTGCTTATCATAAGAGACCATTTTGGCATGTCCTTTGCCTCAAAAGGATTGGGCTACCTTGCTGCACTTTTGTTACTACTATCGTTACTTGCTCATTACAAATTATCTTGCTATCAAACTACACTACTACTTACAATTTCAGCACTTGCAGACATTACCTTGCTGAAAACCACTTGTCATTTCCTTCTGCTCCTCCTTGGGTTAGACACTCTTACTTATTGAAAAGAGCTACAATTGATACCCTATACTTGTGGGTCATCAGTTGCCACCTGCTTTTCTACATTATGAGGCTATGGTATGCTACCAGTTTCTTAAGAGGAACGAACAGTTCCTCCAGTACCGACTAATCTTTGATAGACGACACACCGTCCATATTACTCTTCCTGCTCCTGCTTTCTCTAACTTTGAAGCGAATGGACAGTACTTTATAACTAGAGAGGAGGAAAATGAGTATGCGAGAATGATACATCTCCAACGTATCTATAATTTTTGATTGCTCCATGCTATATTATCTACTATTTTGGACATTATTGGGCTTTATTATCCACTTTTATATTATTTTTGGGACTAACCTATTAACCGAAGGCCCAGCCCAGAATTGTTGTTTTTTGCCTGTTTTAGGGTTTCGAAGAAAAGGAATATCAAACGGAGTCCAAACGGAATGAAACCTTCGGGGACGTGATTTTTAGGAAGATTATGATCCGGGAGACTTGGACCCTATGTCAAGAAATAAAATGGGAGGCCACGAGGTAGGGGGCGCGCCCACCCCCACCAGGCGCGCCCTCCAACCTCGTGGGCCCCCTGTTGCTCCACCGACATACTCCTTCCTCCTATATATGTGCACGTACCCCCAAACGATTAGATACGGAGCCAAAACCCTAATTCCATCGCCGTAACTTTCTGTATCCACGAGATCCCACCTTGGGGCTTGTTTCGGAGCTCCGCCGGAGGGGGCATTGATCACGGAGGGCTTCTACATCAACACCATAGCCTCTCCGATGAAGTGTGAGTAGTTTACCTCAAACCTTCGGGTCCATAGTTAGTAGCTAGATGGCTTCTTCTCTCTTTTTGGATCTCAATATAGAGTTCTCCCCCTCTCTTGTGGAGAACTATTTGATGTAATCTTCTTTTTGCGGTGTGTTTGTTGACACCGATGAATTGTGGGTTTATGATCAAGACTATCTATGAATAATATTTGAATCTTCTCTGAATTCTTTTACATATGATTGGTTATCTTTGCAAGTCTCTTCAGATTATCAGTTTGGTTTGGCCTACTAGATTGATCTTTCTTGCAATGGGAGAAGTGCTTAGCTTTGGGTTCAATCTTGCGGTGTCCTTTCCCGGTGACAGTAAGGGAAGCAAGGCACATATTTTATTGTTGGCATCGAGGATAACAAGATGGCGTTTTCTTCATATTGCATGAGTCTATCCCTCTACATCATGTCATCTTGCTTAAGGCATTACTTTGTTTTTAACTTAATGCTCTAGATGCATGCTGGATAGCGGTCGATGAGTGGAGTAATAGTAGTAGATGCAGGGAGGAGTCGGTCTACTTGTCTCAGACGTGATGCCTATATACATGATCATACCTAGATATTCTCATAACTATGCTCAACTCTTTCAATTGCTCAATAGTAATTTGTTCACCCATCGTAGAATACTTATGCTCTTGAGAGAAGCCACTAGTGAAACCTATGGCCCCCGGGTCTATCTTTATCAAATTGATCTCCTACTACTTAGTTATTTCCTTCGTTATTTATTTTGCCTTTATTTTACTTGGCATCTTTATCACAAAAATACCAAAAATATTATCTTATCATATCTATCAGATCTCACTCTCGTAAGTGGCCTTATAGGGATTGACAACCCCTATTTGCATTGGTTGCGAGGATTTATTTGTTTTGTGCATGTACGAGGGACTCGCGCATAGCCTCCTACTGGATTGATACCTTGGTTCTCAAAAACTGAGGGAAATACTTACGCTACTTTGCTGCATCATCCCTTCCTCTTCGGGGAAAACCAACGCAGTGCTCAAGAGGTAGCAAGAAGGATTTTTGGCGCCGTTGCCGGGGAGGTCTACGCAAAAGTCAACATACCAAGTACCCATCACATACCCTTATCTCCCGCATTACATTATTTGTCATTTGCCTCTCGTTTTCCTCTCCCCCACTTCACCCTTGCTTTTTATTCGCCCTCTCTCTCTATCCTCCCTCTCTATTTGCCTCTTTTTGCCCGCTTGCTTTCTGTGTGTTAGTTTGTTTGCTTGTCATTATGGCTAGTCCCTTATCTTCTCCATTATCTCCTGAGAATGAAATTCTAAATTTTAAGCAAAGGGAGGGAGAAAATCTAAAAGATGCTTGGTATAGAATTTGCAATGCTCAAAATAGATCTACTAGGAAGCAATCTACTTCCGTTCTTCTTCGCAATTTTTATGTAGGCATTACTCCTTGGCACCGTTATGTTCTTGATACTATTATCGGAGGGAACTTTTTTGGTAGCCATACTTTTGATTCTTATAATGCTATGTTAGATTTATTTGGTGATGAAGCTATGTACCTAGGGTAGGGTCATGGATCTGTCCAACATACCCTCCCCAAGGAGATCTCTACAAAGAATCAGAAGCAGTCGAAGAGAAACCATCATCCACTCGACCGTGAAGATGTGCTCACTCGACCGCCTTGAAGAAACTCGACCACCAGAAGATGAGAAGCCCTTCACTCCGCAACGGTCGGGGTTTAACCACAGATTTATGGACATTTATAGCACTTTACTTCGGATGTTACCAGTAACACTCCTCCTTTATGAACATTGAACCCTGTGTAATGGAGGGGAGCTGGGGTCCTGGCGCACTCTATATAAGCCACCCCCTCCTCTGGGACAAGGGTTCACACTTTCTGTAATTCACACGCATATATCCAGTCGACCGCCTCCGGGCTCCGAGACGTAGGGCTGTTACTTCCTCCGAGAAGGGCCTGAACTCGTAAAACTCGTGTGTACAACTCCTCCATAGCTAGGATCTTGCCTCTACATTCCTACCCCCCTATTCTACTGTCAGTCTTAGAACCACGACATTTGGCTCACCCCCTCTCTTGGTTAATGGAACTATATTAACTTTGGAGCATGTAATGCAAAGGCTTGAGACTATTGAAAATAAGGTTGCTACCATAGAGTTAATTGAAAATTTGGATAAAAAGATCCACAGCCGAATCTCTCAATATGGATCTAAGGTAGGAGTTACTTTGAAAGATATTAAAGAAAAGGAACCCATAGTTAATGAGAAAATAAATCACGATTCCGTTAGGATCGATAAACTTGAGAATATTATTACCAACTTGGGAGCCGCTTTTTCTTCCGTAAAGAATACTCCAAGTCCTTCCACTAAAGTTACCAAGCTTATGTACGTTCCTAAAAATAAGGGTGAATCATCTAGTAAGGAAAATGCGGATCTCAAATCTATAAGTATTCATCCCAATCTTTTTGCTATCATTAAGGAACCATTTGTTACAAATGAATTTTTTGATCTTGTGCCTAAAAGTTTGATAATTAATAAAAATAAAGAAATTCCTAAAGATGGTATATCCCTCATTTAAGAATTTCCTACCAAAGATGGCAATACCTAGATCTATTCTTGCTTGTTATGCCTAGCTAGGGGCGTTAATCGATAGCGCTTGTTGGGAGGAAACCCAATTTTATTTTTATTCCTTGCTTTTTGCTCCTGTTTAGTAATAAATAATTTATCTAGCCTCTGTTTTGGTTGTGTTTTTGTGTTTAATTAGTGTATGTGCCAAGTAGAGCCGTTGGGAAGACTTGGGGAAAGTCTTGTTGAACTTGCTGTAAAAAACAGAAACTTTAGCGCTCACGAGAACTACTGCCATTTTTATTTGGAGAGTGATATTTAGTTAATTATTTTTGAAGATGATTAATAGATAAATTCCTCACGTCCAGCAATTTATTTTATAATTTTTTGGGGTTCCAGATCTTGCGATAGCTACAGATTACTACAGACTGTTCTGTTTTTGACAGATTCTGTTTTTCGTGTGTTGTTTGCTTATTTTGATGAATCTATGGCTAGTAAAATATTTTATAAACCATAGAGAAGTTGGAATACAGTAGGTATAACACCAATATAAATAAAGAATGAGTTCATTACAGTAACTTGAAGTGGTCTTTTGTTTTCTTTCGCTAACGGAGCTCACGAGATTTTCTACTTTAAGTTTTGTGTTGTGAAGTTTTCAAGTTTTGGGTACAGATTTGATGGATTATGGACAAGAGTGGCAAGAGCCTAAGCTTGGTGATGCCCGTGGCAGCCCCAAGATAATCTAAGTACACCTAAAAGCCAAAGCTTGGGGATGCCCGGAAGGCATCCCCTCTTTCGTCTACTTCTATCGGTAACTTTACTTGGAGCTATATTTTTATTCGCCACATGATATGTATTTTGCTTGGAGCGTCTTGCATTATTTGAGTCTTTGCTTGTTAGTTTACCATAATCATCCTTGCTGTACACACCTTTTGAGAGAGCCATATATGATTTGGAATTTGTTAGAATACTCTATGTGCTTCGCTTATATCTTTTGAGTTATATAATTTTGCTCTAGTACTTCACTTATATCTTTTAGAGCACAGTGGTGGATTTGTTTTATAGAAACTATTTATCCCTCATGCTTCACTTAGATTATTTTGAGATTCTTAAATAGCATGGTAATTTGCTTTAAATCCTAATATGCTTGGTATACAAGATTAATAATAAAAACTTTCTTATGAGTGTGTTGAATACTATGATAAGTTTGATACTTGATAATTGTTTTGAGATATAAAGATGGTGATATTAAATTTGTGCTAGTTGAGTAGTTGTGAATTTGAGAAATACTTGTGTTGAAGCTTGTGATTCCCGCAGCATGCACGTATGGTGAACCGTTATGTGATGAAGTCGGAGCATGATTTATTTTTTGATTGCCATCCTTATGAGTGGCGGTCGGGGACGAGCGATGGTCTTTTTCTACCAATCTATCCCCCTAGGAGCATGCGTGTAATACTTTGCTTTGATGACTTGTAGATTTTTGCAATAAGTATATGAGTTCTTTATGACTAATGTTGAGTCCATGGATTATACGCACTCTCACCCTTCCACCTTTGCTAGCCTCTCTAATACTGCGCACCTTTTGCCGGTATCATACACCCACCATATACCTTCCTCAAAACAGCCACCATACCTACCTATTATGGCATTTCCATAGCCATTCCGAGATATATTGCCATGCAACTTTCCACCGTTCCGTTTATTATGACACACTCCATCATTGTCATATTGCTTAGCATGATCATGTAGTCGACATCGTATTTGTGGCAAAGCCACCATTCATAATTCTTTCATACATGTCACTCATTAGTCATTGCATATCCCGACACACCGCCGGAGGCATTCATATAGAGTCATATTTTGTTCTAAGTATCGAGTTGTAATTGTTGAGTTGTAAGAAAAATAAAAGTGTGATGATCATCATTATTAGAGCATTGTCCCAGTGAGTAAAGGATGATGGAGACTATGATTCCCCCACAAGTCGGAATGAGACTCCGGACGAAAAATAAATAAAAGAGGCCAAAGAAGCCCAAATAAAAAAAGAGAAAGAAAAGAGGCCATAAAAAAGAGAAAAGGCCCAAATAAAAAAAGAAAAAATGAGAGAAAAAGAGAGAAGGGACAATGTTACTATCCTTTTACCACACTTGTGCTTCAAAGTGGCACCATGATCTTCATAGTAGAGAGTCTCTCATGTTATCACTTTCATATACTAGTGGGAATCTTTCACTATAGAACTTGGCTTGTATATTCCAATGATGGGCTTCCTCAAAATGCCCTAGGTCTTCATGAGCAAGCAAGTTGGATGCACACCCACTTAGTTTCTTTTTGAGCTTTCATATACTTATAGCTCTAGTGCATCCGCGGCATGGCAATCCCTACTCACTCACATTGTTATCTATTGATGGGCATCTCCATAGCCCGTTGATATGCCTAGTTGATGTGAGACTATCTTCTCCCTTTTTGTCTTCTCCACAACCACCACTCTATTCCACCTATAGTGCTATATCCATGGCTCACGCTCATGTATTGCGTGAAGATTGCAAAAGTTTTGAGAATGTTAAAAGTATGAAACAATTGCTTGGCTTGTCATCAGGGTTGTGCATGATTTAAATATTTTGTGTGGTGAAGATAGAGCATAGCCAGACTATATGATTTTGTAGGGATAACTTTCTTTAGCCATGTTATTTTGAGAAGACATAATTTCTTTGTTAGTATGCTTGAAGTATTATTATTTTTATGTCAATATGAACTTTTGTCTTGAATCTTTCGGATCTGAATATTCATACCACAATTAAGAAGAATTAAATAAAAATTATGCCAAGTAGCACTCTGCATCAAAAATTCTGTTTTTATCATTTACCTACTCGAGGACGAGCAGGAATTAAGCTTGGGGATGCTTGACACGTCTCCAACGTATCTATAATTTTTGATTGCTCCATGCTATATTATCTACTGTTTTGGACATTATTGGGCTTTATTATCCACTTTTATATTATTTTTGGGACTAACCTATTAATTGGAGGCCCAGCCCAGAATTGATGTTTTTTGCCTGTTTTAGGGTTTCGAAGAAAAGGAATATCAAACGGAGTCCAAATGGAATGAAACCTTCGGGAACGTGATTTTTAGGAAGATTGTGATCCGGGAGACTTGGACCCTACGTCAAGAAATAAAACAGGAGGCCACGAGGTAGGGGGGCGCTCCCACCCCCACCAGGCGTGCCCTCCACCCTTGTGGGCCCCATGTTGCTCCACCGACGTACTCCTTCCTCCTATATATATCCACGTACCCCCAAGCGATCAGATACGGAGCCAAAACCCTAATTTCACCAACGTAACTTTCTATATCCACGAGATCCCATCTTGGGTCCTGTTCCGGAGCTCCACCGGAGGGGGCATCGATCACGGAGGGCTTCTACATCAACACCATAGCCTCTCCGATGAAGTGTGAGTAGTTTACCTCAGACCTATGGGTCCATAGTTAGTAGCTAGATGGCTTCTTCTCTATTTTTCGATGTAATCTTCTTTTTGCGGTGTGTTTGTTGGGACCGATGAATTGTGAGTTTATGATCAAGTCTATCTATGAATAACATTTGAATCTTCTCTGAATTCTTTTACGTATGATTGGTTATCTTTGCAAGTCTCTTCGAATAATCAGTTTGGTTTGGCCTACTAGATTGATCTTTCTTGCAATGGGAGAAGTGCCTAGCTTTGGGTTCAATCTTGCGGTTTCCTTTCCCGGTGACAGTAAGGGCAGCAAGGCACGTATTGTATTGTTGCCATCGAGGATAACAAGATGGGGTTTTATTCATATTGCATGAGTCTATCCCTCTACATCATGTCATCTTGCTTAAGGCGTTACTCTGTTTTTAACTTAATACTCTAGATGCATGCTGGATAGCGATCGATGAGTGGAGTCATAGTAGTAGATGCAGACAGGAGTCGGTCTACTTGTCTCGGACGTGATGCCTATATACGTGATCATACCTAGATATTCTCATAACTATGCTCGATTCTGTCAATTGCTCAACAGTAATTTGTTCACCCACCGTAGAATACTTATGCTCTTGAGAGAAGCCACTAGTGAAACCTATGGCCCCCGGATCTATCTTTGTCATATTGATCTCCTACTACTTAGTTGTTTCCTTTGTTATTTATTTTTCCTTTATTTTACTTTGCATCTTTATCACAAAAATACCAAAAATATTATCTTATCATATCTATCAGATCTCACTCTCGTAAGTGGCCTTATAGGGATTGACAACCCCTATTTGCGTTGGTTGCGAGGATTTATTTGTTTTGTGCAGGTACGAGGGACTCGCACGTAGCCTCCTACTGGATTGATACCTTGGTTCTCAAAAACTGAGGGAAATACTTACGCTACTTTGCTGCATCATCCCTTCCTCTTCGGGGAAAACCAACGCTGTGCTCAAGAGGTAGCAGAGAACAGCGGAGGCTGCTCGCCTCCATGTTGTAGCCCTTTAGGCAGTTGCTGATGCATCTCAATACAACCCCAACTACAACTTTGGATATCCACCAGGCCAGTGGTCGTAGATCAACTTAGGCCAAAAGCCTAAGCATGGGGGAGTACGTATTTCTCACCGATATTACATTCATGTTCACGCACTCATTCCAGTTGTCGGTGTTCATACTTTTTTATTGTATTATCCATGCTAGTTTATTTCTTTTCCCCGCTTTCTTCTTGTGTGTTTGTTATACCTTAAGAAAAACCAACAAAAAATAGTTGTAGTTAGTTTACTTTCTATGCATGCTTAGTAGTAATATTGAAAGAAAACCCAAAAAGATTTCTCGTTCTTCTTTTTCTTGTTGGGAGTTTTCCCATTTAAATTTCTTTTCTCGTTCTTGTTTTATTTTCTTCTGAAAAAGAAAAACTCCAAAAACATTTCAATGTGTTTCTTTGAAATTATTTTCTTTTCCTTGGGGGTCGAGAGGAGAATACCACGATGAAAATGTTGAGTGGCTCTCATATGCATTATTGTTGATCTAACAAAGAGTCCATATTACCTTGTCTTCTCCTTTGAATAAATGCTGCAGATTCCAGCTTAGTCCAATGCATGTGCACTATTATTATGTATCCACAGCATTCGGTCGTGCAAATGAAAGGCAATAATGACGATATATGATGAAATGATTGAGATGAGGAAAAGCTAGTATGAACTCGACCTATCTTGTTTTTGTAAATATGATTATTTCATCGTTCTTGATTCAGCCAATTATGAATGAAACATGTTTGCAATGACAATTAGAGATTATAGTTACTCATGCCATGCTTAATTAGCTAGGAGTTTTTAATGGTTTACCTTGCGTGCCAACGTGCTATTAAAATGGTTGTGATGTGGTATGATAGGATGGTATCCTCCTTTGAATGATTCAAGTGGCTTGACTTGGCACATATTCACGCATGTAGTTGAAACAAAATCAACATGGCCTCCACGATATTTATGTTCATGGTGATTTATATCCTACTCATGCTCGCACTCAATGTTGGTTAGTCTCAATGCATGTTTATGACTGTTGTCGCTCTCTAGTTAGTCGCTTCCCAGTCTCTTTCTAGCCTTCACTTGTACTAAGCGGGAATACTGCTTGTGCATCCACTTCCATAAACCCCAAAGCTGTTCCATATGAGTCCACCATACCTTCTTATGTGCGGTATTTTTCCTGCCATTTCAAGTAAATTTGCATGTGTCTAAACCTTAAAATAATAATCTGTTTTGTATGCTCGAATAGCTCATGTATCAACTAGGGCTGTCAATATCTTCCATGCTAGGTGGGTTATTCTCATGATGAGTGGACTCCTCTCATCATTCACGAGAAAATGGCCAGTAACTAGGATGCCCAGTCCCTTCCTCAAAGCAAATCAAATCAAAGTAATTGCAAACAAAACTCCCTCAGGATTGTTGTTAGTTGGATGGTACCCGTTGTTTTGGACCAACCGTGGAGTATGTTTGTTGGTGGTGGGGGACTATAAACTTTACCATTCTGTTTGGGAACCGCCTATAATGTATGTAGCATGGAAGATACTGAGATTTCTTAGTTGCTATGTTGACAATGAAAGCATACCGCTCAAAATATTATTTATCTCTATTTCAAAACCCGAGCTCTGTCACCTCTGCAAATCCCTACTTTCCTCTGTGAAGGGCCTATCTATTTACTTTTATTGCTGAGTCATCATCCTCTTATAAAAAGCACCAGTTAGAGAGCACAACTGTCATTTGTATGCATTGTTATTAATTTATATTGAGTATGACTGTGACTGGATCTCTTTTACCATGAATTACAATGTCTAGTCAGTCCTTGATCTTCAGGCGGGCTCTGCATTTATGTTTTGTGGTCTTAGAAAGGGCTAGCGAGATATCATCTTGTTATATCATATAATGATTGTTTTGAGAAAGTGTTGTCATCCGAGATTTATTATTATTGCTCGCTGGTTGATTATGCCATCGATATGAGTAAACGTGAAACTTGAATGATGGCTTTACATATTTGCAACAACAAGATCAAACAAAGTTTGTAAAAGTTTTTCTTTATCACTCTCAGTTTGTCAACTGAATTGCTTGAGGACAAGCACTGGGTTAAGCTTGGGGGAGTTGATACGTCTCCGTCGTATCTACTTTCCCAAACTCCCTTGCCGTTGTTTTGGACTCTAACTTGCATGATTTGAATGGAACTAACCCAGACTGACGCTATTTTCAGCTGAATTGCCATGGTGTTATTTTTGTGCAGAATAAAAAGTTCTCAGAATGACCTGAAACTTCACGGAGATAAGTTTTGGAATTAATAAAAAATATTGGTGAAAGAAACAAGTGAAGGGGGCCCACACCCTGGCCACAAGGGTGGGGGGCACGCCCACCCCCTGGAGCGCGGCACCCGACCTTGTGGGCCCCCTGAAGCTCCACCGACCTCAACTCCAACTCCATATATTCTCTTTCAGGGAGAAAAAATCAGAGAGAAGGATTCATCGTGTTTTACGATACGGAGCCGCCCCCAAGCCCTTTTCTTCCTGTGGGGGAGATCTGGAGTCCATTTTGGGCTCCGGGGAGGGGAATCCATCACCATCACCATCGTCATCATCAACCATCCTCCATCACCAATTTCATGATTCTCACCGTCGTGCGTGAGTAATTCCATTGTAGTCTTGCTGGACTGTGATGGGTTGGATGAGATCTACCATGGAATCGAGTTAGTTTTGTTAGGGTTTGATCCTTAGTATCCACTATGTTCTAAGATTGATGTTGCTATGACTTTGCTATGTCTAATGCTTTTTACTAGGGACCGAGTGCCATGATTTCAGATCTGAACCTATTATGTTTTCATGAATATATTTGTGTTCTTGGTCCGATATTGCAAGATATAGTTACCTACTACGTGTTATGATCCGGCAACCCCGGAGTGACAATAGTCGGGTGAAGGAAATATGCCCTAGAGGCGATAATAAAGTTGATTATTTATATTTCCTTATATCATGCTAAATGTTTATTATTCATCTAGAATTGTATTAACTGGAAACTTAATGCATGTGTGAATACATAGACAAACAGAGTGTCCCTAGTATGCCTCTACTTGACTAGCTCGTTAATCAAAGATGGTTATGTTTCCGAGCCATAGACATGTGTTGTCATTTGATGAACGGGATCACATCATTAGAGAATGATGTGATGGACAAGACCCATTTGTTAGCTTAGCATTATGATCGTTTAGTTTTATTGCTATTGCTTTCTTCATGACTTATACATGTTCCTCTGACTATGAGATTATGCAACCCCCGAATACCGAAGGAACGTCTTGTGTTCTATCAAACTTCACAACGTAACAAGGTGATTATAAAGATGCTCTATAGGTGTCTCCAATGGTGTTTGTTGAGTTGGCATAGATCAAGATTAGGATTTGTCACTCCGTGTATCGGAGAGGTATCTCTGGGCCCTCTCGGTAATGCACATCCACCATGAGCCTTGCAAGCAATGTGTCTAATGAGTTAGCCATGGGATGATGCATTGCGGAACAAGTAAAGAGACTTGCCGGTAACGAGATTGAACTAGGTATGATGATACCGACAATCAAATCTCGCAAGTAACATACCGATGACAAAGGGAACAATGTATGTTGTTATGCGCTTTGACTGATAAAGATCTTCGTAGAATATGTAGGAGCCAATATGAGCATCCAGGTTCCGCTATTGGTTATTGACCGGAGATGTGTCTCGGTCATGTCTACATAGTTCTCGAACCCGTAGGGTTCGCACGCTTAATGTTCAATGATGATTTTTATTATGAGTTATGTGATTTGATGAACCGAAGATTGTTTTGAGTCCCGGATGAGATCACGAACATAACGAGGAGTCCTGAAATGGTCGAGACAAAAAGATTGATATATTGGAAGGTTGTGTTTGGACACCGGAATGGTTTCGGAAAGGTTCGGGCATTTTTCGGAGTACCGGGGGTTATCGGAACCCCTTAGGGAGTTAATGGGCATTCATGGGCCCTAGTGGAGTGAGGAGGCGGCGGCGAGGTGGTGGTGTCCCGTCCCCCAAGCCCAATCTGAATTGGACTAGGGTTGGGGGGTCGGCCCCCTTTCCTTCTCTTCTCCTCCTCCTTCCCTCCTTCTCCTAGTGGGAATAGGAAAGGGGGGGAATCCTACTTGGACCGGGAGTCCAAGTAGGACTCCCCCCATGGCGCGCCCCCCTTGGGCCGACCACCTCTCCTCCCCCTGTATATACGTGGGAGGGGGCACCCCAAAGGCACATGAAGTCTTCTCTTAGCCATGTGCGGGGCCCCCTCCATAGTTACACACCTCAGTCATATCGTCGTAGTGCTTAGGCGAAGCTCTGCGCCGGTAACTTCATCATCACCGTCGCCATGCCATCGTGCTGACGGAACTCTCCTGCGTCCTCAACTGGATCAAGAGATCAAGGGACGTCATTGAGCTGAACGTGTGCTAAACACGGAGGTGCCGTACGTACGGTGCTTGGATCGGTTGGATCGCGAAGACGTTCGACTACATCAACCGCGTTACTAAACGCTTCCGCTTGGTCTACGAGGGTACGTGGACATACTCTCCCCTTTCATTGCTATGCATCTCCTAGATAGATCTTGCGTGATCGTAGGAATTTTTTTGAAATACTATGTCCCCCAACAGTGGCATTCGAGCCAGGTCTATGCGTAGATGTTATATGCACGAGTAGAACACAAAGAGTTGTTGGCGATAATAGTCGTACTGCCTACCAGCAACGTCTTAATTTGATTCGGCGATATTGTTGGATGAAGCGTCCCGAACCGACATTACATGACCGCGTTCAAGAGACTGGTTCTACCGACGTGCTTCGCACACAGGTGGCTAGTGGGTGTCTGTTTCTCCAACTTTAGTTCAATCGAGTTTGACTATGCCCGGTCCTTGTTGAAGGTTAAAACAACACACTTGATGAAAAATCGTTGTGGTTTTGATGCGTAGGTAAGAACGGTTCTTGCTAGAAGCCCGTAGCAGCCATGTAAAACTTGTAGAAAACAAAGTAGAGGACGTCTAACTTGTTTTTGTAGGGCATGTTGTGATGTGATATGGTCAAGACGTGATGATACATAAATTGTTGTATGAGATGATCATGTTTTGTAACAGTTATCGGCAACGGGAAGGAGCCATATGGTTGTCGCTTTATTGTAAGAAATGCAATTGCCATGTAATTGCTTTACTTTATCACTAAGCAGTAGCGATAGTCGTAGAAGCAATAGTTGGCGAGACGACAACGATGCTACGATGGAGATCAAGGTGTCAAGCCAGTGACGATGGTGATCATAACGGTGCTTCGGAGATGGAGATCACAAGCACAAGATGATGATGGCCATATCATATCACTTATATTGATTGCATGTGATGTTTATCTTTTATGCATCTTATCTTGCTTTGATTGACGGTAGCATTATAAGATGATCTCTCACTAAATTTCAAGATAAAAGTGTTCTCCCTGAGTATGCACCGTTGCCAAAGTTCGTCGTGCCCAGACACCATGTGATGATCGGGTGTGATAAGCTCTATGTTCACATACAATGGGTGCAAGCCAGTTTTGCACACGCAGAATACTCGGATTAAACTTGACGAGCCTAGCATATGCAGATATGGCCTCGGAACACTGAGACCGAAAGGTCGAACGTGAATCATATAGTAGATATGCTCAACATAGTGATGTTCATCATTGAAAACTACTCCATCTCACGTGATGATCGGACATGGTTTAGTTGATATGGATCACATGATCATTTGATGACTAGAGAGATGTCTATCTAAGTGGGAGTTCTTAAGTAATATGATTAATTGAACTTTAATTTGTCATGAACTTAGTACCTGATAGTATTTTGCATGTCTATGTTGTTGTAGATCAATGTCCCGTGCTACCGTTCCTTTTATTTTTAATGCATTCCTAGAGAAAGCTAAGTTGAAAGATGATGGTAGAAATTACACGGACTGGGTCCGTAACTTAAGATTATCCTCATTGTTGCATGGAAGAATTACATCCTGGAAGCACCGCTAGGTGCAAAACCCGCTGCAGGAGCAACTCCAGATGGTAAGAACGTCTGGCAGAGCAAAGCTGATGACTACTCGATAGGTCAGTGTGACATGCTTTACGGCTTAGAATCGGGACTCAACGATGTTTTGAATGTCATGGAGCATATCAGATGTTCCATGAGTTGAAGTTAATATTTCAAGCAAATGCCTGGATTGAGAGATATGAAGTCTCCAATAAGTTCTATAGATGCAAGATGGAGGAGAATAGTTTTGTGAGTGAACATATACTCAGAATGTTTGGGTACCACAACCACTTGACTCAACTGGGAGTTAATCTTCCTGATGATAGTGTCATTGACAGAGTTCTTCAATCACTGCCACCAAGCTACAAAAGCTTCATGATGAACTATAGTATGCAAGGGATGGATACGACAATTCCCGAACTCTTCGCAATGCTAAAAGCTGCAGAGGTAGAAATCAAGATGGAGCATCAAGTGTTGATGGTTAACAAGACCGCTAGTTTCAAGAAGAAGGGCAAAGGGAAGAAGGGGAACTTCAAAAAGAACGGCAAGCAAGTTGCTGCTCAAGTGAAGAAGCCCAAGTCTGGACCTAAGCCTGAGACTGAATGCTTCTACTGCAAAGGGACTGGTCACTAGAAGCGGAACTGCCCCAAGTATTTGGCGGAAAAGAAGGATGGCAAAGTGAAAGGTATATTTGATATACATGTTATTGATGTGTACCTTACTAATGCTCATAGTAGCGCCTGGGTATTTGATACTGGTTCTGTTGCTCATATTTGCAACTCAAAACAGGGGCTATGGATTAAACGGAGATTGGCTAAGGACGAGGTGACATGCGCGTCGGAAATGGTTACAAGGTCGATGTGATCGCCGTCGGCACGCTACCTCCACATCTACCTTTAGGATTAGTTTTAGACCTGAATAATTGTTATTTGGTGCCAGCGTTAAGCATGAACATTATATCTTGATCTTGTTTGATGCGAGACGGTTATTCATTTAAATCAGAGAATAATGGTTGTTCTATTTATATGAGTAATATCTTTTATGGTCATGCACCATTGATGAGTGGTCTATTTTTATTGAATCTCGATAGTAGTGATACACATATTCATAGTATTGAAGCCGAAAGATACAAGTTTAATAATGATAGTGCAACTTCTTTGTGGCACTGCTGTTTAGGTCATATTGGTGTAAAGCGCATGAAGAAACTCCATGCTGATGGACTTTTGGAATCACTTGATTATGGATAACTTGATGGTTGTGAACCATGCCTCATGGGCAAGATGACTAAGACTCCATTCTCCGGAACAATGGAGCGAGCAACAGACTTGTTGGAAATAATACATACTGATGTATGCGGTCCGATGAGTGTTGAGGCTCGCGGCGGGTATCGTTATTTTCTGACCTTCACAGATGATTTGAGCAGATATGGGTATATCTACTTGATGAAACATAAGTCTGAAACATCTGAAAAGTTGAAAGAATTTTAGAGTGACATCGAAAATCATCGTAACAAGAAAATAAAGTTTCTACGATCAGATCGTGGATGTGAATATTTGAGTTATGAGTTTGGTCTTCATTTGAAACAATGTGGAATAGTTTCGCAACTCATGCCACCTGGAACACCATAGCGAAATGGTGTGTCCGAACGTCATAACCGCACTTTATTAGATATGGTGCGATCTATGATGTCTCTTACTGATTTACCGCTATTGTTTTGGGGTTATGCTTTAGAGACGGCTGCATTCACGTTAAATAGGGAACCATCTAAATCCGTCGAGACGACACCATATGAACTATGGTTTGGCAAGAAACCCAAGTTGTCGTTTTTTAAAATTTGGGGCTGCGATGCTTATGTGAAAAAGCTTCAACCTGATAAGCTCGAACCCAAATCAGAGAAATGTGTCTTCATAGGATACCCAAAGGAAACTGTTGGGTACACCTTCAATCACAGATCCGAAGGCAAAATATGCGTTGCTAAGAATGGATCCTTTCTAGAGAAGGAGTTTCTCTTGAAAGAAGTGAGTGGGAGGAAAGTAGAACTTGATGAGGTAATTGTACCTTCTCCCTTATTGGAGAGTAGTTCATCACAGAAATCAGTTCTAGTGATTCCAACACCAATTAGTCAGGAAGCTAATGATGATGATCGTGAAACTTTGGATCAAGTTACTACCGAACCTCGTAGGTCAACCAGAGTAAGATCCGCACCAGAGTGGTATGGTAATCATGTTCTGGAGGGCATGCTACTTGACCATGACGAACCTACAAACTATGAGGAAGCAATGATGATCCTAGATTCCGTTAAATGGTCTGAGGCCATGAAATCTGATATGGGATCCATGTACGAGAGTGTGGACTTTGGTTGACTTGCCCTATGATCGGCAAGCAATGGAGAACAAATGGATCTTCAAAAGAAGACTGACGCTGATGGTAATGCTACAGTCTACAAAGCTCGACTTGTTGCGAAAGGTTTTTGACAAGTTCAAGGAGTTGACTACGATGAGACCTTCTCACCCGTAGAAATTCTTAAGTCTGTCAGAATCATGTTAGCAATTGCCGCATTTTATGATTATGAAATCTGGCAAATGGATGTCATAACTGCATTCCTTAATGGATATCTTAAAGAAGAGTTGTATATGATGCAACCAGAAGGTTTTGTCAATCCAAAAGGTGCTAACAAAGTGTGCAAGCTCCAGCGATCCATTTATGGACAGGTGCAAGCCTCTCGGAGTTGGAATATATGCTTTGATAGTGTGATCAAAGCATATGGTTTTATACAGACTTTTGGAGAAGCCTATATTTACAAGAAAGTGAGTTGGAGCTCTGTAGCATTTCTGATATTATATGTGGATGACATATTTGTTGATAGGAAATGATACTGAATTTCCGAATAGCATAAAAGGATACTTGAATAAGAATTTTTCAATGGAAGACCTCGATGAAGCTACTTATATATTAGGCATCAAGATCTATAGAGATAGATCAAGATGCTTAATTGGACTTTCACAAAGCACATTCCTTGATAAAGTTTTGAAGAACTTCAAAATGGATCAAGCAAAGAAAGGGTTCTTGCCTGTGTTACAAGGTGTGAAGTTGAGTCAGACTCAATGCCCGACCACTACAGAAGATAGAAAGAAAATGAAAATCATTCCATATGCCTCAGCCATAGGTTCTATCATGTATGCAATGCGGTGTACCAGACCTGATGTGTGCCTTGCTATTAGTTTAGCAGGGAGCTACCAAAGTAATCCAGGAGTGGATCACTGGACAACAGTCAAGAACATCCTGAAATACCTGAAAAGGACTAAGGATATGTTTCTCGTTTATGGAGGTGACAAAGAACTCATCGTAAACGGTTACGTCGATGCAAGCTTTGACACTGATCCGGATGACTCTAAGTCATAAACCGGATACGTATTTATACTGAATGGTGGAGCTGTCAGTTGGTGCAGTTCCAAGCAGAGCCTCGTGGCAGGATCTACGTGTGAAGCGGAGTACATAGCTTCTTCGGGAAGCAGCAAATGAAGGAGTCTGGATGAAGTTCATATCCGATCTAGGTGTCATACCTAGTGCATCGGGTCCAATGAAAATCTTTTGTGACAATACTGGTGCAATTGCCTTTTCAAAGGAATCCATATTTCACAAGAGAACCAAGCACATTAAGAGACGTTTCAATTCCATCCGCTATCAAGTCAAGGAGGGAGACATAGAGATTTGCAAGATACACACAGATATGAATGTTGCAGACCCGTTGACTAAGCATCCCTGACGAGCAAAACATGATCAGCACCAAGACTCCATGAGTGTTAGAATCATTACTATGTAATCTAGATTATTGACTCTAGTGCAAGTGGGAGACTGAAGGAAATATGCCCTAGAGGCAATAATAAAGTTGATTATTTATATTTCCTTATATCATGATAAATGTTTATTATTCATGCTAGAATTGTATTAACCGGAAACTTAATGCATGTGTGAATACATAGACAAACATAGTGTCCCTAGTATGCCTCTACTTGACTAGCAAATACAACTATATAAGGTCCGAACTTATCACAAGCAAATACAACTGCTAAAAATTCCTTTTAGTAGTAGCATAATTTCTTTGGGCACTGTCTAGAGTTTTACTAGCATATTGGATAACATTTAATTTCTTATCAACTCTTTGTCCTAGAACAACTCCTATAGCATAATCACTAGCATCACACATAATTTCAAATGGTAAATTCCAATCAGGAGGCTGAACAATAGGTGCAGAAATCAAAGCTTTCTTAAGTATTTCAAATGCTTCTACACAATCATCATCAAAGACAAAATGAACATCTTTTTGTAAGAGATTAGTCAGAGGCCTAGAAATTTTAGAGAAGTCCTTAATGAACCTCCTATAAAAACCAACATGACCAAGGAAACTTCTTATACCTTTAATGTCCTTAGGACACGACATCTTTTCAATAGCATCAACCTTAGCTTTACCAACTTCAGTACCTCTTTCAAAAAATTTATGCCCCAAGACAATACCTTCATTAATCATAAAGTGGCAGTTCTCCCAATTCAATACAAGATTAGTTTCTTCACATCTCTGCAAAACTCGATCAAGGTTGCTTAAGCAATCATCAAAAGAAGTTCCATATACAGAAAAATCATCGATGAATACCTCAACAGTCTTTTCACAGAAGTCAAAGAATATAGTAGTCATACATCTTTGAAAGGTAGAAGGTGCATTGCATAAACCAAAAGGCATACGTCTATAAGCAAAGGTACCGAAAGGACAAGTAAAAGTGGTCTTTTCTTGATCCTCTTTTGGCACATGTATTTGAGAGAAACCAGAATAACCATCAAGAAAGCAAAATTGTGTATGTTTGGATAGTCTTTCTAGCATTTGATCAATAAAAGGTAAAGGGTAATGATCCTTTTTAGTAGCTTTATTTAATTTGCAGAAATCAATTACCATTCTATAGCCCGTAACAATTCTTTGTGGGGTCAATTCATCTTTATCATTAGGAACAACAGTAACACCTTCGTTCTTAGGGACACAATGGACAGGACTTACCCACTGACTATCAGCAACGGGATAAATTATACCTGCCTCCAGAAGCTTTAGTATTTCTTTTCTTACCACTTCTTTCATCTTAGGATTTAACCGTCATTGGTGATCAATAACCGATTTCGTGTCTTTCTCCAATTTTATGTTGTGTTGGCATAGAGTGGGACTAATGCCCTTAAGATCATCAAGATATATCCATAGCAGCACGGTGCTTGTTCAGAGTTTTCAATAATTTCTTTTCTTCATATTCTGAAAGGTTAGCACTAATAATAATAGGATATATCTTTTTCTCATCAAGATAAGCATATTTAAGAGTATCAGGTAAAGGTTTAAGCTCAAACACGGGATCACCCTTGGGTGGAGGAGGATCTCCTTGGATTTCAACAGGCAAGTTGTGTTTCAAAATAGGTCCTTGTTTAACGAATACTTCATCTATTTCCCTTCTTTCATTCATAAACATATCATTTTCATGGTCTAGCAAATATTGTTCTAAAGGATCACTAGGAGGCATGGCAATAGAAGCAAGACCAATAATTTCATCTTTACTAGGCAATTCTTTATCATGGGGTTGTCTATGAAATTCAGCAAAATTAAACTGATGATACATATCCCCCAAACCAATAGTAACAACATCCTTTTTGCAATCTATCCTAGCATTAACAGTATTCAAGAAGGGTCTACCAAATATAAAGGGACAAAAGTTATCTTGTGGGGAACCAAGAACAAGAAAATCAGCAGGATATTTAACTTTCCCACACAAGACCTCAACATCTCTAACAATCCCAACTGGTGAAATAGTGTCTCTATTGGCAAGCTTAATAATAACATCAATTTCCTCTATCTCAGAAGGTGCAATATCATGCATAATTTCTTTGTATAAGGAATAAGGTATTGCACTTGCACTAGCACCCATATCACATAAGCCATGACAGAAATGATCTCCTATTTTAACAAAAATAATAGGCATGCCTACAACAGGTCTATGCTTATTTTTAGTATCGGGTCTAGCAATTCTAGCAGCTTCATCACAGAAGTAAATAACATGCCCATCAATATTATCAACCAAGAGATCTTTAACCATATCAATACTAGGTTCAACTTTAACTTGCTTAGAGGGTTTAGGTGCTCTAGTATTACTCTTAAAAACCATTGTTGAAGCTTTAGCATGATCCTTTATTCTGACAGGGAAAGGTGGTTTCTCAATATAAGTAGTAGGAACAACCGAATCATTATAAGTGATAGTCTTTTCTTCAACTTTAATAGGTGCGACTACTTTTACTTCAATGGAAGGATTATATTTAAACCACTTCTCCTTGGGGAGATCAACATGAGTAGGAAAGGATTCACAAAAAGAAGCTACTATCTCAGAGTCAAGTCCATATTTAGTGCTAAATTCACAGAAAACATCGGTATCCATAAAAGATTTGACACAATCAAACTTAGGTGTTATACCTGACTCCTTACCTTCGTCGAGATCCCAATCATCAGAGTTGCGTTTAATTCTTTCCAATAAATCCCATTTGAATTCAATAGTCTTCATCATAAAAGATCCAGTACAAGAAGATCGAGCATGGAGCGATTACCGAGAGAAAGCCGAGGATAATTTTTTTTAATAATAATTTCTCTTGAGAGCTCATGATTGGGGCATGAATATAACATTGAATTAAGCCTCCACAAGCTTGAGCGATGCTTTCTCCTTTGCGAGGCCAAAAATTATGTATATAACTACGATCACGATGAACAAGCTGCATAGGATAAAACTTCTGATGAAATTCCAATTTCAATCGGTTGTAGTTCCATGATCCCATATCATCACATAGCCTAAACCATGTCAATGCCTTTCCCTTAAAAGATAAATGGAAGACCTTCTTATTGATAACATCCTCGGGCATACATGCAAGCTTAAATAGTCCACAAACTTCATCCACATAGATTAGGTGCAAATCGGGATGCAGTGTTCCATCTCCTGTAAAAGGATTAGCTAGCAGTTTCTCTATCATGCCCGAAGGAATTTCAAAGTAAACATTTTCAGTAGGTTCAGTAGGTTGAGGAGCAACTCTTTGCTCAACTGGTCGGGGTGAAGATACCCCGAACAAGCCCCTCAAAGGATTATGTTCCATAGTAACAAGTGACAGTAAATTTCAACACACTATATAAATTTTTCCTTACCAAATTCCACCTAACAAAGGCGCTTCACTCCCTGGCAATGGCGCCAGAAAAGAGTCTTGATGACCCACAAGTATAGCAGATCTATCGTAGTCCTTTAGATAAGTAAGAGTGTCGAACCCATCGAGGAGCAGAAGGAAATGATAAGCAGTTTTCAGTAAGGTATTCTCTACAAGCACTGAAATTATCGCTAATAGATAGTTTTGTGATAAGTTATTTGTAACGGGTAACAAGTAATGAAAGTAAATAAGGTGCAGCAAGATGGCCCAATCTTTTTTGTAGCAAAGGACAAGCCTGGAAAAACTCTTATATAAAGGAAAACTCTCCCGAGGACACATGGGAATTATCGTCAAGCTAGTTTTCACCACGCTCATATGATTCGCGTTCGGTACTTTGATAATGTGATATGTGAGTGGACTGGTGCTTGGGTTCTGCCCTTCCTTGGACAAGCATCCCACTTATGATTAACCCCTCTTGCAAGCATCCGCAACTACAAAAGAAGTATTAAGGTAAACCTAACCATAGCATGAAACATATGGATCCAAATCAGCCCCTTACGAAGCAACTCATAAACTAGGGTTTAAGCTTCTGCCACTCTAGCAACCCATCATCTACTTATTACTTACCAATGCCTTCCGCTAGGCCCAAACAATGGTGAAGTGTCATGTAGTCTATGTTCACATGACACCACTAGAGGAGAGACAACATACATCTCATCAAAATATCGAACGAATACAAAATTCACATGACTGCTTATAGCAAGACTTTTCTCATGTCCTCAGGAACAAACGTAACTACTCACAAATCATATTCATGTTCATAATCAGAGGGGTATTAATATGCATAAAGGATATGAACATATGATCTTCCACCGAATAAACAACCCAGCATCAACTACAAAGAGTAATCAACACTACTAGCAACCCACAGGTACCAATCTGAGGCTTTGGGACAAAGATTGGATACAAGAGATTAACTAGGGTTTGAGATGAGATGGTGCTGGTGAAGATGTTGATAGAGATTGACCACCTCTTGATGAGAGGATCAATGGTGATGACGATGGTGATGATTTCCCCCTCCCGGAGGGAAGTTTCCCCGGTAGAACAGCTCTGCCGGAGCCCTAGATTGGTTCTGCCTTGTGGCAGCGGAGTTTCGTCCCGTGAGCTAGCTTATGATTTTTTCCAGGGTAAAACTCATATAGCAGAAGATGGGCACCAGAGGCCTGCTAGGGGGCCCACGAGGCAGGGGGCGCGCCCAGGGTGTAGGGCATGCCCCCACCCTCGTGGATGGTGGGTGGCCCCCCTCTGCTACTTCCTTCACCCAATATTTTTTATATATTCTGAAATGTGCTCCCGTGAAGTTTCAGGACTTTTGGAGTTGTGCAGAATAGGTCTCTAATATTTGATCCTTTTCCAGCCCATAATTCTAGCTGCCGGCATTCCCCCTCTTCATGTAAACCTTGTAAAATAAGAGAGAATAAGCACAAGTATTGTGACATAATGTGTAATAACATCCCATAATGCAATAAATGTCAATATAAAAGCATGATGCAAAATGGACGTATCATTGTTCCATGCTATTATATTATCTGTTTTGCATGTTTAATGGGCTTTAATATGCATTTTTATATTATTTTTGGGACTAACCTATTAACCGGAGGCCCAGTGCGAATTGATGTTTTTTTGCCTATTTCAGTGTTTCACAGAAAAGCAATATCAAACAGAATCTAAACGGAATGAAACCTTCGGGAGAATCTTTTTTTGGAACAAACACAATCCAGGAGACTTGGAGTGGAGGTCAAGGAAGCAACGAAGCGGCCACGAGGTAGGGCGGCGCTCCCCCCACCCTCATGGGCCCCTTGTAGCTCCACCGACCTATATATACTCTTATACCCTGAAAACAACCTGGAGAGCCATGAAACCACTTTTCCACCGCCACAACCTTCTCCGGCAATCTGCCGGAGGGGGATTCGATCACGGAGGGCTTCAACATCAACACCATAGCCTCTCCGATGATGTGTGAGTAGTTTACCACAGACCTTCGGGTCCATATTTATTAGCTAGATGGCTTATTCTCTCTCTTTGGATCTCAATACAAAGTTCTCCTCGATGTTCTTGGAGATCTATTCGATGTAATACTTTTTGCGGTGTGTTTGACGAGATCCGATGAATTGTGGGTTTATGATTAAGATTATCTATGAACAATATTTGATTCTTCTCTGGATTCTTATATGCATGATTTGATATCTTTGCAACTCTCTTCGAATTATTAGTTTGGTTTGGCCTACTAGATTGATCTTTCTTGCAATGGGAGAAGTGCTTAGCTTTGGGTTCAATCTTGCGGTGTCCTTTCCCAGTGACAGCAGGAGCAGCAAGGCACGTATTGTAATGTTGCCATCAAGGATAAAAAGATGGGGTTTATATCATATTGCTTGAGTTTATCCCTCCACATCATGTCATCTTGCCTAATGTGTTACTCTGTTCTTATGAACTTAATACTCTAGATGCATGCTGGATAGCGGTCGATGTGTGGAGTAATAGTAGTAGATGCAGAATCATTTCGGTCTACTTGACACGGACGTGATACCTATGTTCATGATCGTGCCTAGATATCATCGTAACTATGCGCTTTTCTATCAATTGCTCGGCAGTAATTTGTTCACCCACCATAATATATGCTATCTTGAGAGAAGCCACTAGTGAAACCTATGCCCCCGGGTCTACTTTACATCATATAAGTTTCCAATCTACAATTCTAGTTTACTATTTATTTTGCAATATTGACTTTTCGATCTATACAATAAAAATACCAAAAATATTTATCTTATTATCTTTATCAGATCTCACTTTTGCAAGTGGCCGTGAAGGGATTGACAACCCCTTTATCACGTTGGTTGCAAGGTTCTTATTTGTTTGTGCAGGTAATAGGTGACTTGCGTGTAGTCTCCTACTGGATTGATACCTTGGTTCTCAAAAACTGAGGGAAATACTTACGCTACTTTGCTGCATCACCCTTTCCTCTTCAAGGGAAAACCAACGCATGCTCAAGAGGTAGCACTTTCTTCATGACTTATTCATATTCCTCTGACTATGAGATTATGCAACCCCCGAATACTAGAGGAACACCTTGTGTGCTATCAAACGTCACAACGTAACTGGGTGATTATAAAGATGCTCTACAGGTGTCTCCGATGTTGTTTGTTGAGTTGGCATAGATCGAGATTAGGATTTGTCACTCCGTGTATCAGAGAGGTATCTCTGGTCCCTCTTGGTAATGCACATCACCATGAGCCTTGCAAGTAATGTGTCTAATGAGTTAGCCACAGGATGATGCATTACGGAACGAGTAAAGAGACTTGCCGGTAACGAGATTGAACTAGGTATGATGATACTGACGATCGAATATCAGGCAAGTAACCTACCGATGACAAAGGGAACAATGTATGTTGTTATGCGGTTTGACCGATAAAGATCTTCGTAGAGTATGTAGGAGCCAATATGAGCATCCAGGTTCCTCTATTGGTTATTGACCGGTGATGTGTCTTGGTCATGTCTACATAGTTCTCGAACCCGTAGGGTCCACACGCTTAACGTTCGATGATGATTTATATTATGAGTTATGTGATTTGATGAACCGAAGTTTGTTCGGAGTCCCGGGTGAGATAACGGACATAACAAGGAGTCTCTAAATGGTCGAGACATAAAGATTGATATATTGGAAGGTTGTGTTTGGACACCGGAATGGTTTCAGAAAGGTTCGGGCATTTTCCGGACTACCGGGGGTTACCGGAACCCCCCCCCCCCTCGGGGAGTTAATGGGCCTTCAGGGGCCCTAGTGGAGATACGAGGCGGTGGCCAGGTGGTGGCGCACGCCCCCCAAGCCCAATCCGAATTGGACTAGGGTTGGGGGGGGCCCTTTCCTTCTCTTCTCCTCCTCCTTCCCTCCTTCTCCTAGTGGGAATAGGAAAGGGGGGGCGAATCCTACTTGGACGGAGAGTCCAAGTAGGACGCCCCCCATGGCGCCCCCCTTAGGCCGGCCACCTCTCCTCCCCCTTTATATACGTGGGAAGGGGGCACCCCAAATACACACCAAGTCTTATCTTAGCCATGTGAGGTGCCCCCCTCCATAGTTACACGCCTCGGTCATATCGTCGTAGTGCTTAGGCGGAGCTCTGCGCCGGTAACTTCATCATCACCGTCGCCACGCCATCATGCTGATGGAACTTTCCCTCGTCCTCAACTGGAAGAGACCGAGGTACGCCATCGAGCTGAGCGTGTGCTGAACGTGGAGGTGTCGTACGTTTGGTGCTTGGATCGGTTGGATCGCGAAGACGTTCGACTACATCAACCACGTTACTAAACGCTTCCGCTTTCGGTCTATGAGGGTACATGGACATACTCTCCCCTCTTGTTGCTATGCATCTCCTAGATAGATCTTGCGTGATCGTAGGAATTTTTTTGAAAAAATGTGTTCCCCAACAGCGGGACCACTCCCGGTGATGACTGTAGTTTGGCGAGTTCATGTATTCACTAAGTGTTAATGCTTTGATCTGGTACTCTATTAAAAGGAGGCCTTAATATCTCTTAGTTTCCAATAGGACCCCGCTACCACGGGAGGGTAGGAATAAAGATGTCATGCAAGTTCTTTTCCATAACCACGTATGACTATATATATTCAGTATACATGCCTACATTATATTGATGAACTGGAGCTACTTCTGTGTCACCCTATGTTATAACCATTGCATGAAGAATGCTATCCGACATAATTATCCATCATTGATCCATTGCCTATGAGCTCGTTTCATATTGATCTTTGCTTCATTACTTTTCCGCTGCCAATGTTACGATCGCTACAAAACTGCTACTGTTACTTTTGCCACTGTTACCGTTACTTCCATACTACTTTGCCACTAAATACTTTGCCGCAGATATTAAGTCTTTCAGGTGTGGTTGAATTTGACAACTCAGGTGCTAATACTCGAGAATATTCTTTGGTTCCCCTTGTGTCAAATCAATAAATTTGGGTTGAATACTCCTCCCTCTTCCTTCCTCAGTATTCCCTCCCCCTCCTCTCCCTCCTCCTCCCACCGCCCTCCTCCCTCCTCCTCCGGCCAAGCCCTCCTTCCTCCTGTCTTTCGCCCAAGTCCTCCTCCTCCTCTGGCCAACCCTCCTCCGCCAGCCCCTCCTCCCACCCCTCCCTCCTCCCCTCCTCCTCTCTCCTCCCTCCTCCTCCTCCCACCCCCTGCTCCCTCCTACCTCCCTCATCTCTCCTCACTCTGTTCTTGCATTATGTAGTTTTTTTAGTATAATAGAATGTAGATTATTTGCATTGAATAGAAAGTAGATTATTTCAATGTAGGTATTTTGAATAGAGCATATATTTTTCGTAAATGTAGGTCATTTGGATAGATAAGAAAATTAGTAAATGTAGCTATTTTGAAATGAATATTTTCAATGTTGGTGTTTGAATAGAGTGGATTTTTTTAGTAAATTTAGGTGTTTGAATAGAGTAGATTTTGTAGTAAATGTAGCTGTTTGAATAGAGTAGATTTTTTTAGTAAATGTAGGTGTTTGAATAGAGTAGATTTTTTAGTAAGTGTGAATGAGCACCAAGTTTGTATGCTCATGTGTTTATGCTTAGGTGATAGTTTATAGTGTTTAGAGTGAATTAGTAAAAATTCAAACATAGTTAATAGATTTAGTTGATATGTAACACTTTGATTGTAGAATGTAGGTTTTTTTGAATAGTATAGATAGGTAGAATTTTGTTGTAGAAGGTAGATATAAATTATTTTTGTTTATATTTTGTTTTTGCAGAAATCAAGGAGCCCCACATCATCCCCGTCACCGACCCCCTCCGACCTTGAGGTGAGACCAGCCAAATCCCCATGTTGACGATGATGTAGATGTTTTAATAGATGTAGTAGAGTAGTAGATGAGTAGCTGTGACAATTTCCATGGAATAGAAAATTCTCAATGTAGGTCTTTCAAATATGATGGATATTTAGACATGTCATATGTAGTGTTGTTTACTAATAGTGCTTGCCCAAGTGGCCTATGTTTGCAGGGAACACCTCAGAGTGGCCTATGTTTTGCCGGAGTGTTGATTAATTTCCATTACGGCAAATTTCAGGCGCTCGATATATGTCCTTTTTAGCAAAGGTCATGCCAGATTTTTCCGTGGATTTTTGCATGACTTGTGCTAGAATATGTAGGAAATATCGAGCCGCTTGGATTTTCTAGAAAGATAATTAAGCGACATTTTGGGTTGACTTTAAGTCTTTCGAGACTCCACCATATATGAGAGAAGAAGAATGCCGACTGTTGTCATGGGGGTCGTTCTTCCTCTTCTTTCTCATGATAGATCTTTTGGTAATGCACGGGAAGGAAGAGAAGAACGACCATCACCGACGGTCACAAAAATCAGAGAGGAATCAATGAGGGAGAGTCTCCACCATATATGAGAGGACGAAGAATCCCGACTGTTGTCGTGGGGGTCACTTCTCCTTCGTTCCCGTGTTCTAGGCATTTTGGTGTAATGCACCCGGGGACAAAGGGAGGAGCGACCATCACCGACGGTCAAATATATTCACCATGTGAGCTGAGAGTTTTCAAGAAAAGACTCGACAGGCCGATATTCAACCCGTGATGAATAATAATGATCTAATTTAGTTTTTGTAGTACATATATTTAATTTTAGAATTTTAATCTTTGAATTATGAAGATAGGAAATGTCTGACAACGACGATAGGATCCCGGAGTGCGGCTGCTGCGGCGACGACCGAGGTATGTGCAGCATGCCTCGCCTGTTAGACAGTCGGCGCTTCAGTATTAAGCTTGACAAGACCTTCGATGTTGAAATGGTACGCAACGACAAGTCCTTTTTCATAATTAAGCATGACTTCTGCTTCTTCAATGTGTAATTTCTGTCTTTTACAATTCGACTAGCTTATCCCATGCCATGCAAGACGCTATATCTTGGAGCATCTTAATTTCGAAGATAATAAAAATATGGAGACAAAGATAGTTCATCTCAGGACCCATCATGGTTATGACTTTGTTGTCAAGCAATACAATTCGGAGAGCGTATCCCATTTTGGTTGCTCGAATTGGGAAGCACTGTGCAAGGCGTATGATTTTCAGGAGGGTATGCATGTCACCTTCTATCTTGGTGATCCTGAAGATGACATGGACGAAGATAATGTCGACGAACATAATGTCGATGAAGATAATATTGATGAAGCTAATATCAACATTTGAGTCCTTGTTGATACGCTTCCACTTGTACCTCTATGTGAGTTTCTCAAACATATTTATTAAGTAATTTATATTGTTTATTTCAAAATAGTTGAGAGCTTATTTCCATTGACAGCTTATTTTCATTCTTCAAAAAATGTACGGAAAATGGTAGACAGAACCTACTACACTAATGGCGCAAAATTAACTTATGAGAAGAAAGATCATATTATCTCATTTATTATTGATGTTCAGAATTACAATATCAATTATGGTACTCTTGCACATTATGGTCAATACGTGCCACTAGTGCATGTTTTGAACTACGGTAACATCCATGGAGATGGCATGGTAAGATTTTTTTTACTATTTATGACATTCGTGCATATTTTGCACAAATTCTTTTAAATCTAAACTACATTGCTAACTACGACATTATTATTATGTTTTTCAACAGAAAATCCCGAAGGATTGTGTGCTGATGTCGCTTGAAGCTACGTCGGTATTTCCCTAAAGAGGAAGGGATGATGTAGCACAATGGCGGTAGGTATTTCCCTCATATATGAAACCAAGGTTATCGAACCAGTAGGAGAACTAAGCAACACAATGTAAACATCCCCTGCACACAAATAACAACCACTCGCAACCCGACGTGTTAAATGGGTTGTCAATCCCTTTCGGGTAACGGTGCCAGAAATGGCACGTGGATGGGAGAAAGTTGTAAATATTGATAGATCGAACACCAAATAAAATAAATTGCAGCAAGGTATTTTTGGGTATTTGGTTTAATAGATATGAAAATAAAAGCAAATAAAAATATATCGCAAAGGCAGATAATATGAGAAAGAGACCCGGGGGCCGTAGGTTTCACTAGTGGCTTCTCTTGAGAAAAATAGCAAAGCAGTGGGTGAGCAAATTACTGTTGGGAAATTGATAGAACCTCAAATAATTATGACGATATCCAGGCAATGATCATTACATAGGCATCACGTCCAAGATTAGTAGACCGACTCCTGCCTGCATCTACTACTATTACTCCACACATCGACCGCTATCCAGCATGCATCTAGTGTATTAAGTTCATGGAAAAACGGAGTGATGCAATAAGAATGATGACATGATGTAGACGAGATCAGTTTATCTATGGTGGTAGATATAGATCCCATCTTTTTATCCTTAGTAGCAACAATACATACATGTCGGTTCCCTTTATGTCACTGGGATCAAGCACCGTAAGATCGAACCCACTACCGGGCACCTCTTCCCATTGCAATATAAATAGATCAAGTTGGCCAAATAAAACCAAAATATCAGAGAAGAAATACGAAGCTATAAGATATCATGCATAAAAGAGATCAAAGAAACTCAAATACTTTCATGGATATAAAAAGATAGATCTGATCATAAACTCAAAGTTCATCGATCCCAACAAACACACCGCAAAAGAGTTACATCATATGGATCTCCAAGAGACCATTGTATAGATAATGAAGAGAGAGAGAGATGAAGCCATCTAGCTACTAACTAAAAACCCAAAGGTCTACAAAGAACTACTCACGCATCAACGGAGAGGCACCAATGGAAGTGGTGAACCCATCTGTGATGTTGTCTAGATTGGATTTGGTGGTTCTGGACTCTGCGGCAGCTGGATGAATATTTCGTCGACTCCCCTAGGGTTTCTAGAATATTGGGGTATTTATAGAGCAAAGAGGCAGTCCGGGGGGCACCCGAGGTGGGCACAACCCACCAGGGCGCGCCTAGGCCTCCTGGCGTGCCCTGGTGGGTTGTCCCCTCCTCGGGACTCCCCCCAGGTGCAACCAGGGCCCAATGTCTTCCTTCTGGTCCATAAAATATCTTCGTAAAGTTTCACGACATTTGGACTCCGTTTGATATTGATTTTCTGTGATGTAAAAAACATGGAAAAAACAACAACTGGCACTTGGCACTGTGTCAATAGGTTAGTACCAAAAAATGATATAAAATGATTATAAAGCATCCAAGATTGATAATAAAACAGCATTGAACAATAAAAAATTATAGATACGCTGGAGACGTATCATGTGCCTGATCTGATGTTTCCAAAAGGTTGGCTTGATGTTATTAGCTTATGGCCATGTCATCCTAGGCTTCACCGCTATTCATACCGGATTTCTAAAACCGATGAAGACATGACCATGAAAGAATGAAAAAATGTATGGTCAATCATAGCGAGCTACTTGGAAGCAACATTGTGCGAAGCGCAAGAATTGGAGACATGATAATCTCCATTCTCCATAATGGAGCATCAGGGCCTATCTTGTTTTATGCTATTTTACCTTAGAGAGGGTAGTAGGTCTAGCTAATACTCATGAATATGTGCTAAGAACAATTAAGTAGGGTTGGTTAGATGACTATGATGATGATGAGTATGGCTTGTTATTATGATAACGATGATGATTTATTAGATGACTATGATGATGATGAGTATGACTTTTTATTATGATAACAAGTAGAAGTTGTTAGATGACTATGATGATGATGAGTATGACTTGTTATTATGATAATGATGATGAGTTACTATTAATGATGATGATGCTTAGTTGTTATATCAATATGAGCATCATCAGTTATTATATATATATCAGTGGGTGAAATAGACATGGATTAGATTCAAGTGGAGGAAACACATGGTGCAGATCGAAAGTACTACTAATCCAAATTTGTGTTGGGGAACGCAGTAATTTCAAAAAAAAATCCTACGCACACGCAACATCATGGTGATGCATAGCAACGAGAGGGGAGAGTGTTGTCCACGTACCCTCGTAGACCATAAGCGGAAGCATTATGACAATGCGCTTGATGTAGCCGTACGTCTTCATGATCGACCGATCCTAGTACTGAAAGTATGGCACCTCCGCGATCTGCACACGTTCGGCTCGGTGACATCCCACGAACTCACGATCCAGTAGAGTGTTGAGGGATAGCTTCGTCAGCACGACGACGTGATGACGGTGATGATGATGCTACCGAAACAAGGCTTCGCCTAAGCACCTCTATGATATGACCGAGGTGGATTATGGTGGAGGGGGCATCGCACACGTCTAAGAGATCAATGATCAACTTGTGTGTTCATGGGGTGCCCCCCTCCCCGTATATAAAGGAGTGGAGGAGGGGAGGGGCTGGCCCTCTCTATGGCGCGCCCTAGGGGAGTCCTACTCCCACCGGGAGTAGGATTTTCCCCCTTCCCTAGTTGGAGTAGGAGAGGAAGGGAAGGAGAAGTAGGAGAGAAGGAAAGCCCCACCCCCCCCCCCCCAAACCTATTCCAATTCGGCCTCCTGGCCAAGGGGGCGCACCAGCCCCTTGTGGGCTGGTGTGCTTCCTTCTTATGGCCCATAAGGCCCATAACTTCTCCTGGGGGGTTCCGGTAACCTCCCGGTACTCCAGAACAATGTTCGAACCACTCGGAACCATTCCGATGTCCAAACATCGGCTTCCAATATATCGATCTTTATGTCTCAACCATTTCGAGACTCCTCGTCATGCCCGTGATCACATCCGGGAGTCCGAACAACCTTCGGTTCATCAAAACACATAAACTCATAATACTGATCGTCACCGAACGTTAAGCGTGCGGACCCTACAGGTTCGAGAACTATGTAGACATGACCGAGACATGTCTCCAGTCAATAACTAATAGTGGAAACTGGATGTTCATATTGGCTCCCACATATTCTACAAAGATCTTTATCGGTCAAACCGCATAACGATATATGTTGTTCCCTTTGTCATCGGTGTGTTACTTGCCCGAGATTCGATCATCGGTATCTCAATACCTAGTTCAATCTCGTTACCGGCAAGTCTCTTTACTCGTTCTATATTTCATCATCCCGCAACTAACGCATTAGTCACAATGCTTGCAAGGCTTATAGTGATGTGCGTTACCGAGAGGCCCCAGAGATACCTCTCCGATACTCGGAGTGACAAACCCTAATCTCGATCTATGCCAACTCAACAAACACCATTGGAGACACCTGTAGAACACCTTTATAATCACCCAATTACTTCTGATGTTTGGTAGCACACAAAGTGTTCCTCCGGTATTCGGGAGTTGCATGATCTCATAGTCATAGGAACATGTATAAGTTATGGAGAAAGCAATAGCAACAAACTAAATGATCATCGTGTTAAGCTAACGGATGGGTCAAGTCAATCACATCATTCTCTAATGATGTGATCCTATTAATCAAATGACAACTCATGTCTATGGTTAGGAAACATAACCATCATTGATTCAACGAGCTAGTCAAGTAGAGGCAAACTAGTGACACTTTGTTTGTCTATGGATTCACACATGTGCTAAGTTGCTGGTTAATACAATTCTAGAATGAATAATAAACATTTATCATGATATAAGGAAATATAAATAACAACTTTATTATTGCCTCCAGGGCATATTTCCTTCAGTCTCTCACTTGCACTAGATTCAATAATCTAGTTCACATCGCCATGTGATTTAACACCAATAGTTCACATCACCATGTGATTAACACCCATAGTTCACATCGCATGTGACCAACACTCAAAGGGTTTACTAGAGTTAGTAATCTTAGTTCACATCGCCATGTGATTAACACCCAAAGTGTACTAAGGTGTGATCATGTTTTGCTTGTGAGAGAAGTTTAGTCAACGGGTCTTCCATATTCAGATCCGTATGTATTTTGCAAATTTCTATGTCAACAATGCTCTGCACGGAGCTACTCTAGCTAATTACTCCCACTTTCAATATGTATCCAGATTGAGACTTAGAGTCATCTCGGTCAGTGTCAAAACTTGCATCGACGTAACCCTTTACGACGAACCTTTTGTCACCTCCATAAACGAGAAATATTTCCTTAGTCCTCTAAGGATAATTTTGACTGTTGTCCAGTGATCTACTGCTAGATCACTATTGTACTCCCTTGCCAGAATCATGCCAAGGTATACAATAGGACTGGTACGCAGCATAGCATACTTTATAGAACCTATGACTGAGGCATAGGGAATGACTTTTCATTCTCTTTCTATTTTCTGTTGTGGTCGGATTTTGAGTCTTTACTCAACTTCACAGCTTGCAAAATAGGCAAGAACTCCTTCTTTGACCGTTCCATTTTGAACTACTTCAAAATCTTGTCAAGGTATGTACTCATTGAAAAATCTTATCAAGCGTCTTGATCTATCTCTATAGATCTTAATGCTCAATGTGTAAGAAACTTCACTGAGGTCTTTCTTTGAAAAAATCTTATTTAAGTATCCTTTTATACTATCCAGAAATTCAGTATCATTTCCGATCAACAATATGTCATCCACATATAATATCAGAAATGCTATAGAGCTCCCACTCACTTTCTTGTAAATACAGGCTTCTCCAAAAGTCTGTATAAAACTATATGCTTTGATCAACTCATCAAAGCGTATATTCCAACTCCGAGATGCTTGCACCAGTCCATAGATGGATTGTTGGAGCTTGCACACTTTGTTAGCACCTTTAGGATTGACAAAACTTTCTTGTTGTATCATATACAACTCTTCTTTAAGAAATCCATTAAGGAATGCAATTTTGACATCCGTTTGCCAGATTTCATAAAATGTGGCAATTGCTAACATGATTTGGACAGACTTAAGCATCGCTACGAGTGAGAAAATCTCATCGTAGTCAACACCTTGAACTTGTCGAAAACCTTTTTGCGACAATTTGAGCTTTGTAGATAGTAACACTACTATCAGCGTTCGTCTTCCTCTTCAAGATCCATTTATTCTCAATGGCTCGCCAATCATTGGGCAAGTCAATCAAAGTTCATACTTTGTTCTTTATACATGGATCCCATCTCAGATTTCATGGCCTTTAAGCCATTTCGCGGAATCTGGGCTCATCATCGCTTCCTCGTAGTTCGTAGGTTCGTCATGGTCTAGTAACATGACTTCCAGAAAGGATTACCGTACCACTCTAGTGCGGACCATACTCTGGTTGTCCTACGAGGTTCGGTAGTAACTTGATCTGAAGTTTCATGATCATCATCATTAGCTTCCTCACTAATTGGCGTAGAAATCACTAGAACTGATTTATGTGATGAACTACTTTCCAATTCAGGAGAAGGTACAATTACCTCATCAAGTTCTACATTCCTCCCATTCACTTCTTTCAAGAGAAACTTCTTCTCTACAAAGGATCCACTCTTAGCAACAAAGATCTTGCCTTTCGGATATGTGATAGAAGGTGTACCCAACAGTTTCTTTTGGGTATCCTATGAAGACGCACTTTTCCGATTTGGGTTTGAGCTTGTCAGGCTAAAACTTTTTCACATAAGCGTCACAACCCCAAACTTTAAGAAATGACAGCTTAGGTTTCTAGACAAACCATAGTTCATACGGTGTCGTATCAACGGATTAGACGGTGCCCTATTTAACGTGAATGTAGCTGTCTCTAATGCATAACCCCAAAACGATAGTGGTAAATCGGTAAGAGACATCATAGATTGCACTATATTTACCTCATAATAAAGCAAATTGGGTTTCTTTCGTCCGTCATAGCATTTTTTAGAAAAGTCCCTCTATTTCAGAGAATTCAACCCGCAGTTCTGTTTTAAGTTAAAACGAATCGTTATTTTCATATTTTACACAAAAGTCCCTAAATTTTCTTGAAATCAACCCATCGTCCAGATTTAAGTCACACCCAAACCGTTATTTTACATTTTTCTAACCCCCCCCCCTGATGTTTTAGGTAATTCATCCGCGGATCATATTTAAGTCAAACAAATGCTTTTTAAAATATCCATATCTTTTAAATCGTAACTCCGATTTAAACATGTTATATATGAAATTCGATTAGAAAAATATGTAGAATATGAATATGGGATTATTTTTACCTGTTAAGTATTTTTAAATATTATTTTGGAATATATTTGAGTCAAACCAAATGATTTTCTAAATTATCTGTATCTTTTAAACCGTAACTTCGATTTTAACATATTATATATGAAATTTTATTAGAAAAATGTGTGGAATCTAAATATGATGTTAATTTTACCTGTTAAATATTTTTAAAATATTGTTATGGAAGCAAACTTATAATTTATAGTGCAAGATTCATTTTTTTTCATACCGGCGGCGATCCGATTGCAAATAAACACCCCACTATAACCATATACGGAAAAGAAAATATCAATAACTACACATGCATACCTCTGAAAAATGTCACAGGGGAAAACAACAGATTTCTCATCGCGAGAGTGAGAGAAAGCGAGCGAGAGAGAGAGGGAGAGAGAGACGCCTTCGGATTAACCATATTCAACACACGTTTGTTGTTGTTTTGTGTGAACACCGAGGCCATCGCCAGGGAGAGTGAGAAGGAGGATAAGTGGCAACACAAATATGATGCCTCGCAAAAATAAAGAAGATGGACCTGTTGTGATTTGAGTCTCTCACGTTCCAACGCACGGGCTCTTTTGCTAGTATCAAATAAAGTACAGTTATGACGTTCAGACACACCATTATGTTGTGGTGTTCCAAGTGGCATGAATTTGTGAAACTATTCCACATTGTTTTAGTTGAAGACCAAACTCGTAACTCAAATATTCGTCTCCACGATCAGATCGTAGAACTTTATTTTTTGTTTACGATGATTTTCCACTTCACTCTGAAATTATTTGAACTTTTCAAATGTTTCTGATTTATGTTTCATCAAGTAGATATACCCATATCTGCTCAAATCATCTGTGAAGGTCAGAAAATAACGATACCTGCCGCGAGCCCCAACACTCATCGGACTGCATACATCAGTATGTATTATTTCCAACAAGTATGTTGCTCGCTCCATTGTTCCGGAAAACGGAGTCTTAGTCATCTTGCCCATGAGGCATGGTTCGCAAGCATCAACTGATTCATAATCAAGTAATTCCAAAAGCCCATCAGCATGGAGTTTCTTCATGCGCTTTACACCAATATGACCTAAACGGCAATGTCACAAATAAGTTGCAGTATCATTATTAACTTTGCATCTTTTGGCTTCAATGTTATGAATATGTGTATCACTACGATCGAGATTCAATAAACCATTTATATTGACTGTATGACCATAGAAGGTTTTATTCATGTAAATAGAACAACAATTATTCTTTGACTTAAATAAATAATAGTATTGCAGTAAACATGATCCAATCATACTCATGCTCAACGCAAACACCAAATAACATTTATTTAGGTTCAACACTAATCCCAAAAGTATAGGGAGTGTGCGATGATGATCATATCAATCTTGGAACCACTTCCAACACACATCATCACTTCATCCCTTAACTAGTCTCTGTTCATTCTGCAACTCCCGCTTCGAGTTACTAATCTTAGCAACTGAACTAGTATCAAATACTGAGGGGTTGCTATAAACACTAGTAAAGTACACATCAATAACATGTATATCAAATATACCTTTGTTCACTTTGCCATCCTTCTTATCCGCCAAATACTTGGGCAGTTCTGCTTCTAGTGACCAGTTCCTTTGCAGTAGAAGCACTTAGTCTCAAGCTTAGGTCCAGACTTGGGCTTCTTCACTTGAGCAGCAACTTGCTTGCCATTCCTCTTAAAGTTCCCCTTCTTCCCTTTGCCCATTTCTTGAAACTAGTGGTCTTGTCAACCATCAACACTTGATGCTTTTCTTCATTTCTACCTTCATTGATTTTGGCATCAGGAAGAGCTCGGGAATCGTTTCTGTTATCCCTTGCATATTATAGTTCATCACGAAGTTCTAGTAACTTGGTGACAGTGAGTAAAGAACTCTGTCAATCACTATCTTATCTAGAAGATTAACTCTTGATACGTCCCCAACGTATCTATAATTTTTGATTGTCCCATGCTATTATATTATCTGTTTTGGATGTTAATGGGCTTTATTTTACACTTTTATATTATTTTTGGGACTAACCTACTAACCCAAGGCCCAGTGCAAATTGTTGTTTTTTGCCTATTTCAGTGTTTCAGAGAGAAGGAATATCAAACGGAATCCAAACGGAATGAAACCTTCGGGAGAGTTATTTTTGGAACAAATGTGATCCAGAGGACTTGGAGTGGACGACAAGAAACAAACGAGGAGTCCATGAGGCAGGGGGCGCGCCCTCCCCCCTCATGGGCCCCTCGTGGCTCAATCGGACTACTTCTTCCTCCTATATATATTCATATACCCCAAAAACATCCAAGAGCACCATGAAACCCTATTTCCACCGCTGCAACCTTTTGTACCCAAGAGATCCCATCTTGGGGCCTTTTCCGGAGCTCCGCCGGAGGGGGCATCGATCACGGAGGGCCTCTACATCAACTCCATGGCCTCTCCGGTGATGTGTGAGTAGTTTACTTCAGACCTTTGGGTCCATAGTTATTAGCTAGATGGCTTCTTCTCTCTCTTTGAATCTCAATACAATGTTCTCCTCGGTCTTCTTGGAGATCTATTTGATGTAACTCTTTTTGCGATGTGTTTGTCGAGATCCGATGAATTGTGGGTTTATGATCAAGTCTATCTATGAACAATATTTGATTCTTCTCTGAAATCTTTTATGCATGATTGGTTATCTTTGCAAGTCTCTTCGAATTATCAGTTTGGTTTGACCTACTAGATTGATCTTTCTTGCAATGTGAGAAGTGCTTAGCTTTGGGTTCAATCTTGCGGTGCTCGATCCCAGTGACATAAAGGGAAACGACACGTATTTTATTGTTTCCATCAAGGATAAAAAGATGGGGGTTTATATCATATTGCTTGAGTTTATCCCTCTACATCATGTCATCTTACCTAATGCGTTACTTTGTTCTTATGAACTTAATACTTTAGATGCATGCTGGATAGCGGTTGATGTGTGGAGTAATAGTAGTAGACGCAGGAAGGAGTCGGTCTACTTGTCACGGACGTGATGACTATATACATGATCATGCCTAGATATTCTCATAATTATTTGCTTTTCTATCAATTGCTCGACAGTAATTCGTTCACCTACCATAATACTCATGCTATCTTGAGAGAAGCCACTAGTGAAACCTATGGCCCCCGGGTCTATTCTCCATTATATTAGTCTTCCATCAGCGAGCTATTTCTATTACCTTTTATTTTGCAATCTTTACTTTTACTCTTTATCATAAAAATACCAAGAATATTATCTTATCATCTCTATCAGATCTCACTCTCGTAAGTGACTGTGAAGGGATTGACAACCCCTTTATCGTGTTAGTTGCGAGGTTCTTATTTGTTTGTGTAGGTACGAGGGACTTGCATGTGGCCTCCTACTGGATTGATACCTTGGTTAAAACTAAGGGAAATACTTACGCTACTTTGATGCATCACCCTTTCCTCTTCAAGGGAAAGCCAACGCAATGCTCAAGAGGTAGCAAGAAGGATTTCTGACGCCCTTTACGGGGAGTATACGCACAAGTCAAGACATACCAAGTACCCATCACAAACTCTTATCTCTCGCATTACATTATTTGCCATTTGCCTCTTGTTTTCCTCTCCCCCACTTCACCCTTGCCATTTTATTCGCCATCTTCTTCCGTTCCCCTTCTCTTTTCTAGTTCATCTCTTTTTGCTTATTTCTTGTTTGCTTGTGTGTTGGATTGCTTGCTTATCACGATGTCTCAAGACAATACTAAATTGTGTGATTTTTCCAATAACAACAATAATGATTTTATTAGCACTCCGATTGCTCCTCTTACCGATGCTGAATCTTGTGAAATTAATGTTGCTTTGCTGAATCTTGTTATGAAAGATCCATTTTCCGGCCTTCCTAGTGAAGATGTCGCTACCCATCTAAACAAATTTGTTGATTTGTGTGATATGCAAAATAAGAAAGATGTGGATAATGATATTGTTAAACTGAAGCTATTCTCGTTTTCCCTTAGAGATCATGCTAAAACTTGGTTTTCGTCTTTGCCTAAAAATAGTATCAATTCATGGAATAAGTGCAAAGATGCTTTTATCTCTAAGTATTTTCCTCCCGCTAAGATCATCACTCTTAGAAACGATATTATGAATTTTAAGAAACTTGATCATGAACATGTTGCACAAGCTTGGAAGAGGATGAAATTAATGATATGTAATTGCCCTACACATGGTTTTGAATCTTTGGATGATTATACAAAAAATTTACGCCGGATTGAATTTTGCTTCTAGAAACCTTTTAGATTCGGCCGCGGGAGGCACTTTTATGGAAATCGCTTTAGGAGAAGCTACTAAATTCCTAGATAATATTATGGTTAATTATTCTCAATGGCACACTGAAAGATCTAATAATAAAAAGGTGCATGCTATAGAAGAAATCAATGTTTTGAGTGGAAAGATGGATGAGCTTATGAAATTGTTTGCTAATAAGAGTGTTTCTTCTGATCCAAATGATATGCCTTCATCTACCTTGATTGAGAATAATAATGAATCTTTGGATGTGAATTTTGTTGGTAGGAATAATTTTGGTAATAACGCATATAGAGGTAATTTTAATCCTAGGCCGTTTCCTAGTAATTCCTCTAATAATTATGGTAAATCCTACAACAGTTCTTATGGAAATTATAATAAGATGCCCTCGTATTTTGAATCTAATATTAAAGAATTTATTAGTTCGCAAAAGAGTTTCAATGCTTTGATTGAAGGAAAATTGTCTAAGATTAATGAGTTGGCTAGGAACGTGGATAGAATTTCCCTTGATGTTGATTCTTTGAAACTTAGATCTATTCCACCTAAGCATGATATCAATTACTCTCTCAAAGCTATGAGAATTTCCATTGATGAGTGCAAAGAAAGAACTGCTAGGATGCGTGCTAAAAAAGATTGCTTTGTGAAAGCGTGTTCTTCTAGTTTCCATGATAATAATGATGAAGATCTAAAAGTTATTGATGTGTCCCCTATTAAATCTTTGTTTTGCAATATGAATCTTGATAATGATGGGACTGGACATGAGTCAACTTTAGTTAGAAGGCGTCCCAATGACTCGGAGTTTTTAGATCTTGATGCAAAAATTGATAAAAGTGGGATTGGAGAGGTCAAAACTTTAAATAGCAATGAACCCACTATCTTGGATTTCAAGGAATTTAATTATGATAATTGTTCTTTAATAGATTGTATTTCCTTATTGCAATCTGTGCTAAATTCTCCGCTTGCTTATAGTCAAAATAAAGCTTTTACTAAACATATCGTTGATGCTTTAATGCAATCTTATGAAGAAAAGCTTGAATTGGAAGTTTCTATCCCTAGAAAACTTCATGATGAGTGGGAACATACTATTAAAATTAAAATTAAAGATCATGAATGTTATGCTTTGTGTGATTTGGGTGCTAGTGTTTCCACGGTTCCTAAAACTTTGTGTGATTTGCTAGGTTTTCGTGAATTTGAAGATTGTTCTTTAAACTTGCATCCTGCGGATTCCACCATTAAGAAACCTATGGGAAGAATTACTGATGTTCTTATTGTTGAAAATAGGAATTATGTGCCCTTAGATTTCATTGTTCTTGATATAGATTGCAATCCTTCGTGTCCTATTATTCTTGGTAAACCTTTCCTTAGAACGATTGGTGCAATTATTGATATGAAAGAAGGGAATATTATATTCCAATTTCCGTTTAGGAAGGGCATGGAACACTTTACTAGAAATAAAATTAGATTAACTTATGAATCTATTATGATATCCACTTACGGATTGCATACCAAAGATGATAATACCTAGATCTATCCTTGCTTTTATGCCTAGCTAGGGGCGTTAAACGATATCGCTTGTTGGGAGGCAACCCAATTTTATTTTTGTTCCTTGCTTTTTGATTCTGTTTTGTAATAAATAATTCATCTAGTCTATGTTTAGATGTGGTTTTATGCTTTTAATTAGTGTTTGTGCCATGTAGACCCTTTGGGAAGACTTGGGGAGAGTCTTTGCGATCTTGCTGTAAAAAACAGAAACTTTAGCGCTCACGAGATTTGCTGCCATTTTTTACGGGAGAGTGATATTTAGTTAATTCTTTTTTAATATGATTAATAGATAAATTCCTCACATCCAGCAATTTATTTTATAAATTTTGGGGTTCCATAAGTATTCGAAACGTACAGATTACTACAGACTATTCTGTTTTTGACAGATTCTGTTTTTCGTGTGTTGTTTGCTTATTTTGATGAATCTATGCAGTGCTCAAGAGGTAGCGACTCCCACTTGATTCAAGTGATTGTAGTACTCAGACATTCTGAGCACATGCTCACTAGCTGAGCTATTCTCCTCCATCTTATAGGAAAAGTGCTTGTCAAAGGTCTCATACCTTTTGACATGGGCATGAGTCTGAAATACTAATTTCAACTCTTGGAACTTCTTATATGCTCCATGGCGTTCAAAACATTTTTGAAGTCCCGGTTCTAAGTCGTAAAGCATGGTTCACTAAACAAGCAAGTAGTCATCATTACCGAGCTTTGCCAAACATTCATAACGTCTGCATCTGCTCCTGCAATAGGTCCGTCACCTAGCGGTGCATCAAGGACATAATTCTTCTGTGCAGCAATGAGGATAATCCTCAGATCACGGAGCTAGTCCGCATCATTGCTACTAACAACTTTCAACATAGTTTTCTCTAGGAACGTATCATAAATAAAACGGGGAAGCTCTATGCGAGCAATTGATCTACAACATAGATATGCAAATACTATAAGGACTAAGTTAATGATAAATTAAAGTTCAATTAATCATATTACTTAAGAACTCCCACTTAGATAGACATCCCTCTAATCATCTAAGTGATCACGTGATCCCTATCAACTAAACCATGTCCGATCATCACGTGAGATGGAGTAGTTTTCAATGGTGAACATCACTATGTTGATCATATCTACTATATGATTCACACTCGACCTTTCGGTCTCAGTGTTCCGAGGCCATATCTGCATATGCTAGGCTCGTCAAGTTTAACCCGAGTATTCTGCGTGTGCAAAACTGGCTTGCACCCGTTGTATGTGAATGCAGAGCTTATCACACCCGATCATCACGTGGTGTCTCGGCACGACGAACTGTAGCAACGGTGCATACTCAAGGAGAACACTTATACCTTGAAATTTAGTGAGAGATCATCTTATAATGCTACCGTCGAACTAAGCAAAATAAGATGCATAAAGGATAAACATCACATGCAATCAATATAAGTGATATGATATGGCCATCATCATCTTGTGCCTTTGATCTCCATCTCCAAAGCACCGTCATGATCACCATCGTCACCGGCTTGACACCTTGATCTCCATCGAAGCATCGTTGTCGTCTCGCCAACTATTGCTTCTACGACTATCACTACCGCTTAGTGATAAAGTAAAGTAATTACATGGCGATTGCATTTCATAAAATAAAGCGACAACCATATGGCTCCTGCTAGTTGCTGATAACTGTGTTACAAAACATGATCATCACATACAATAAAATTTAGCATCATGTTTTGACCATATCACATCACAACATGCCCTACAAAAACAAGTTAGACGTCCTCTACTTTGTTGTTGCAAGTTTTACGTGGCTGCTATGGGCTGAGCAAGAACCGTTCTTACCTACGCATCAAAAACCATAACGCGGTATAGTGATTGCTTTTTGATCTTTAGAAAGAACTTTGTTCATTGAATCCGGTTCAACTAAAGTTGGAGAAACTGACACCCACCAGCCACCTGTGTGCGAGGCACATCGGTAGAACTAGTCTCGCGTAAGCGTACGTGTAATGTCGGTCTGGGCCGCTTCACCCAACAATACCGCAGAACCAAGAATCAACTAGTGACGGCAAGCAATATGTATATACCCACGCCCACAACTCCTTTGTGTTCTACTCGTGCATATAACATCTATGCATAAACATGGCTCGGATGCCACTGTTGGGGAACACAGTAATTTCAAAAAAAAAACCTACGCACACGCAAGATCATGGTGATGCATAGCAACGAGAGGGGAGAGTGTTATCCACGTACCCTCGTAGACCGTAAAAGGAAGCGTTATGACAACGCGGTTGATGTTGTTGTACGTCTTCACGATCGAACGATCCTAGTACCGCAAGTAGGGCACCTCCACGATCTGCACACGTTCGGCTCAGTGACGTCCCACGAACTCACGATCCAGCAGAGTGTCGAGGGAGAGCTTCGTCAGCACGACGGCGTGATGACAGTGATGATGATGCTACCGGAATACGGTTTCGCCTAAACACTGCTACGATATGACCGAGGTGGATTATGGTGGAGGGGGGCACCACACACGGCTAAGAGATCAATGATCAACTTGTGTGTTCATGGGGTGCCCCCTCCCCGTATATAAAGGAGTGGAGGAGGGGAGGGGCCGGCCCTCTCTATGGCGCGCCCTAGGGGAGTTCTACTCCCACCGGGAGTAGGATTCGCCCCCCCCCCCCTTCCCTAGATGGAGTAGGAGAGGAAGGGAAGGAGGAGTAGGAGAGAAGGAAAGCCCCCCCAAACCTATTCCAATTCGGCCTCCTGCCCAAGGGGGGCGCACCAGACCCTTGTGGGCTGGTGTGCTTCCTTCTTATGGCCAATAAGGCCCATAACTTCTCCCGGGGGTTCCGGTAACCTCCCGGTACTCCGAAAAAATGTCTGAACCACTCGGAACCATTCCGATGCCCAAACATTGGCTTACAATATATCGATCTTTATGTCTCGACCATTTCTAGACTCCTCGTCATGCCCGTGATTGCTACCTCTTGAGCACTACATTGAATTTCCTTGAAGAGGAAAGGATGATGCAGCAAAGTAGCGTAAGTATTTCCCTCAGTTTTTGAGAACCAAGGTATCAATCCAGTAGGAGGCTACACGCAAGTCCCTCGTACCTGCACAAAACAAATAACTCCTCGCAAACAACGCAATAAGGGGTTGTCAATCCCTTCACAGTCACTTCCGAGAGTGAGATCTGATAGATATGATAAGATAATAGTTTTGGTATTTTTATGATAAAGATGCAAAGTAAAATAAAAGAAAAGTAAAAAAGCAAAGGAAATAACTAAGTATTGGAAGATTAATATGATGTACATAGACTCGGGGGCCATAGGTTTCACTAGTGGCTTCTCTCAAGAGCATAAGTATTTTACGGTGGGTGAACGAATTACTGTTGAGCAATTGACAGAATTGAGCATAGTTATGAGCATATCTAGGTACGATCATGTATATAGGCATCACGTCCGAGACAAGTAGACCGACTCCTGCCTGCATCTACTACTATTACTCCACTCATCGACCGCTATCCAGCATGCATCTAGAGTATTAAGTTCATGAAAACAGAGTAACGCCTTAAGCAAGATGACATTATGTAGAAGGATAAATTCATGCAATATGGTAAAAAAACATCTTGTTATCCTCGATGGCAACAATACAATATGTGCCTTGCTGCCCCTACTGTCACTGGGAAAGGACACCGCAAGATTGAACCCAAAGCTAAGCACTTCTCCCATTGCAAGAAAGATCAATCTAGTAGGCCAAACCAAACTGATAATTCAAAGAGACTTGCAAAGATAACCAATCATACATAAAAGAATTCAGAGAAGATTCAAATATTGTTCATAGATAATCTTGATCATAAACCCACAATTCATCAGTCTCAACAAACACACCGCAAAATGAAGATTACATCGAATAGCTAGATCTCCACAAGAGAGGGGGAGAACATTGTATTGAGATCCAAAAAGAGAGAAGAAGCCATCTAGCTAATAACTATGGACCCGAAGGTCTGAGGTAAACTACTCACACTTCATCGGAGAGGCTATGGTGTTGATGTAGAAGCCCTCCATGATGGATGCCCCCTCCGGCGGAGCTCCGGAATAGGCCCCAAGATGGGATCTCGTGGATACATGAAGTTACGACGGTGGAATCAGGGTTTTGGCTCCGTATCTGATCGTTTGGGGGTACGTAGGTATATATAGGAGGAAGGAGTACGTTGATGGAGCATCAGGGGGCCCATGAGTGTGGAGGGCGCGCCCCCCAACCTCGTGGCCTCCTCCTTTATTTCTTGACGTAGGGTCCAAGTCTCATGTATCATGTTCGGTGAGAAAATCACGTTCCTGAAGGTTTCATTCCGTTTGTACTCCGTTTGATATTCCTTTTCTTCGAAACCCTAAAATAGGCAAAAAAACAACAATTCTGGGCTGGGCCTCCGGTTAATAGCTTTGTCCCAAAAATAATATAAAAGTGGATAATAAAGCCCAATAATGTCCAAAACAGTAGATAATATAGCATGAAGCAATCAAAAAATTATAGATACGTTGGAGACGTATCAAGCATCCCCAAGCTTAATTCCTGCTCGTCCTCGAGTAAGTAAATGATAAAAAAGATCATTTTTTATGTGAAGTGCTACTTGGCATAATTTTAATGTAAAACTTCTTAATTGTGGAATGAATATTCAGATCCGAAAGATTCAAGATAACATTTTAATATTGACATAAAAATAATAATACTTCAAGCATACTAACAAAGCAATCATGTCTTCTCAAAATAACATGGCCAAAGAAAGTTATCCCTACAAGATCATATAGTCTAGCTATGCTCTATCTTCACCACACAAAGTATTTAAATCATGCACAACCCTGATGACAAGCCAAGCAATTGTTTCATACTTTTGACATTCTCAAACTTTTTCAATCTTCATGCAATACATGAGCTTGAGCCATGGATATAGCACTATATGTGGAATAGAATGGTGGTTGTGGAGAAGACAAAAAGGTAGAAGATAGTCTCACATCAACTAGGTGTATCAACGGGCTATGGAGATGCCCATCAATAGATATCAATGTGAGTGAGTAGGGATTGCCAGGCAATGGATGCACTAGAGCTATAAGTATATGAAAGCTCAACAAAAGAAACTAAGTGGGTGTGCATCCAACTTGCTTGCTCATGAAGACCTAGGGCATTTTGAGGAAGCCCATCATTGGAATATACAAGCCAAGTTCTATAATGAAAAATTCCCACTAGTATATGAAAGTGACGAAATGAGAGACTCTCTATCATGAATATCATGGTGTTACTTTGAAGCTCAAGTGTGGTAAAGGATAGTAACATTGTCCCTTCTCTCTTTTTCTCTCATTTTTTTATTTGGGCCTTTTCTTTTTATATGGCCTCTTTTCTTCCCTTTTTTTTGTCTGGAGACTCATCCCGACTTGTGGGGGAATCATAGTCTCCATCATCCTTTCCTCACTGGGACAATGCTCTAATAATGATGATAATCACACTTTTATTTTCTTACAACTCAACAATTACAACTCGATACTTAGAACAAAATATGACTCTATATGAATGCCTCCGGCGGTGTACCAGGATATGCAATGAATCAAGAGTGACATTTATGAAAGAATTATGAATGGTGGCTTTTCCACAAATACGATGTCAACTACATGATCATGCTAAGCAATATGACAATGACGGAGTGTGTCATAATAAACGGAATGGTGAAAAGTTGCATGGCAATATATCTCGGAATGGCTATGGAAATGGCATAATAGGTAGGTATGGTGGCTGTTTTGAGGAAGGTATATGGTGGGTGTATGATACCGGTGAAAGGTGCGCGGTATTAGAGAGGCTAGCAATGGTGGAAGGAAGAAAAGTGTGTATAATCCATGGACTCAACATTAGTCATAAAGAACTCATATACTTATTGCAAAAATCTACAAGTTATCAAAGCAAAGTATTGCGTGCATGCTCCTAGGGGGATAGATTGGTAGGAAAAGACCATCGCTCGTTCCTGACCGCCACTCATAAGGAAGACAATCAAAAAATAAATCATGCTCCGACTTCATCACATAACGGTTCACCATACGTGCATGCTACGGGAATCACAAACTTTAACACAAGTATTTCTCAAATTCACAACTACTCAACTAGCACAACTTTAATATCACCATCTTTATATCTCAAAACAATTATCAAGCATCGAACTTCTCATAGCATTCAACACACTCATAAGAAAGTTTTTACTATTCTTGAATACCAAGCATATTAGGATTATTTAAGAAAATTACCATTCTATTTAAGACTCTCAAAATAATCTAAGTGAAGCATGAGAGATCAATAGTTTCTATAAAACAATTCCACCACCGTGCTCTAAAAAATATAAGTGAAGTACTAGAGCAAAACTATATAACTCAAATGATATAAGCGAAGCACATAAAGTATTCTAACAAATTCCAAATAATGTATGGATCTCTCAAAAGGTGTGTACAGAAAGGATGATTGTGGTAAACTAACAAATAAAGACACAAATAATACAGGACGCTCCAAGCAAAACACATATCATGTGGTGAATAAAAATATAGCTCCAAGTAAAGTTACCGATAGAAGTAGACGAAAGAGGGGATTGCTTCCGGGGAATCCCCAAGCTTTGGCTTTTAGGTGTCCTTAGATTTTCTTGGGGGTGCCATGGGAATCCCCAAGCTTAGGCTCTTGCCACTCTTTGTTCCATAATCCATCAAATCTTTACCCAAAACTTGAAAACTTCACAACACAAAATTTAAAGTAGTAAATCGCGTGAGCTCCGTTAGCGAAAGAAACCAAAAGACCACTTCAAGGTACTGTAATGAACTCATTCTCTATTTATATTGGTGTTAAACCTACTGTATTCCAACTTCTCTATGGTTTATAAATTATTTTACTAGCCGTAGATTCATCAAAATAAGCAAACAACACACAAAAAACAGAATCTGTCAAAAACAGAACAGTCTGTAGTAATCTGTAGCTAGCGCTAGATCTGGAGCCCCAAAAATTCTAAAATAAATTGCTGGACGTGAGGAATTTATCTATTAATCATCTTAAAAAATAATTAACTAAATAGAACTTTCCAAATAAAAATGGCAGCAGTTCTCGTGAGTGCTAAAGTTTCTGTTTTTTACAGCAAGATTAACAAGACTTTCCCCAAGTCTTCCCAATGGTTATACTTGGCACAAACACTAATTTGACCCAAAAAACACAACCAAAATAGAGTCTAGGTAAATTATTTATTACTAAATAGGGGCAAAAAGCACGGAATAAAAATAAAATTGGGTTGCCTCCCAACAAGCGCTATCGTTTAACGCCCCTAGCTAGGCATAAAAAGCAAGGATAGATCTAGGTATTGCCATCTTTGGTAGGCAATCCATAAGTGTCTCTCATAATAGATTCATAAGGTAATTTAATTTTATTTCTAGGAAAGTGTTCCATGCCTTTCTTTAATGGAAATTGGAATCTAATATTTCCTTCCTTCATATCAATAATTGCACCAATGTTCTAAGGAAAGGTCTGCCAAGAATAATAGGACATGAAGGATTGCAATCTATGTCAAGAAGAATAAAATCTACGGGCACATAATTCCTATTTGCGATAAAAAGAACATCATTAATTCTACCCATTGGTTTCTTAATAGTGGAATCCGCAAGGTGCAAGTTTAGAGAGCAATCATCAAAATCATGGAAACCTAACAAATCACACAAAGTCTTTGGAATCGTGGAAACACTAGCACCCAAATCACATAAAGCATAGAACTCATGATCTTTAATCTTAATTTTAATAGTTGGTTCCCACTCATCATAAAGTTTTCTAGGGATAGAAACTTCCAACTCAAGTTTTTCTTCACAAGATTGCCTCAAGGCATCCACGATATGTTTAGTAAACACTTTATTTTGACTATAAGCATGAGGAGAATTTAGCACGGATTGCAACAAGGAAATACAGTCAATCAAAGAGCAATTTTCATAATTAAATTCCTTGAAATCCAAAATAGTGGGTTTAGCAACATCTAGGGTTTTAATTTCTTCAATCCCACTTTCATCAAATTTAGCATCAAGATCTAAAAACTTCGAAATTTTGGAACGCCTTCTAGGTAAAGGTGGATCATATTCATTCCCATAATTATCGAGATTAATATTGCAAAGCAAAGATTTAACAGGGGAGACATCAATAACTTTAGATCTTCATCTTTATTCTCATAAAAATCCGGTTTAGCGTCCATCCTATTAACTAAGGTAGCCTGCTTATCCAAAATTTCAGCGGTCAATTTCTCAAGATGAGCAATTTGGGATCTTAAACCATCAAATTATTTAGACATATCATCGAGCTCTTTATTCATAAAACTCATAAAACTTTTTTGTTCCTTAAGCTCGTTTCTAAAGAAACTATTATGCTCATATTGCAAGACCATAAAACTCCTAACGTTGTTTTCGATTTCTTCTAACCTTTTAAGGTGAAGATCACCAAATCGGGGAACAGCCATCAAGACAAGCAGGCGATACAACACACAGGCAAACAAGAAATGGGAAAAAGAGGCAAATAGAGAAAGAGAGGGAGGATACAGAGAGAGGGCGAATAAAACGGCAAGGGTGAAGTGGGGGAGAGGAAAACGAGAGGCAAATGGCAATAATGTAATGCGGGAGATAAGGGTTGTGATGGGTACTTGGTATGTTTGACTTTTGCGTAGACTCCCCAGCAACGGCGCCAGAAATGGCTCGTTGTCGGGAGTCAAATCTTTACTTGCGCGAACCTCCCCGGCAACGGCGCCAGAAATCTTCTTGCTACCTCTTGAGCACTGTGTTGGATTTCCTTGAAGAGGAAAGGATGATGCAGCAAAGTAGCGTAAGTATTTCCCTCAGTTTTTGAGAACCAAGGTATCAATCCAGTAGGAGGCTACGCGCGAGTCCCTCGTACCTGCACAAAACAAATAACTCCTCGCAACCAACGCGATAAGGGGTTGTCAATCCCTTCACGGTCACTTACGAGAGTGAGATCTGATAGATATGATAAGATAATATTTTTGGTATTTTTATGATAAAGATGCAAAGTAAAATAAAAGCAAAGTAAAAAGCAAAGTAAATAACTAAGTATTGGAAAATTAATATGATGAAGATAGACCCGGGGGCCATAGGTTTCACTAGTGACTTCTCTCAAGAGCATAAATATTTTACGGCGGGTGAACGAATTACTATTGAGCAATTGACAGAATTGAGCATAGTTATGAGAATATCTAGGTATGATCATGTATATAGGCATCACGTCCGAGACAAGTAGACCGACTCCTGCCTGCATCTACTACTATTACTGCACTCATCGACCGCTATCCAGCATGCATCTAGAGTATTAAGTTCATGAAAACAGAGTAACGCCTTAAGCAAGATGACATGATGTAGAGGGATAAATTCATGCAATATGATAAAAAACCCATCTTGTTATCCTCGATAACAACAGTACAATACGTGCCATGCTGCCCCTACTATCACTGGGAAAGGACACCGCAAGATTTAACCCAAAGCTAAGCACTTCTCCCATTGCAAGAAAGATCAATCTAGTAGGCCAAACCAAACTGATAATTCGAAGAGACTTGCAAAGATAACCAATTGCTACCTCTTGAGCACTGCGTTGGTTTTCCCTGAAGAGGAAGGGATGATGCAGCAAAGTAGCGTAAGTATTTCCCTCAGTTTTTGAGAACCAAGGTATCAATCCAGTAGGAGGCTACGTGCAAGTCCCTTGTACCTACACAAAACAAATAAATCCTCACAACCAACGCGAATAGGGGTTGTCAATCCCTACACGGCCACTTACGAGAGTGAGATCTAATAGATATGATAAGATAATATTTTTGGTATTTTTGTGGTAAAGATGCAAAGTAAAATAAAAGCAAAGTAAAAAGCAAAGGAAATAACTAAGTAGTAGGAGATTAATATGATGAAGATAGACCCGGGGGCCATAGGTTTCACTAGTGGCTTCTCTCGAGAGCATAAGTATTCTACGGTGGGTGAACGAATTATTGTTGAGCAATTGACTAAATTGAGCATAGTTATGAGAATATCTAGGTATGATCATGTATATAGGCATCACATCCGAGACAAGTAGCCGACTCCTGCCTGCATCTACTACTATTACTCCACTCATCGACCGCTATCCAGCATGCATCTAGAGTATTAAGTTAATGAAAACAGAGTAACGCCTTAAGCAAGATTACATGATGTAGAGGGATAAACTCATGCAATATGATGAAAAAACCATCTTGTTATCCTCGATGGCAACAATACAATACGTGCCTTGCTGCCCCTACTGTCACTAGGAAAGAACACTGCAAGATTGAACCCAAAGCTAAGCACTTCTCCCATTGCAAGAAAGATCAATCTACTAGGCCAAACCAAACTGATAATTCGAAGAGACTTGCAAAGATAACCAATCATACATAAAAGAATTCAGAGAAGATTCAAATATTGTTCATAGATAGACTTGATCACAAACCCATAATTCATTGATCTCAACAAACACACCGCAAAAACAAGATTACATCAAATAGTTCTCCACAAGAGAGGGGGAGAACATTGTATTGAGATCCAAAAAGAGAGAAGAAGCCATCTAGCTACTAACTATGGACCCGTAGGTCTGAGGTAAACTACTCACACTTCATCGGAGGGGCTATGGTGTTGACGTAGAAGCCCTCCGTGATCGATGCCCCCTCCGGCGGAGCTCCAGAACAGGCCCCAAGATGGGATCTTGTGGATACAGAAATTTACGGCGGTGGAATTAGGGTTTTGGCTCCGTATCTAATCATTTGGGGGTACGTAGGTATATATATAGGAGGAAGGAGTACGTCGGTGGAGCAACAGGGGGCCCACAAGGGTGGAGGGCGCGCTTGGGGTAGGCAGGCGCGCCCCCTACCTCGTGGCCTCCTCTTTTATTTCTTGACATAGGGTCCAGGTCTCCTGAGTCTTATTCGTTGAGAAAATCACGTTCCCGAAGGTTTCATTCCGTTTGGACTCCGTTTGATATTCCTTTTCTTCGAAACCCTAAAATAGGCAAAAAAACAGCAATTCTGGACTGGGCCTCCGGTTAATAGGTTAGTCCCAAAAATAATATAAAAGGGGATAATAAAGCCCAATAATGTCCAAAACAGTAGATAATATAGCATGGAGCAACCAAAAATTATAGATACGTTGGAGACATATCAAGCATCCCCAAGCTTAATTCATGTTCGTTCTTGAGTAGGTAAATGATAAAAATAGAAATTTTGATGCGGAGTGCTACTTGGCATAATTTTCATATAATTCTTCTTAATTGTGGTATGAATATTCAGATCTGAAAGATTCAAGATAAAAGTTTAAAATTGACATAAAAATAATAATACTTCAAGCATACTAACAAAGCAATCATGTCTTCTCAAAATAGCATGGCCAAAGAAAGTTATCCCTACAAAATTATATAGTCTGGCTATGCTCTATCTTCACCACACAAAATATTTAAATCATGCACAACCCCGATGACAAGCCAAGTTATTGTTTCATACTTTTGGTGTTCTCAAACTTTTTCAATCTTCATGCAATACATGAGCGTGAGCCATGGATATAGCACTATAAGTGGAATAGAATGGTGGTTGTGGGGAAGATAAAAAGGGAGAAGATAGTCTCACATCAACTAGGCGTATCAACTTGCTATGGAGATGCCCATCAATAGATATCAATGTTAGTGAGTAGGGATTGCCATGCAACGGATGCACTAGAGCTATAAGTATATGAAAGCTCAACAAAAGAAACTAAGTGGGTGTGCATCCAACTTGCTTGCTCATGAAGACCTAGGGCATTTTGAGGAAACCCATCATTGGAATATACAAGCCAAGTTCTATAATGAAAAATTCCCACTAGTATATGAAAGTGATAACATAGGAGACTCTCTATCAGGAATATTATGGTGCTACTTTGAAGCACAAGTGTGGTAAAAGGATAGTAACATTGTCCCTTCTCTCTTTTTCTCTCATTTTTTTAGTTGGGCCTTTTCTCTCTTTTTTATGGCCTCTTTTTTTTTCTTTTTTCGTCCGGAGTCTCATCCCGACTTGTGGGGGAATCATAGTCTCCATCATCCTTTCCTCATTGTGACATGCTCTAATAATGATGATCATCACACTTTTATTTTTCTTACAACTCAACAATTACAACTCGATACTTAGAACAAAATATGACTCTATATGAATGCCTCCAGTGGTGTACTGGGATATGCAATGAATCAAGAGTGACACGTATGAAAGAATTATGAATGGTGGCTTTGCCACAAATACGATGTCAACTACATGATCATGCTAAGAAATATGACAATGATGGAGTGTGTCATAATAAACGGACTAGTGGAAAGTTGCATGGCAATATATCTCGGAATGGCTATGGAAATGCCATAATAGGTAGGTATGGTGGCTGTTTTGAGGAAGGTATATGGTGGGTGTATGATACCGGCAAAAGGTGCGCGGTATTAGAGAGGCTAGCAAAGGTGGAAGGGTGAGAAAAGTGCGTATAATCCATGGACTCAACATTAGTCATAAAGAACTCATATAATTATTGCAAAAATCTATAAGTTATCAAAGCAAAGTATTACGCGCATGCTCCTAGGGGGATAGATTGGTAGGAAAAGACCATCGCTTGTCCCCGACCGCCACTCATAAGGAAGACAATCAAAAAATAAATCATGCTCCGACTTCATCACATAACGGTTCACCATACGTGCATGCTACGGGAATCACAAAGTTTAACACAAGTATTTCTCAAATTCACAACTACTCAACTAGCATAACTTCAATATCACCATCTTCATATCTCAAAACAATTATCAAGCATCAAACTTCTCGTAGTATTCAACACACTCATAAGAAAGTTCGTTTATTATTCTTGAATGCCAAGCATATTGGGATTATTTAAGTAAATTACCATGCTATTTAAGACTCTCAAAATAATCTAAGTGAAGCATGAGAGATCAATAGTTTCTATAAAACAAAACCACCACCGTGCTCTAAAAAGATATATGTGAAGTACTAGAGCAAAACTATATAACTCAAAAGATATAAACGAAGCACATAGAGTCTAACAAATTCCAAAGCATGTATGGCTCTCTCAAAAGGTGTGTACAGCAAGGATGATTGTGGTAAACTAAAAAGTAAAGACTCAAATCATACAAGACACTCCAAGCAAAACACATATCATGTGGTGAATAAAAATATAGCTCCAAGTAAAGTTACCGATAGAAGTAGACGAAAGAGGGGATGCCTACCGGGGCATCCCCAAGCTTTGGCTTATAGGTGTCCTTAGATTATCTTGGGGGTGCCATTTTTATTCCCAATCTTGGGCTCTTGCCACTCCTTGTTCCATAATCCATCAAATCTTTACCCAAGACTTGAAAACTTCACAACACAAAACTCAAAGTAGAAAATCTCGTGAGCTCCGTTAGTGAAAGAAAACAAAAGACCACTTCAAGGTACTGTAATGAACTCAATATTTATTTATATTGGTGTTATACCTACTGTGTTCCAACTTCTCTATGGTTTATAAACTATTTTACTAGCCATAGATTCATCAAAATAAGCAAACAACACACGAAAAACAGAATCTGTCAAAAACAGAACAGTCTGTAGTAATCTGTAGCTAGCGCAAGATCTAGAACCCCAAAAATTCTAAAATAAATTTCTGGAAGTGAGGAATTTATATATTAATTATCTTCAAAAATAATTAACTAAATAGAACTTTCCAAATAAAAATGGCAGTAGTTCTCGTGAGCGCTAAAGTTTCTGTTTTTTACAGCAAGTGTAACAAGACTTTCCCCAAGTCTTCCCAACGGTTCTACTTGGCACAAACACTAATTAAACACAAAAAACACAACCAAAACAGAGGCTAGATAAATTATTTATTACTAAACAGGAGCAAAAATCAAGGAATAAATAAAATTGGGTTGCCTCCCAACAAGTGCTATTATTTAACACCCCTAGCTAGGCATAACAAGCAAGGATAGATCTAGGTATTGTCATCTTTGGTAGGCAATCCATAAGTGGCTCTCATAATAGATTCATAAGGTAATTTAATTTTATTTCTAGGAAAGTGTTCCATGCCTTTCCTTAATGGAAATTGGAATCTAATATTTCCTTCTTTCATATCAATAATTGCACCAATCGTTCTAAGGAAAGGTCTACCAAGAATAATAGGACATGAAGGATTGCAATCTATGTCAAGAACAATAAAATCTACGGGCACATAATTACTACTTGCAACAATAATAACATCATTAATTCTTCCCATAGGTTTCTTAATAGTGGAATCTGCAAGGTGCAAGTTTAAAGAGCAATCATCAAAATCACGGAAACCTAACAAACCACACAAAGTCTTTGGAACCGTGGAAACACTAGCACCCAAATCACATAAAGCATAGCATTCATGATCTTTAATTTTAATTCTAATAGTTGGTTCCCACTCATCATAACACTTTCTAGGGATAGAAACTTCCAATTCAAGTTTTTCTTCATAAGATTGCATCAAGGCATCAACGATATGTTTAGTGAACGCTTTATTTTGACTATAAGCATGAGGAGAATTTAGCACGGATTGTAAGAAGGAATTACAATCAATCAAAGAGAAATTTTCATAGTTAAATTCCTTGAAATCCATAATAGTGGGTTTAGAAACATCTAGGGTTTTAATTTCTTCAATCCCACTTTTATCAATTTTAGCATCAAGATCAAAAAATTCTGAATTCTTGGAACGCCTTCTAGGTAAAGGTGGATCATATTCAGTCCCATCATTATCAAGATTCATATTGCAAAACAAAGATTTAATAGGGGACACATCAATAACTTTTAGATCTTCATCTTAATTTTCATAGGAACTAGAAGAACACGCTCTTATAAAGGCATCTTTTTTAGCACGCATCCTAGCGGTTCTTTCTTTGCACTCATCAATGGAAATTGTCTTGGATTTGAGAGACTCATTGATATCATTCTTAGGTGGAATAGATCTAAGTTTCAAAGAATCAACATCAAGAGAAATTCTATCAACGTTCCTAGCCAACTCATCAATCTTAAGCAATTTTTCTCCAATCAAAGCATTAAAATTCTTTTGCGAAGTAATAAATTCTTTAATATTAGATTCAAAATCAGAGGGCATCTTATTATAATTTCCATAAGAATTGTTGTAGCAATTACCATAATTATTAGAGGGATTACTAGGATAAGGCCTAGGATTAAAATTTCCTCTATACGTGTTATTACCAAAATTGTTCCTACCAACAAAATTAACATCCATATATTCATTATTATTCTCAATCAAAGTAGACAAGGGCATATCATTAGGATCAGAAGAAACACTTTTACTAGCAAATAATTTCATAAGTTCATCCATCTTTCCCCTCAAAATATTAATTTCTTCTATCGCATGCACCTTTATATTAGTAGATCTTTCAGTATGCCATTGAGAATAATTAACCATAATATTATCTAGGAGTTTAGTAGCTTCTCCTAAAGTGATTTCCATAAAAGTGCCTCCCGCAGCTGAATCTAAAAGATTTCTAGAAGCAAAATTCAATCCGGCATAAAAATTTTGTATAATCATCCACAAATTTAAACCATGAGTAGGGCAATTACGTATCATTAGTTTCATTCTCTCCCAAGCTTGTGCAACATGTTCATGATCAGGTTGCTTAAAATTCATAATATCGTTTCTAAGAGAGATGATCTTAGCGGGAGGAAAATACTTAGAGATAAAAGCACCTTTCCACTTGTTCCATGAATAAATACTATTTTTAGGCAAAGACGAAAACCAAGCTTTAGCACTATCTCTAAGCGAAAAAGGAAATAGCTTCAATTTAACAATATTATTATCCACATCTTTCTTCTTTTGCATATCACACAAATCAACGAAGCTATTTAGATGGGTAACGGCATCTTCACTAGGAAGGCCAGAAAATGGATCTATCATGACAAGATTCAACAAAGAAGTATTAATTTCACAAGATTCAGCATCAGTAAGAGGAGCAATCGGAGTGCTAATAAAATCATTGTTGTTGGTATTGTTAAAGTCACACAATTTAGTATTATCTTGAGCCATCGTGACAAGAAGCAAACTAACACACAAGCAAACAAAAAGCAAGCGGGCAAATAGAGAAAGAGAGGGAGGATATAGAGAGAGAGAGGGCGAATAAAATGGCAAGGGTGAAGTGGGGGTGAGGAAAACGAGAGGCAAATGGCAAATAATGTAATGCGGGAGATAAGGGTATGTGATGGGTACTTGGTATATTGACTTTTGCGTAGACTGATAACCCACAAGTATAGGGGATCACAATAGCTTTCGAGGATAGAGTATTCAACCCAAATTTATTGATTCGACACAAGGGGAGCCAAAGAATATTCTCAAGTATTAGCAGCTGAGTTGTCAATTCAACCACACCTGGAAACTTAGTATCTGCGGCAAAGTGTTTAGTAGCACAGTAATATGATAGTGGTGGTAGCAGCGACAAAAGTAAAGATAGCAAAAGTAATGTTTTTGGTATTTTGTAGTGATTGTAACAGTAGCAACGGGAAAAGTAAATAAGCGTAAACCAGTATATGGAAAACTCGTAGGCACCGGATCAGTGATGGATAATTATGCCGGATGCGGTTCATCATGTAACAGTCATAACATAGGGTGACACAGAACTAGCTCCAATTCATCAATGTAATGTAGGCATGTATTCCGTATATAGTCATACGTGCTTATGGAAAAGAACTTGCATGACATCTTTTGTCCTACCCTCCCGTGGCAGCGGGGTCCTATTGGAAACTAAGGGATATTAAGGCCTCCTTTTAATAGAGAACCGGAACAAAGCATTAGCACATAGTGAATACATGAACTCCTCAAACTATGGTCATCACCGGGAGTGGTCCCGATTATTGTCACTTCGGGGTTGCCGGATCATAACACATAGTAGGTGACTATAGACTTGCAAGATAGGATCAAGAACTCACATATATTCATGAAAACATAATAGGTTCAGATCTGAAATCATGGCACTCGGGCCCTAGTGACAAGCATTAAGCATAGCAAAGTCATAGCAACATCAATCTCAGAACATAATGGATACTAGGGATCAAACCCTAACAAAACTAACTCGATTACATGATAAATCTCATCCAACCCATCACCGTCCAGCAAGCCTACGATGGAATTACTCACGCACGGCGGTGAGCATCATGAAATTGGTGATGGAGGATGGTTGATGATGACGACGGCGACGAATCCCCCTCTCCGGAGCCCCGAACGGACTCCAGATCAGCCCTCCCGAGAGGTTTTAGGGCTTGGCGGCGGCTCCGTATCGTAAAACGCGATGATTTCTTCTCTCTGATTTTTTCTCTCCGAAAGCAAATATATAGAGTTGGAGTTGGCGTCGGAGGGCATCCAGGGGGCCCACGAGGTAGGGGGCGCGCCCTAGGGGGGGCGCCCCCACCCTCGTGAGAAGGGTGTGGGCCCCCTGGTCTTCATCTTTGGCGAGGATTTTTTATTATTTTTTCTAAGATGTTCCGTGGAGTTTCAGGTCATTCCGAGAATATTTGTTTTCTGCACATAAAACAACACCATGGCAATTCTGCTGAAAACAGCGTCAGTCCGGGTTAGTTCCATTCAAATCATACAAGTTAGAGTCCAAAACAAGGGCAAAAGTGTTTGGAAAAGTAGATACGACGGAGACGTATCAACTCCCCCAAGCTTAAACCCTTGCTTGTCCTCAAGCAATTCAGTTGACAAACTGAAAGAAAGAAAGAAAAACTTTTACAAACTCTGTTTGCTCTTGTTGTTGTAACTATGTCAAGCCAGCATTCAAGTTTTCAGCATAGATCATAACTAACCACATTTGCAATAATTCTCAGGTCTCATAATTACTCATATCAATAGCATAATCAACTAGCAAGTCATAATAATAAATCTCGGATGACAACACTTTCTCAAAACAATCATAATATGATATAACAAGATGGTATCTCGCTAGCCCTTTCTGAGACCGCAAAACATAAATGCAGAGCACCTTTAAAGATCAAGGACTGACTAGACATTGTAATTCATGGTAAAAGAGATCCAATCATAGTCATACCCAACATAAATTAACAGTGATGAATGCAAATGACAGCTGTGCTCTCCAGCTAGTGCTTTTTAATAAGAGGGTGATGACTCAACATAAAAGTAAATGGATAGGCCCTTCGCAGAGGGAAGCAGGGATTTGTAGAGGTGCCAGAGCTCGGTTTTGAAATAGAGATAAATTGTATTTTGAGCGGTATACTTTCATTGTCAACGTAACAACTAAGAGATGGCGATATCTTCCATGCTAAACACATTATAGGCGGTTCCCAAACAGAATGGTAAAGTTTATACTCCCCCTCCACCAACAAGCATCAATCCATGGCTTGCTCGAAACAACGAGTGCCTCCAACATACATCAGGTCCCAGGGGGAGTTTTGTTTGCAATTAATTTTGATTTAGTTTGCATAAAGCATGGGACTGGGCATCCCGGTGACCAGCCATTTTCTCGTGAGTGAGGAGCGGAGTCCACTCCTCTTGAGAATAACCCGCCTAACACGGAAGATAAGGACAGCCTTGGTTGATACATGAGCTATTCGAGCATACAAAACAGAATGTTTATTTGAAGGTTTAGAGTTTGGCACATACAAATTTACTTGGAACGGCAGGTAGATACCGCATATAGGAAGGTATAGTGGACTCATCTGGAATAACTTTGGGGTTTAAGGGATTGGATGCACAAGCAGTATTCCCGCTTAGTACAAGTGAAGGCTAGCAAAAGACTGGGAAGCGACCAACTAGAGAGCGACAACAGCCATGTACATGCATTAAAATTAATAAACATTGGATGCAAGCATGAGTAGGATATAATCCACCATGAACATAAATATCGTGAAGGCTATGTTGATTTGTTTCAACTACATGCGTGAACATGTGCCAAGTCAAGTCACTTAAATCATTCAAAGGAGGATACCACCCCATCATACCACATCATAATCATCTCAATAGCATGTTGGCACACAAGGTAAATCATTATAACTCATAGCTAATCAAGCATGGCACAAGCAACTATGATCTCTAATTGTCATTGCAAACATGTTTATTCATAATAAGCTGAATCAAGAACGAGGGACTCATCATATTTACAAAAACAAAAGAGGTCGAGTTCATACCAGCTTTTCTCATCTCAGTCAGTCCATCATATATCATCATAATTGCCTTTCACTTGCACGACCGAACGGTGTGAATAATAATAAGAGTGTACGTGCATTGGACTAAGCTGGAATCTGCGAGCATTCAATAAACAGGAGAAGACAAGGCAATATGGGCTCTTGGTTAAATCAACAATAATGCATATAAGAGCCACTTCAACAATTTAATTATGGTCTTCTCCTACTGACCCCCAAAGAAAAGAAAAGAAATAAAACTATTTACACGGGAAAGCTCCCAACAAGCAAAAGAAGAACGGGAAATATTTTTGGGTTTTCTTTTTAATTATTACTACTACAGCAGAAAAATAAACTACTACTAATTTTTTTGGTTTTTCTTAAGGTTTAACAAACACACAAGAAGAAAGCAGGAAAAAGAAAATAAACTAGCATGGATATTACAGTGAAAAAGTATGAGCACCGACATCTAGCAATGAGTGTGTGTGAACATAAATGTAATGTCGGTGAGAAATACGTACTCCCCCAAGCTTAGGCTTTTGGCCTAAGTTGGTCTATGGCCACGGCTGGCCTGGCGGATATCCATAATAATAGTTGTTGGGGTCGTACTGTGATGAGGAAGAATAGTTGGGATCATACTGATGTGCAGCGGTTATCGCCTGCTGAGCTGCAGCGTGGAGTCGAGCTGCCTCCGCTCTCCTCTCGTACTCTTCTGCCTCCTCTCTGGTAATAACATATCTTCTTTTTGTCTGTGAATCAAAGAAGGCAGGAGCAGGGAGAGTAATACGGAAAACACGTCGTTTATCAAAAATTAAACGATATAAGAGAGGTGATTCAGGCCTCTCGACAAACTGGTGCGAAGCCATAGAGTCATAATCTAAATATGCAGGAGGCAACTCCGTATCACCCTCACGAATGTCTATCTCAAGAAAATGAGCTAAGCGGGTTGCATAAATTCCTCCAAAGAAATCTCCATTATGTCTATTATGATGCAACCTACGAGCTACAATGGCTCCCATATGATAAGATTGGTCTCCTAACACAGCACTCCTAAGAATGCTAAGATCAGGGACACACATGTGACATGCTTCATCCTTAGCATTTATGCATCTACCGATGAAGAGAGCAAAATAATGTATAGCAGGAAAGTGAATGCTCCCTATGGTAGCCTGCGTTATATCTCTAGATTCCCCCACAGTTATACTAGCAAGAAAGTTTCTAAATTCAGATTTAGGGGGATCCCTAACACTACCCCATGATGGAAGTTTGCAAGCAGAAGTGAAATCCTCTAAGTCCATGGTATAAGATTTGTCATAGAGATCAAACATGACTGAAGGAGAATTACGCGAAGATGAATACTCAAACCTCCTCACAAATGAACTTGTGAGATCATGATACTGGGGGCATTTGTTAGCCTCAAAATCCTCAAGACCGGCATTGCGCAAATATGCTTTGAATTCTTCTTTAATTCCCGCACGGTCCATAAAATTTTCCGACGGCCATTCGCAAGGCCGTACTGGAGCGTCTCTTGGTGGATCCTCGTCAGCATCGCGCATAGCAATCCTGGGTCCTTGCTTCTTAGAGGAACCACCTTGGAACATCTTCCTAAGCATATTGTTTTTCTCTGAAAAATTCTGAAATTTTTAGTAACTTCAAACAAAAGTGAACCAACTTCAATAAAACTGATAGCAACTACTCCTACAAGTGCCTAGAGCCTATATCAAGCATTAGAACTACTTGGAACCATATAAATTTGACATGCAAGCTCAAGAACATGGTCACCTATGCAGCACAAATTTGCAAAGAATAAAGCACTAGAACAAAAACTAATTGGACCAATGGAGGAGTCACATACCAAGGAACAATCTCCCCAAGCAGTTTTGCGAGAGGTGCTTTGAGCAAGGAGATCGAAAATCACAGCAAAAGTGGCTGGAACTCGTGCTTGAGTTGGTTTTTCGGGTTTGTGTGAGACAGAGGAAGAAGATGGGTGCTGGGATAAGTGGAGGAGGGCCACCGTGGGCCCACGAGGCAGGGGGCGCGCCCTAGAGGGGGGGCGCCCACCACCCTCGTGGCCAGGTGGCAGCTCCTCCCGCGGTAATTTTTGCACAGTAAATCCTCAAATATTCCCGAAAAAATCATATTAAATTGGCATGTCATTCTGAGGACTTTTATTTTCGGGATATTTTTATATTGCACGGATAAGTCAGGAAACAGACAGAAAAATACTATTTTTACTTTATTTCTACTAATTAACAGAAAATATAGAGAGGGTACAGAAGGTTGTGCTTCTAGTTTCATCCATCTCATGCTCATCAAAAAGAATCCACTAACAAGGTTGATCAAGTCTTGTTAACAAACTCATTCCGATAATCATGAAACCGGAGAAATTTCGAATAACACTAAGTTACCTCAACGGGGATATGCACATCCCCAATAATAAGTATATCATATTTCTTTTTGACAGTAGGAAGAGGAAATTCAAAACCTCCAATTATAATCGATGGAATTTTTCCAATGGAGTTGATACTATGAACTTGAGGTTGTTTCCTCGGAAAGTGTACCGTATGCTCATTACCATTAACATGAAAAGTGACATTGCCTTTGTTGCAATCAATAACAGCCCCTGCAGTATTAAGAAAAGGTCTTCCAAGAATAATAGACATACTATCATCCTCGGGAATATCAAGAATAACAAAGTCCGTTAAAATAGTAACGTTTGCAACCACAACAGGCACATCCTCACAAATACCGACAGGTATAGCAGTTGATTTATCAGCCATTTGCAAAGATATTTCAGTAGGTGTCAGCTTATTCAAGTCAAGTCTACGATATAAAGAGAGAGGCATAACACTAACACCGGCTCCAAGATCACATAAAGCAGTTTTAATATAATTTCTTTTAATGGAGCAAGGTATAGTAGGTACTCCGGGGTCTCCAAGTTTCTTTGGTATTCCACCCTTAAAAGTATAATTAGCAAGCATGGTGGAAATCTCAGCTTCCGGTATCTTTCTTTTATTAGTAATGATATCCTTCATATATTTAGCATAAGGATTTGTTTTGAGCACATCAGTTAATCGCATACGCAAAAAGATAGGCCTAATCATTTCAGCAAAGCGCTCAAAATCCTCATCATCCTTTTTCTTGGATGGTTTTGGAGGAAAAGGCATGGGTTTCTGAACCCAAGGTTCCCTTTCTTTACCATGTTTCCTAGCAACAAAGTCTCTTTTATCATAACGTTGATTCTTTGATTGTGGGTTATCAAGATCAACAGCAGGTTCAATTTCTACATCATTATCATTACTAGGTTGAGCATCATCATGAACATCATCATTAATATTTTCATTAGGTTCATGTTCATTACCAGATTGTGTTTCAGCATCAGACATAGAGATATCATTTGGATTATCAGGTGGTTCAGCAATAGGTTCACTAGAAGTTTGCACAGTTCTATCATTTTTCTTCTTCTTCTTTTTAGAAGAACTAGGAACATCAATATTATTTCTTTGAGAATCTTGCTCGATTCTCTTAGGGTGGCCTTCAGGATACAAAGGTTCCTGAGTCATTCTACCAGTTCTAGTAGCCACTCTAACAGCATAATCATTTTTCTTACTATTCATTTCATCAAGCACTTCTTTTTGAGCCTTAAGTACTTGTTCTACTTGAGTGGTAACCATAGAAGCATGTTTGCTAACAAGTTTAAGTTCACCTTTAATATTAGCCATATAATCACCCAAGCGTCTAATCATATAAGCATTTTCTTTTAATTGTCTACCAAAATAAGCATTGAAGTCGTCTTGCTTAAACATAAAGTTATCAAACTCATCCAAGCACTGACTAGCAATTTTAGTAGGAGGGACTTCAGCTTTATCATATCTATAGAGAGAATTTACCTTTACTACCTGTGTCGGGATATCGGGATCAGGAGGTTCTTCAATAAATAAAGAATTGAGATCATATGTTTCTTCAACAGGCGGTATATTAAGACCATGTATTTCTTCAATAGGAGGTAAATTCTTAACATCTTCAGCTTTAATACCTTTTTCTTTCATAGATTTCTTTGCCTCTTGCATATCTTCGGGACTGAGAAATAGAACACCTCTCTTCTTCGGAGTTGGTTTAGGAATAGGCTCAGTAATTGGAGCAGGAGCTGGCTCAGGAGGTGCCCAATTATTTTCATTTGTCAACATATTATTCAATAGAATTTCAGCTTCATCCGGTGTTCTTTCCCTGAAAAGAGAACCAGCACAACTATCCAGGTAATCTCTGGAAGCATCGGTTAGTCCATTATAAAAGATATCAAGTATTTCAGGTTTCTTAAGAGGATGATCAGGCAAAGCATTAAGTAACTTGAGAAGCCTCCCCCAAGCTTGTGGGAGACTCTCTTCTTTAATTTGCACGAAGTTGTATATTTCCCTCAAAGCAGCTTGTTTCTTATGAGCAGGGAAATATTTAGCAGAGAAGTAATAAATCATATCCTGGGGACTACGCACACAACCAGGATCAAGAGAATTAAACCATATCTTAGCATCACCCTTTAATGAGAACGGAAATATTTTGAGTATATAAAAGTAACGCGATCTCTCATCATTAGTAAACAGGGCAGCTATATCATTTAACTTAGTAAGATGTGCCACAACAGTTTCAGATTCATAGCCATAAAACGGATCAGATTCAACCAAAGTAATTATATCAGGATCAACAGAGAATTCATAATCCTTATCAGGAACACATATAGGTGAAGTAGCAAAAGCAGGGTCGGGTTTCATTTTATCTCTAAGTGATTCTTTGTTCCATTTAATTAATAACCTCTTAAGCTCATATCTATCTTTGCAAGCTAAAATAGCGGCAGAAGATTCCATATCAAAAAGATAGCCCTCAGGAATAACAGGCATATTTTCATCATCACTATCATCATCGTATTCAGATTCAATAATTTCTTTTTCTCTAGCCCTAGCAATTTGTTCATCAAGAAATTCACCAAGGGGCACAGTAGTATCAGGCATAGAAGCAGTTTCATCATAAGTATCATGCATAGCAGAAGTGGCATCATCAATAACATGCGACATATCAGAACGAATAGCAGAAGCAGGTGTAGGTGTCGCAAACTTACTCATAACAGAAGGTGAATCAAGTGCAGAGCTAGATGGCAGTTCCTTACCTCCCCTCGTAGTTGAGGGATAGATCTTGGTTTTTGGATCTCTCAAGTTCTTCATAGTGTCCAGCAGATATAAATCCCAAGTGACTCAAAGAATAGAGCTATGCTCCCCGGCAACGGCGCCAGAAATTAGTCTTGATAACCCACAAGTATAGGGGATCGCAACAGCTTTCGAGGGTAGAGTATTCAACCCAAATTTATTGATTCGACACAAGGGGAGCCAAAGAATATTCTCAAGTATTAGCAGCTGAGTTGTCAATTCAACCACACCTGGAAACTTAGTATCTGCAGCAAAGTGTTTAGTAGCAAAGTAATATGATAGTGGTGGTAGCGGCAACAAAAGTAAAGACAGCAAAAGTAATGTTTTTGGTATTTTGTAGTGATTGTAACAGTAGCAGCGGGAAAGTAAATAAGCGTAAACCAGTATATGGAAAACTCGTAGGCACCGGATCAGTGATGGATAATTATGCCGGATGCGGTTCATCATGTAACAGTCATAACATAGGGTGACACAGAACTAGCTCCAATTCATCAATGTAATGTAGGCATGTATTCCGTATATAGTCATACGTGCTTATGGAAAAGAACTTGCATGACATCTTTTGTCCTACCCTCCCGTGGCAGCGGGGTCCTATTGGAAACTAAGGGATATTAAGGCCTCCTTTTAATAGAGAACCGGAACAAAGCATTAGCACATAGTGAATACATGAACTCCTCAAACTATGGTCATCACCGGGAGTGGTCCCGATTATTGTCACTTCGGGGTTGCCGGATCATAACACATAGTAGGTGACTATAGACTTGCAAGATAGGATCAAGAACTCACATATATTCATGAAAACATAATAGGTTCAGATCTGAAATCATGGCACTCGGGCCCTAGTGACAAGCATTAAGCATAGCAAAGTCATAGCAACATCAATCTCAGAACATAATGGATACTAGGGATCAAACCCTAACAAAACTAACTCGATTACATGATAAATCTCATCCAACCCATCACCGTCCAGCAAGCCTACGATGGAATTACTCACGCGCGGCGGTGAGCATCATGAAATTGGTGATGGAGGATGGTTGATGATGACGACGGCGACGAATCCCCCTCACCGGAGCCCCGAACGGACTCGAGATCAGCCCTCCCGAGAGGTTTTAGGGCTTGGCGGCGGCTCCGTATCGTAAAACGCGATGATTTCTTCTCTCTGATTTTTTTCTCTCCGAAAGCAAATATATAGAGTTGGAGTTGGCGTCGGAGGGCATCCAAGGGGCCCACGAGGTAGGGGCGCGCCCTAGGAGGGGGCACCCTCGTGAGAAGGGTGTGGGCCCCCTGGTCTTCATCTTTGGTGAGGATTTTTTATTATTTTTTCTAAGATGTTCCGTGGAGTTTTAGGTCATTCCAAGAATATTTGTTTTCTGCACGTAAAACAACACCATGGCAATTCTGCTGAAAACAACGTCAGTCCGGGTTAGTTCCATTCAAATCATACAAGTTAGAGTCCAAAACAAGGGCAAAAGTGTTTGGAAAAGTAGATACGACGGAGACGTATCATAGACCTCCCCGGCAACGGCGCCAGAAATTCTTCTTGCTACCTCTTGAGCACTGCGGTGGTTTTCCCTGAAGAGGAAGGGATGATGCAGCAAAGTAGCATAAGTATTTCCCTCAGTTTTTGAGAACCAAGGTATCAATCCAGTAGGAGGCTACACGCGAGTCCCTCGTACCTGCACAAAACAAATAAATCCTCGCAGCCAACGCGAATAGGGGTCGTCAATCCCTACACGGCCACTTACGAGAGTGAGATCTAATAGATATGATAAGATAATATTTTTAGTATTTTTGTGGTAAAGATGCAAAGTAAAATAAAAGCAAAGGAAATAACTAAGTAGTAGGAGATTAATATGATGAAGATAGACCCGGGGGCCATAGGTTTCACTAGTGGCTTCTCGAGAGAGCATAAGTATTCTACGGTGGGTGAACAAATTACTGTTGAGCAATTGACAGAATTGAGCATAGTTATGAGAATATCTAGGTATGATCATGTATATAGGCATCACGTCCGTGACAAGTAGACCGACTCCTGCCTGCATCTACTACTATTACTCCACTCATCGACCGCTATCCAACATGCATCTAGAGTATTAGGTTAATGAAAACAGAGTAACGCCTTAAGCAAGATGACATGATGTAGAGAGATAAACTCATGCAATATGATGAAAACCCCATCTTATTATCCTCGATGGCAACAATACAATACGTGCCTTGCTGCCCCTACTGTCACTGGGAAAGTACACCGCAAGATTGAACCCAAAGCTAAGCACTTCTCCCATTGCAAGAAAGATCAATCTAGTAGGCCAAACCAAACTGATAATTCGAAGAGATTTGCAAAGATAACCAATCATACATAAAAGAATTCAGAGAAGATTCAAATATTGTTCATAGATAGACTTGATCATAAACCCACAATTCATCGGTCTCAACAAACACACCGCAAAAAGAAGATTACATCGAATAGTTCTCCACAAGAGAGGGGGAGAACATTGTATTGAGATACAAAAGGAGAGAAGAAGCCATCTAGCTAGCTACTAACTATGGACCCGTAGGTCTGAGGTAAACTACTCACACTTCATCGGAGGGGCTATGGTGTTGATGTAGAAGCCCTCCGTGATCGATGCCCCCTCTGGCGGAGCTCCGGAGCAGGCCCCAAGATGGGATCTCGTGGATACAGAAAGTTACGGTGGTGGAATTAGGGTTTTGGCTCTGTATCTTGTAGTTTGGGGTACGTAGGTATATATAGGAGGAAGGAGTACGTCGGTGGAGAAGCAGGGGGCCCACGAGGGTGGAGGGCGCGCCTGGGGGGTAGGCGCACCCCCTACCTCGTGGCCTCCTCTTTTGTGTCTTGACGTAGGGTCCAAGTCTCCTGGGTCTTGTTCATTGAGAAAATCACATTCCCGAAGGTTTTATTCCGTTTGGACTCCATTTGATATTCATTTTCTTCGAAACCCTAAAACTGGCAAAAAACAACAATTCTGGGCTGGGCCTCCGGTTAACAGGTTAGTCCAAAAAATAATATAAAAGTGGATAATAAAGCTCAATAATGTCCAAAACAGTAGATAATATAGCATGGAGCAATCAAAAATTATAGATACGTTGGAGACGTATCACCAATCATACATAAAAGAATTAATAGAAGATTCAAATATTGTTCATAGATAATCTTGATCATAAACCCACAATTCATTGGTCTCAACAAACACACCGCAAAAAGATTACATCGAATAGATCTCCACAAGAGAGGGGGAGAACATTGTATTGAGATCCAAAAAGAGAGAAGAAGCCATCTAGCTAATAACTATGGACCCGAAGGTCTGAGGTAAACTACTCACACTTCATCGGAGAGGCTATGGTGTTGATGTAGAAGCCCTCCGTGATGGATGCCCCCTCCGGCAGAGCTCCGGAACATGCCCCAAGATGGGATCGCGTGGATACAGGAAGTTACGGCGGTGGAGTTTTGGCTCCGTATCTGATCGTTTGGGGGTACGTAGGTATATATAGGAGGAAGGAGTACGTCGGTGGAGCATCAGGGGGTCCACGAGGGTGGAGGGCGCGCCTGGGAGGGTAGGCGCGCCCCCCTGCCTCGTGGCCTCCTCCTTTATTTCTTGACGTAGGGTCCAAGTCTCCTGTATCATGATCGGTGAGAAAATCACGTTCCTAAAGGTTTCATTCCGTTTGATATTACTTTTCTTCGAAACCCTAAAATAGGCAAAAAACGGCAATTCTGGGTTGGGCCTCCGGTTAATAGGTTAGTCCCAAAAATAATATAAAAGTGGATAATAAATCCCAATAGTGTCCAAAACAGTAGGTAATATAGCATGGAGCAATCAAAAATTACAGATAGGTTGGAGACGTATGAGTGATCACATCCGGGACTCCGAACAACCTTCGGTTCATCAAAACACACAAACTCATAATACCGATCGTCACCGCATGTTAAGCGTGCGGACCCTACGGGTTCGAGAACTATGTAGACATGACTGAGACATGTCTCCGGTCAATAACCAATAGCGGAACCTGGATGTTCATATTGGCTCCCACATATTCTACGAAGATCTTTATCGGTCAAACAGCATAATGATATATGTTGTTCCCTTTGTCATCGGTATGTTACTTGCCCGAGATTCGATCGCCGGTATCTCAATACCTAGTTCAATCTCGTTACCGGAAAGTCTCTTTACTCGTTCCGTAATGCATCATCCTGCAACTAACTCATTAGTCACAATGCTTGCAAGGCTTATAGTGATGTGTATTACTGAGAGGGCCCAAAGATACCTCTCCGATACTCAGAGTGACAAATCCTAATCTCGATCTGTGCCAACTCAACAAACACCATTGGAGACACCTGTAGAGCACCTTTATAATCACCCAGTTATGTTGTAATGTTTGGTAGCACATAAAGTGTTCCTCAGGTATTCGGGAGTTGCTTGATCTCATAGTCATAGGAACATGTATAAGTTATGGAGAAAGCAATAGCAACAAACTAAATGATCATCGTGCTAAGTTAACGGATGGGTCAAGTCAATCACATCATTCTCTAATGATGTGATTCCGTTAATCAAATGACAACTCATGTCTATGGTTAGGAAACATAACCATCGTTGATTCAACGAGCTAGTCAAGTAGAGGCAAACTAGTGACATTCTGTTTGTCTATGTATTCACACATGTACTAAGTTTCCGGTTAATACAATTCTAGCATGAATAATAAACATTTATCAATGATATAAGGAAATATAAATAACAACTTTATTATTGCAGCAATGAGGATAATCCTCAAGTTACGGACCCAGTCCGTATAATTGCTACCATCATCTTTCAAGTTTGCTTTCTCAAGGAACGCATTAAAATTCAACGGAACAACAGCACTGGCCATCTATCTACAATTAAACATAAACAAGCAAGATACTATCAGGTACTAAGTTCATGATAAATTTAAGTTCAATTAATCATATTACTTAAGAACTCCCACTTAGAAAGACATCCCTCTAATCTTCTAAGTGATCACGTGATCCAAATCAACTAAACCATAACCGATCATCACGTGAAATGGAGTAGTTTTCAATGGTGAACATCACTATGTTGATCATATCTACTATATGATTCACGCTCGACCTTTCGGTCTCAGTGTTCCGAGGCCATATCTGCATATGCTAGGCTCGTCAAGTTTAACCTGAGTATTCTGTGTGTGCAAAACTGGCTTGCACCCGTTGTAGATGGACGTAGAGCTTATCACACCCGATCATCACGTGGTGTCTGGGCACGACGAACTTTGGCAACGGTGCATACTCAGGGAGAACACTTTTATCTTGAAATTTAGTGAGAGGTCATCTTATAATGCTACCGTCAATCAAAGCAAGATAAGATGCATAAAAGATAAACATCACATGCAATCAATATAAGTGATATGATATGGCCATCATCATCTTGTGCTTGTGATCTCCATCTCCGAAGCACCGTTATGATCACCATCGTCACCGGCGCGACACCTTGATCTTCATCGTAGCATCATTGTCGTCTCGCCAATCTCATGCTTTTACGACTATCGCTGCCGCTTAGTGATAAAGTAAAGCATTACAAGGCGATTGCATTGCATACAATAAAGCGACAACCATATGGCTCCTGCCAGTTACCGATAACTCGGTTACAAAACATGAGAATCTCATACAATAAAATTTAGCATCATGTCTTGACCATATCACATCACAACATGCCCTGCAAAAACAAGTTAGACGTCCTCTACCTTGTTGTTGCAAGTTTTACGTGGCTGCTACGGGCTTAGCAAGAATCGTTCTTATCTACGCATCAAAACCACAATGACAGTTTGTCAAGTTGGCGCTGTTTTAACCTTCACAAGGACCGGGCGTAGCCACACTCGGTTCAACTAAAGTTGGAGAAACTGACACCCACCAGCCACCTGTGTGCAAAGCACGTCGGTAGAACCAGTCTCGCGTAAGCGTACGCGTAATGTCGGTCCGGGCCGCTTCATCCAACAATACCGCCGAACCAAAGTATGACATGCTGGTAAGCAGTATGACTTATATCGCCCACAACTCACTTGTGTTCTACTCGTGCAAATAACATCAACGCATAAAACCAGGCTCGGATGCCACTGTTGGGGAACGTAGTAATTTCAAAAAAATTCCTACGCACACGCAAGATCATGGTGATGCATAGCAAGGAGAGGGGAGAGTGTTGTCCACGTACCCTCGTAGACTGAAAGCGGAAGCGTTAGCACAACGCGGTTGATGTAGTCGTACGTCTTCATGGCCCGACCGATCAAGCACCGAAACTACAACACCTTCGAGTTCTAGCACACGTTCAGCTTGATGACGATCCCCGGACTCCAATCTAGCAGAATGTCGGGGAAGAGTTCTGTCAGCACGATGGCGTGGTGACGATCTTGATGTTCTACCGTCGCAGGGCTTCGCCTAAGCACCGCTACAATATTATCGAGGATTATGGTGGAGGGGGGCACCACACATGGCTAAGAGATCAATGATCAATTGTTGTCTCTATGGGGTGCCCCCTGCCCCCGTATATAAAGGAGCAAGGGGGAGGAGGTGCGGCCAGGAAAGGGGCGCGCCAGGAGGAGTCCTACTCCTATCGGGAGTAGGACTCCCCCCTTTCCATGTTGGACTAGGACTTGAGGAGGAAGGAGAGAGAGAGGGGAAAGGAAAGGGAGGCGCCGCCCCCCTCCTTGTCCAATTCGGACTTGGGGGGGAGGGGCGCGCGGCTGCCCCTTGGCCTCCTCTCTACTTCCTCCACTAGGCCCATTAAGGCCCATTAGGTTACCGGGGGGTTCCGGTAACCTCCCGGTACTCCGGTAAATGTCGATTTCACCCGGAACACTTCCGATGTCCAAACATAGGCTTCCAATATATCAATCTTCATGTCTCGACCATTTCGAGACTCCTTGTCATGTCCATGATCACATCCGGGACTCCAAACAACCTTCGGTACATCAAAACATATAAACTCATAATGAAACTGTCATCGTAACGTTAAGCGTGCGGACCCTACGGGTTCGAGAACAATGTAGACATGACCGAGACACGTCTCTGGTCAATAACCAATAGCGGAACCTGGACTCTCATATTGGCTCCTACATATTCTACGAAGATCTTTATCGGTCAGACCGCATAACAACATACGGTGTTCCCTTTGTCATCGGTATGTTACTTGTCCGAGATTCGATCGTCGGTATCTTAATACCTAGTTCGATCTCGTTACCGGCAAGTCTCTTTACTTGTTCTGTAATACATCATCCCGCAACTAACTCATTAGCTGCAATGCTTGCAAGGCTTAAGTGATGTGCATTACCGAGAGGGCCTAGAGATACCTCTCCGACAATCGGAGTGACAAATCCTAATCTCGAAATACGCCAACCCAACATGTACCTTTGGAGACACCTGTAGAGCACCTTTATAATCACCCAATTACGTTGTGACATTTGGTAGCACACAAAGTGTTCCTCTGGTAAACGGGAGTTGCATAATCTCATAGTCATAGGAACATGTATAAGTCATGAAGAAAGCAATAGCAACATACTAAACGATCAAGTGCTAAGCTAACGGAATGGGTCAAGTCAATCACATCATTCTCCTAATGATGTGATCCCGTTAATCAAATGACAACTCATGTCCATGGCTAGGAAACATAACCATCTTTGATCAACGTGCTAGTCAAGTAGAGGCATACTAGTGACACTCTGTTTGTCTATGTATTCACACAAGTATTATGTTTCCGGTTAATACAATTCTAGCATGAATAATAAACATTTATCATGATATAAGGAAATAAATAATAACTTTATTATTGCCTCTAGGGCATATTTCCTTCAATAATAACTCATCATAATCACAAAATCATATGATGAGACTACTATAGACTAGTACAAATACAACGGCAATATGCAATCAAAAAATAGCAAACTTTACCGGTAGCGCTGGTAGCCGACAAGGAGCTACTTCTAGGGAGGTGTAGTTGTAGCGTTGGGTGGGGAAAGACGTTGCTGCTAGGAAGGTGTGGTAGTAGCACTGGGCTGGAAAACACGCTACTGCTATGCAGTATAGTAGTAGCGTGCCCTAACCCGCGCTACTGCTGAGCATTAGCTATAGTGTCGTATCAGTAGCACGCGCCCTCGCCACTACTACGCCTCCAACACGTGCTACTGCTAGGCTTTTTCCTAGTAGTGGAGGTTTTTTTTGTTGGCCATGGTGGCCACACATGGGAGTGGCAACGGTCCAAATGCCTGCAAAGGCCCCCTATTTTTCTCTGGTTTACGAGAAAAAGTACGACCGGACCGTCCAGCTGACCGATACAGGCCCGCAACGGATGGCACAACACGTCCGCGGTCCGGACCTATGCGTGGGGTTTGAGGGTCTGCGATGGAAATGCCCTTACCTCCAAACCACCTGCAAACATCCATTCATGGATAGAGGGACCAGTCCGCGAATACAGATGCGGAACCCGGCCATCCAAAACTATTTGCATACATTTTAAAATAATTTTAAACAAATCGAACAAATTGTTGGGAAACGTTGCATGGAAAAACAAACAAAATCTACGCACACGCAATGATCTATCCATGGAGATGCATAGCAACAGGGGGGAGAGTGTGTCTACGTACCCTCATAGACCGAAAGCGAAAGTGTTTGACAACATGGTTGATGTAGTCGAACTTCTTCTAGCTCTGAACGTACGGCACCTCTGAGTTCTGCACACATTCAGCTTGGTCACGTCCCTCGTATTCTTGATCCAGCAGGACGTCGAGGAAGTAGATGAGTTCCGTCAGCACGACGGCATGGTGACGATGATGGTGAAGTGATCCACGCAGGGCTTTGCCTAAGCACTACGAGAATATGACTGGGGGTGTAAACTGTGGAGGGGGCACCGCACATGACTAATAATTGATGTTGTGTGTTCTAGGCGCCCTCCTCCCCACATATATATAGGTGTGAGGGGAGGAGAGGCAGCCAGGGGGCGCCCGAAGTAGGATCCGGATCCTACTTGGGGTTTCCCCAAGTGCCCCACCCCCCTTCCTTTTTCCATCGGAGAAGAAAGGAAGGCGGAAGAAGAGAAGGACGGGAGCGAACCCCTCTTCTCCTTGTCCTATTCGGACACCTGCCATAGGGGGGAGCTCCACCGCTTGTGCGCTGGTGTACTCCCCTCTCATGGCCCATATGGCCCATATATTCTGCCCAGGGGTTCCGGTAACCCCCCTGGTACTCTGATAAATACCCGATACATTCCAGAACACTTCTGGTGTCCAAATACTATCGCCCTATATATCAATATTTACCTCTCCACCATTTTGAGACTCCTCGTCATGTCCGTGATCTCATCCGGGACTCCGAACAACATTCAGTCACCAAATCACATAACTCATATAATATAATATCTTCATCGAACGTTAAGCGTGCGGACCCTACGGGTTCGAGAACTATGTAGACATGACCGAGACACCTCTCCGGTCAATAACCAATAGCGGAACTTGGATGCTCATATTGGCTCCTAAATATTCTATGAAGATCTTTATCGGTCGAACCGTTATGACAACATATGTTATTCCCTTAGTCTATCGGTATGTTACTTGCCTGAGATTCGATCGTCGGTATCTCCATACCTAGTACAATCCTGTTACTGGCAAGTATATTTACTCGTTCCGTAATATATCACCTCATGACCAACTACTTAGTCGTTTGCTTGGAAGCTTATGATGTGTATTACCAAGAGGGCCCAGAGATACCCCTACAATATTCGGAGTGACAAATCATAATCTCGATCTATGCCAACTCAACAAACACCTTCGGATATATCTGTAGAGCATCTTTATGATCACCCAGTTACATTGTGACGTTTGATAGCACACAAGGCATTCCTCTAGTATTCGGGAGTTGCATAATCTCATAGTCGAAGGAATATGTATTTGACATGAAGAAAGCAATAGCTATAAAACTAAACGATCATTATGCTAAGCTAACGGATGGGTCTTGTCCATCAGATCATTCTCCTAATGATGTGATCGTGTTATCAAGTGACAACTCATGTCCATGGTTAGGAAACCTTAACCATCTTTGATCAACGAGCTAGTCAAGTAGAGGCTCACTAGGGACATAGTGTTTGTCTATGTATTCACACATGTATTAAGGTTTTCGATCAATACAATTCTAGCATGAATAATAAACATTTATCATGAATAAGGAAATATAAAATAACAACTTTATTATTGCCTCTAGGGAATATTTCCTTCAATTTCCCACTTGCAGTCGAGTCAATAATCTAGATTTCATTTTAATGATTCTAACACCCATGGAGTCTTGGTGATGATCGTGTTTTGCTCTTGGAAGAGGCTTAGTCAACGAGTCTGCTACATTCAGATCCATATGTATTTTTGCAAAACTCTATGTCTCCCTCCTTGACTTGATCACAGATGGAGTTGAAGCGTCTCTTGGTGTGTTTGGTTCTTTTGCGAAATCTGGATTCCTTCGCTAAGGCAATTGCTCCAGTATTGTCACAAAATATTTTCATTGGACCTGATGCACTAGGTATTACACCTAGATCGCATATGAACTCCGTCATCCAGACTCCTTCATTTGCTGCTTCCGAAGTAGCTATGTACTCCACTTCACACATAGATCCCGCCACGACGCTTTGCTTGGAACTACACCAACTGACAGCTCCATCATTCAAAAAATAAATACGTACCCGATTTTTGACTTAGAGTCTTCCAGATCATTGCCAAAGCTAGCATCGATGTAACCATTTACGACGAGCTCTTTGTCACCTCCATAAAAGAGAAACATATCCTTGGTCCTTTTCAAGTACTTCGGGATGTTTTTGACTGCTTTCTAGTGATCCACTCCTGGATTACTTTGGTACCTCCCTGACAGACTTATGGCAAGGCACACATCAGGTCTGGTACACAACATAGCATACATGATAGAACCTATGGCTGAGGCATAGGGAATGACTTTCATTTTCTCTCTATCTTCTGCAGTGGTCGGGCATTGAGTCTGACTCAATTTCACACCTTGCAACACACACAAGAACCCTTTCTTTGACTGATCCATTTTGAACTTCTTCAAAAGTTTGGCAAGGTATGTTCTTTGTGAAAGTCCTATTAAGCGTCTTGATATATCTCTATAGATCTTGATGCCAAATATATAAGCAGCTTCACCGAGGTCTTTCATCGAAAAACTCTTATTCAAGTATCCTTTTATGCTATCCAGAAATTCTACATCATTTCCAATCAACAATATGTCATCCACATATAATATTAGAAATGCTACAGAGCTCCTACTCGCTTTCTTGAAAATACAGGCTTCTGTGAAAGTCTGTATAAAACCATATGCTATGATCACTGAGGGAGTCCTGGATTAGGGGGTCTCCGGACAGACGGACTATATCCTTTGGCCGGACTGTTGGACTATGAAGATACAAGATTGAAGACTTTGTCCCGTGTCCGGATGGGACTCTACTTGGCGTGGAAGGCAAGCTAGGCAATACGGATATGTATATCTCCTCCTTTGTAACCGACCTTGTGTAACCCTAGCCCCTTCCGGTGTCTATATAAACCAGAGGGTTTTAGTCCGTAGGACAACATACAATCATACCATAGGCTAGCTTCTAGGGTTTAGCCTCTCCGATCTCGTGGTAGATCAACTCTTGTAATACCCATATTATCAAGTATAATCAAGCAGGACGTAGGGTTTTACCTCCATCAAGAGGGCCCGAACCTAGGTAAAACATCGTGTCCCCTGCCTCCTGTTACCATCCGCCTTAGACGCATAGTTTGGGACCCCCTACCCGAGATCCACCGGTTTTGACACCGACATTGGTGCTTTCATTGAGAGTTCCTCTGTGTCGTCATCATTAGGCTTGATGGCTCCTTCAATCATCGACAGCGATGCAGTCCAGGGTGAGACTTTTCTCCCCGGACAGATCTTTGTATTCGGCGGCTTCGCACTGCGGGCCAACTCGCTTGGCCATCTGGAGTAGATCGAGAGTTACGCCCCTGGCCACCAGGTTAGGTTTGGAAGCTTAAACTACACGGCCGATATCCGCGGGGACTTGATCTTCGACGGATTCGAGCCCCTGCCTTGTGCACCACACGGTCACGATGAGCATGATTTAGCTCTACCATCGGACAGTGTTCAGGAGATTGCACCAGCAACCGCTCCGACCCTCAATTCGGAACCAGTTGTGCCATCCATGGACGGGTGGATAGACCCCGACACGGAGGCCGTATCCTCAGCGCCGATCGAGTCGAGTATCGACCTTACCCTTCACGGGAGCCGTGACGCCGAACTACCGGATTCTTCCCCGGCCACGGACTCCGAACCGCCTGCGCCCGTACCTATCGAATCCGACTGGGCGCCGATCATGGAGCTTACCTCTGCGGATATTTTTCAGCACTCGCCCTTCGGCGACATACTGAACTCATTAAGGTCTCTCTCCCTGTCAGGAGAGTCCGGGCCGAACTATGTTCGGCAGGATTGGGATGCGGATGACGAAGAAATTCGCCGCCCACCCACCACCCACTTAGTAGCCACTGTCGACAATTTGACCGACATGCTCGACTTCGACTCCAAAGACATCGATGGTATGGACGACGATGCAGGAGACGAACAGGAACCACTACCCACAGGGCACTGGACGCCCACTTCATCATATGATGTATACATGGTGGACACACCCAAAGAAAACGACGACGAGGAACGGAAGGACGCAGCGAAGGGTTGTTCCCTCGAGAAGCAGGCAAAGCGGCGGCGTAAGCACCGCTCCAAATCCCGCCTCGGCAGAAATAGCGGTCATATAGACCCAGCGATAGAGCAGGGTGAACCATCGCCCGACCAGGGTAACACGGAGAATCAAACCGAGCAACCCGACCCCGTCGAAGATAACAGTCTGGACAATATCACACCGGACAGGCACCCGGAGCAACAGAAAGCCCATCAAAGGCTGGTTGCCACTGCGAGGAGTCTGAAAAAGCAGAAGCAAAGGCTCAGGGCTGCACAAGACACACTCAGAATCAGATGCAGTGAAGTACTCAACACTGCAGCGAAGTACGGCGGCAATCACCACACCAAGAGCTACCCGAAACGAAAGTTGCTACATGAATTCGATGAGGAGGCCTTAGATCCCCCGCAATCAAAAAACAAAATGGCCATCCAGTCGGATAGACGACCTCGTGGCCAACATAGAACGGCAAACGACGCCGCACATAAGTCGATACGCGATCCACGTGAGGACTCGCATCAAAAGTACGGCGCAACCAGATCCATCTACGGGCCACGCAAGCGCGCTCCAGCACGCAATGCAACACAACAAACATCCCAATAACATGGTACACCCAAATACAGGGGCGTCGCACACCCCCTATGTTTCACCGATGAGGTGGTGGACCAGGAATTTCCAGAGGGATTCAAACCTATAAACATAGAGGCGTACGATGGAACGACAGACCCTGGGGTCTGGATTGAGGACTACATCCTCCATATCCATATGGCTCGAGGAGACGATCTCCACGCCATCAAGTACTTACCCCTCAAGCTCAAAGGGCCAGCTCGGCACTGGCTTAAAAGCCTCCCCGAAAACTACATTGGAAGCTGGGAAGAGCTCGAAGACGCCTTTCAGCCAAATTTTCAAGGGACCTATGTCCGACCACCGGATGCAGACGATTTAAGTCATATAACTCAATAGCCCGGAGAGTCAGCCCGAAAGCTTTGGAATAGGTTCCTCACTAAAAAGAACCAAATAGTCGACTGTCCGGACGCCGAAGCCTTAGCAGCTTTCAAGCACAGCGTTCGAGACGAATGGCTTGCCAAACACCTCGGCCAAGAAAAACCGAGAACAATGGTAGCATTAACAAGCCTCATGACCCGCTTTTGCGCGGGCTAGGACAGCTGGTTAGCCCGATGCAGCTCCAGCGACCCAAGTACATCTGAAGTCAGGGACGGAAACGGGAAATCATGATGTAGCAAAAACAAGCCCCGGAATAAAGAAGATAGCCCGAAGAGCACAGCGGTAAAGGCCGGATTCAAAAGCTCTCGGCCAGGTTAGCAAAAGCTGCCCCCCAAAGGCAACAGAGACGAATTGTCCAGCCTAAACAAGATTCTGGACCAAATATGTCAGATCCATAGCACCCCCAATAAACTTGCAAATCATACCCATAGAGAATGTTGGGTCTTCAAGAAGTCCGGCAAGCTTAACGTCGAACACAAGGGGCAGGATACACCAAACGAAGACGAGGACGAGCCTCGCAAGCATAGCATTGGGAACAGAAAAAATTCCAACCAGAAGTCAAAATAGTCAACGTGTTACACGTGATAAAGGGGAGAAACAAAGCGGCACGCCTAGAGCCACATGTCCCAGGGCCTATCACCGCGGAGTTCTACCACTGGTCGTCCCAACCGATCACTTTTGACCATCGGGATTACTCGGCTAGTATCCGGCGGGCAAGATGGGTTGCCTTGGTATTAGACCCAATAATTGACGGATACCACTTTACACGAGTCCTGATGGACCGCGGCAGCAGTTTAAACCTGATATATCAGGACACAGTCCGCAACATGGGGGTAGACCTAGCAAAAATTAGACATAGCAATACTACCTTTAAAGGAGTAACGCCAGGCCCAGAAGCCCATTGCACGGGCTTCCTGCTACTAGAGGTTATATTCAGCTTTCCCAATAACTTCCGCAGTGAAAAGTTAACCTTCCACATCGCTCCGTTCCAGAGTGGCTATCAAGCTCTACTCGGACGCGAAGCTTTCGCTCGCTTTAACGCAATACCGCATTACGCTTCTCTCATGCTTAAGATGCCCGGTCCACGTAGCATCATTACAGTAAATGGAAATATTGAGTGCTCCTTGCGCGCGGAAGACCGTGCGGCTGCCTTGGCAATCGCACACTAAACGGCCTCACCAACTAAAGCATCGGACAGGTCGTTAAGACCACGGACACGATTGGACGAGTCCGGTACTGCTATATGTAATTGATATAGGTTTGATGGCTATACCCCTATTACAATACAAGGGGCTCAACGCACGTGCACGAGTGACAATCAGGCTCAACTTTACTCATATTGTTTATTTAGTATAACTTACCTTTTGCACGGAAACTTTTCAATTAAGTTCCTCTCTTTTTCAGATGACCATCGTGCTACACCCATCCAGAATACGGCACAACGGAGACACAGGCATAGACGTGCAGCAGGGACCCGTTCCAAGGATTCTTTTTAGATTAAGACCCTGCGTAAACCTTTTTTACTGTCTCTTGTTAATACACATCCCTTGGATTCTCAGTACAATTGAGAAGGATGCTGACGTATTGGCATGTGACCACGTCAGAATATTGCATGTACCTGGACACCAGGGGCTTATTACAAAGGGCACTGTTTAGGCCCGGTTTACACCATAAAGACCGAATACCTTAGGGAGTGTTCGGCGTCGCGAGTTTGGCCTTATATGCATCAGCTCCGAATCATGTCTTTGGTCAAATGTAGGGTTTGCCCGGCTCCTGTGTTTTGCTGCCTTACGTTCCGCTCTATCGGCTAAGGCGGCACCAGGAGAACTACTGCGATTGTGCCCTGGTTCATCCGGACGAGCACCTCAGTAGAGAAAGCCGAAAACTGACTGTCATGATATAGCGTGAGACTGGTCAACCACTCGATGACCTATCGGAATCTTCGGGATTCCTCCGCCTTAACGAAGGGCCGTTTCCCGGCCAGGCATGTACGCACCCCGAATTCGGATGAGTGCGGAGCCACCAGGGGCTATATAGTAGCCCCACTGTCAAACTCCTCTGGCTAAGTGAAAGTGTTAAAGCATTATAGTCCGGTTGCCTAGTTCGCTGCGCTATCACCTCCTTAATGGACCAAGACGTTGGATCAAGTGTGAACATGCGTCTTCTGCGAACACCCCCGCATTATATGCGTGGGGGCTGAAGCCGACGACTGCAATCTTTCAGGTTATATACATATATACATAAACGGCCGCACAGGAGGCATCATAATACTTTCGGGCAAAAGTATAAATACAGCCTTGATAAACTTAATAAAACATTGTTTTTACAATGGGAATACATGTCACTCAAACATAATATTCTTCGAGCACTGGGCCTCTATCGAACGAGCGCCTTCAAGAACTTCTTCAAAATAGTGCTCGGCAGCCACTCGGCCTATGGCCGAACCCTGCGCCGCAACAGTGGTGGCATCCATCTCCGCCCAGTATGTTTTGACACGGGCAAGGGCCATCCGCGAGCCTTCGATGCACGCCGACCTCTTCATCGCATTAATGCGCGGCACCGCACTAAGGAATTGCTGCACCAAACTAAAATAGTTGTTTGGCTTTGGCCTTTCCGGCCACAGATGATCCACAACAGACCTCATGGCGAGTCCGGACAATCTATTCAGCTCGGCCCATTCGGCAAGCTGATCAGTCAATGGAAGCGAACGCTCTGGAACATTAAATTGTGACCAGAATAGCTTGTCCACTACACGATCTGTTTGATCTCGGAAGTATTCGGCCGCGTCGACAGCACTCGCCGCCAAGTCCTGATATGCGTCCGCCGAACTCCACAGCTGGTCCAGAGGGGCATACTGAGGATCTCCAAACTTCCTCCGCAGCATAAAGGGTTTCCCAGCCGCGATATCCCCGGCTTGACGCAGCTCCTCCTTTTTCGCTCTCATCACAGAGCGGGTATCTTTGGTCGCCATCATGGCCTTTTCCAGGTCCGTCGCCTTCGCCCGGTTTTCTTCTTCAAGAAGCTGGCAACGGTCGGACGTATCTTTTAACTTTACAGCCATCTTGGCCATTTTCTCTTTGCTCTCGCAATGTGCGGCCTGTTCGGCCCTTAATTCTTCGGCTGCTTGCAAAGCAGCTGCATTGCTACTCCTTGCTTGCCCCTTGGCTCGGGAAAGCTCCGCCTAAAGGGTCCCCATGGTGGCCGCTCCATCTGTAGTCACAACATATTAAAGATAATGGCATCATGCTGCTCTTATTATGTGATGATCACCAGAAAGGCCACTCACCCTGTGCCTCGTCAAGCCGCTCATTGACAAGCACGATGTCGGCATCTGCCGCATCTAGCTGCCGCTTTAGTTCGGCATACCCATCAGTCCGGCTAGCCACCGGAGCCTCCATCACCTGCACATAAAGGTAGTCTGGTTATTACCTGGGACTATGATCCTCTGTTTGCCGCCGTTTTCAACGACAACCAAAGACTCGGGGGCTACTATCTACATAGGGCACATCTAAAAATGTGGGGTACTTTCAAAAATATACATCATTTCACGTACCTCAAAACCCGTCAGTAGACTCATAAAGGCTTCATGCAGCCCGCTTTTGGCGAACGAAATCCTTTCAATCACTGTATCCATCAATGTGCGGTGCTCTTCTGAGATAACCGCCTTCTCCAGCAGATCCCTCTGTACATCCGACTGCGCACCAGACGGTGTCGGACTCTTTTGATTGCTCTCTTCGAGAGCCGGATACTGAGGACTCCGGGTGGCCATAGGATTACCTTCTGGCCTTGCCGGATCAGGAGAAGCCCTCCGCGACGACACCTCAGGGTCGCCCGCCTCGTAAGGCGGTGTGGTAGGGGGAGGCGTTTCGCTCTCCATCATCTCCGGAAGAAGATCCCCCGAAGACGAGCTCAGCTGAGAAGGGCTAAGATCTGAATTGCAAGATAAATACTTCGGTTATTTTCCTGAGAGGTAAGGTGGGATATCTTCACTAAATACCTTTTGATTACTTACAGCTCGTTAGAGGGCTGATCCCCGCGCGGACATTGTGCGGCAAGAACACCCTCCAAGGCAGGACCCTCTGGCGGAGATTTCTTCTCCCGTTTGGAAACCTTGATTTCCGGATCTTCGGAGGTAGTCCTCTTCCTTCCCCGGGGAGAGAAAATGTCAGATTCTTCCCCTCGGTTATCCTCCCTCGCGGAGGCGCTCATTCTCTCGGTTGGAATAGGTAGCGATGGAGGCCCGCTTTTGCCCTCTTTATTCCCCCCTTCATCTTCCTTTGAGGGCACCGGGCAAGGTGTTGGCTCGAGCATCTTTTCCAGCACCGGATTGTCCAAGCCTTCAAGAAGGGGGGCCGAACACCGGATCATCTTCGCCTTTGTTATCCAGTCCTAGTCAAAGAGCGATTCTTTAGGATGATGTCATGATAAATAAAAGGACGGTGTGTTCGGCCATGGGATTACTTACTTGGGCAGCAGTGCAGTTGCTGCTCAGGCCCACATCCTCGGTGGTGTTCGGACACTCTATTTGGGGTCCGAAGAACAATTTGTACATCTCCTCGTGCGTCATGCCGAGGAAATTCTGAATAGTGCACGGTCCTTTTGGGTTGAATTCCCACATACGGAGGGGCCGGCGTTTGCAAGGCTGGACTCGACGAACCAGCATGACTTGCATTACCATAATCAGACAGAAATCTCCCTCCAAGAGATCTCGGATACGGCTCTACAGTATTGGCACGTCCTTGGCTGGACCCCAGCTCAGTCCCCTGCGGATCCATGACATCAGTTGTGGTGGAGGGCCCGAGCGAAAGGTGGGGGCAGCTACCCACTTGGCACTTCGGGGAGCTATGACATAAAACCACTCCCGTTGCCATAATCCGGACACCTCTGGAAAGGAACCCTTTGGCCATGGAGCATCAGTAATTTTGCTTATTAAAGCACCTCCGCACGCTGCGTACTGTCCCTCGACCATCTTCGGCTTCACATCAAAGGTCTTGAGCCACAAACCGAAGTGAGTGGTAATGCGGAGGAAGGCCTCACAAACAACAATAAATGGCGAGATGTGAAGAAGGGAGTCCGGGGCCAGATCGTGAAAATCCAACCCGTAATAGAACATAAGACCCCTGACAAAGGGATCCAGAGCGAGGCCTAGTCCTCGGAGGAAGTGGGAGACGAACACAACGCTCTCGTTGGGTTCGGGAGTAGGGACGACCTGCCCTCGGGTGGGCAGCCTATGCGAAATTCCGGTGGTCAGATATCTGGCCTCCCTCAACTTCTTGATGTCCTCCTCCGTGACGGAGGAAGACATCCACCGGCCTTGAAGGCTGGATCCGGACATGATTGAAGGTCTGAAGCACCTGACCTTGGCTTTGGGTGTTAGAACTCGAGGCGGGGGAGGGATTCGATTGAGCACGGGAGGGAGAAAAGTAACATCCTTGTCCCTCTATAAAGAGGGTGAATATCAAGCATCGTCCTCGTGGCCGTTTGGGACTTGCCTAAAATCTAAGAGTCCTAGGCACGGTTGGGTTACCCACGTTTGTATTGATGACAATCCCGTAATAAGGGGAACACGATCTCTGCTTTGACAAGACGTGTCAAGAAACCGTCTCGCGTTATGTGCGGGGCTGGTTAAAGAAAAGCGGTTCAAATAAATATCGGGCCGTGGCGTGATGTCATGCCGCCAAAAGGTGTCAGCAGATTAGATTTGTGGTAATATTATTCTCTCTACGGTGGTATGTGGAACTTATTTTGCAGGGTCAGACACTATCCTTGTATTCAAATTCTTCCATGGTGTATTCGGAGGAACCCGCCTTGCAATGCCGAAGACAACACTGCGCGCCGGACTCATTATCATTGAAGCCTGGTTCAGGGGCTACTAAGAGAGTCCTGGATTAGGGGGTCTCCGGACAGCCGGACTATATCCTTTGGCCGGACTGTTGGACTATGAAGATACAAGATTGAAGACTTCGTCCCGTGTCCGGATGGGACTCTACTTGGCGTGGAAGGCAAGCTAGGCAATACGGATATGTATATCTCCTCCTTTGTAACCGACCTTGTGTAACCCTAGCCCCTTCCGGTGTCTATATAAACCGGAGGGTTTTAGTCCGTAGAACAACATATAATCATACCATAGGCTAGCTTCTAGGGTTTAGCCTCTCCGATCTCGTGGTAGATCAACTCTTCTAATACCCATATTATCAAGCATAATCAAGCAGGACGTAGGGTTTTACCTCCATCAAGAGGGCCCGAACCTGGGTAAAACATCGTCTCCCCTGCCTCCTGTTACCATCCGCCTTAGACGCACAGTTCGGGACCCCCTACCCGAGAACCGCAGGTTTTGACACCGACAATCACCTCATCAAAGCATATATTCCTACTCCGAGATGCTTGCACTAGTCCATAGATGGGTCGCTGGAGCTTGCACACTTTGTTAGCACCTTTAGGATTGAAAAAACCTTCTGGTTGCATCATATACAACTCTTCTTTAAGAAATCCACTAAGGAATGCAGTTTTGACGTCCATTTGCCAGATTTCATAATCATAAACTGTGGCAATTGCTAACATAATTCGGACAGACTTAAGCATCGCTACGGGTGAGGAAGTCTCATTGTAGTCAACTCCTTGAACTTGTCGAAAACCTTTCGCGACAAGTCGAGCTTTGTAGACAGTAAAATTACCATTAACGTCAGTCTTCTTCTTGAAGATCCCTTTACTTTCTATGGCTCACTGATCATCAGGCAAGTCCACCAAAGTCCATACTTTGTTCTCATACATGGATCCTATCTTAGATTTCGTGGCTTCAAGCCATTTATCGGAATTTGGGCTCATCATAGCTTCTTCATAGTTCGTAAGTTCGCCATGGTCTAGTAACATAACTTCTAGAACAGGATTACCATACCACTCTAGTGCAGATCGTGCTCTGGTTGACCTACGAGGTTCAGTAGTAACTTGATCTAAAGTTTCATGATCATCATCATTAGCTTCCTCTCTAGTTGGTGTAGGGATCACGGGAACGGATTTCTCTGATGAGCTACTTTCCAAATTGAGAGAAGGTACAACAACCTCATCAAGTTCTACTTTCCTCCCACTCACTTCCTTTGAGAGAAACTCCTTGTCTAGAAAGGTTCCATTCTTGGCAACAAAAATCTTACCTTCAGATCTGTGGTAGAAGGTGTACCCAATTGTTTCCTTAGGGTATCCTATGAATATGCACTTCTCCGATTTGGGTTCGAGCTTATCAGGCTGAAGCCTTTTGACATAAGTGTCGCAACCCAAAACTTTAAGAAACAAAAGCTTAGGTTTCTTGCCAAACCATAGTTCATATGGTGTCGTCTCAACAGATTTAGACGGTGCCCTATTTAACCTGAATGCATCAGTCTCTAATGCATAACCCCAAAATGATAGTGGTAAATCGGTAAGAGACATCATAGATCGCACCATATCTAATAAAGTATGGTTACGATGTTCGGACACACCATTTCGCTGTGATGTTCCAGGTGGCGTGAGTTGTGAAACTATTCCACATTGTTTTAAATGAAGGCCAAACTCATAACTCAAATATTGGCCTCCACGATCAGATCATAGAAACTTTATTTGCTTGTTACGGTGATTCTCCACATCACTCTGAAATTCTTTGAACTTTTCAAATGTTTTAGACTTATGTTTCATTAAGTAGATATACCCATATCTGCTCAAATCATCTGTGAAGGTCAGAAAATAATGATACCCACCGCGTGCCTCAACACTCATCGGACCGCATACATCGGTATGTATTATTTCCAATAAGTCATTGGCTTGCTCCATTTATCTGGAGAACGGAGTTTTAGTCATCTTGCCTATGAGGCATGGTTCGCAAGCAAATGATTCATAATCAAGTGATTCCAAAAGCCCATCTGCATGGAGTTTCTCCATGCGCTTTACACCAATATGACCTAAATGGCAGTGCCACAAATATGTTGCACTATCATTATCAACTTTGCATCTTTTGGCATCAATATTATGAATATATGTGTCACCACAATCGAGATTCAACAAAATAGATCACTCTTCACGGATGCATGATCATAAAAGATATTACTCGTATAAATAGAACAACCATTATTCTCGGATTTAAATGAATAACCGTCTCGCACTAAACAAGATCCAGATATAATGTTCATGCTCAACGGTGGCACCAAATAACAATTATTTAGGTCTAAAACTAATCCCTAAGGTAGATGTAGAGGTAGCGTGCCGACGGCGATCACATCGACTTTGGAACCATTCCCGACGTGCATCGTCACCTCGTACTTAGACAATCTTCGTTTGTCCATAGCTCATGTTTCGAGTTACAAATATGAGAAACCAAACCAGTATCAAATACCCAGGTGCTACTACGAGCATTAGTAAGGTACACATCAATAACATGTATATCAAATATACCTTTGTTCACTTTACCATCCTTCTTATCTGCCAAATACTTGGGGCAGTTCCGCTTCCAGTGTCCAGTCCCTTTGCAGTAGAAGCACTCAGTTTCAGGCTTAAGTCCAGCTTTAGGCTTCTTCCCGGGAGTGGCAACTTGCTTGCCATTCTTCTTGAAGTTCCCCTTCTTTCCCTTGCCCCTTTTCTTGAAACTAGTGGTCTTGTTAACCATCAACACTTGATGCTCCTTCTTGATTTCTACCTCCGCAGCTTTGCACTACTAGGAAAAAGCCTAGTAGTAGCGCGGGTTAAAAGCTAGTAGTAGCGCGGGTGCCTGCGCTACTACTACGACACTACAACTAACTAGTAGTAGTAGCGTGGTGCATCCCGCGCTACGAGTACGTGTGTTAGTAGTAGCACGGGTTCGACACACGCAACTACTAACTATCTGTAGCGCGTGTCTGTGACCCGTGCTACTACTATTAATTTGAAAAACCAAAAAAAATATCGACCCCATGCGTCCTGTCAATGCAGGGAGATCTCGGCCATGACGCGCGCCTCGTGGAAGTCGTCGAGGGCGGCTGCGGAGGCTAGCCCGGCGTGTGCCGGGATCTAGAGGACCTGGATCTTGGCATCATGCATGGGGAGCAGCACCTCGCGGCGGCCGTCGCCATTGAGGTCGGCGACGAGCGACGGCGGGAGGCGGTCCACGTCGTGCTTGATCGGGAACCCGTTGTCAGACAGGTGGTACCACGCCTCCCGGAACGAGAAGTCGCCCTCGTGCTGCCGGAGGAGGAGGGGGATGGGTCAGCTAGGGTTCTGGATCGAATCGGAGAGGGGGAAGGAGGAGGGCTGACCTGGATCGAGAAGAAGACGGTGAAGGCGACGAGGAGGAAGATGCCGAGGTCGCGCTTCCGCATCTTGGCGGCAACGAGGAGCTCCAGCGACCGCCCATCGAAGGGATCTCGGAGAGGGAGGGGGAAGAAAGCAGAGTGTACCAACGGCGGCCACCGCTAGAGTATGAGGGAGAGACGAGGAAAGTGAGAGAGGGGGAAGTGAGGGAGAGAGGAGGGATTCGGCCGAGGATACGGGGATTTCACCTACCCCATACTTAGTAGTAGCGAGGGGTATAAAACCGCGCTACTACTATCAACTTAGTAGTAGCGTGGGTTTGTACCCCTCGCTACTACTATGGCATGTTCCGGGAGGGCACGGTAGAGACCGCTTAGTAGTAGCGCGGGTTAAAAAACTGTGCTACTAGTATCAACTTAGTAGTAGCAAGGGGTAAAAACCCGCGCTATTGGTAAGTAGCAGTAGCGTTTGCCTATAAGCTTTTCCCTAGTAGTGTTGAGCATTCCGAAGAGCTCGGGAATTGTCTTCTCCATCCCTTGCATATTATAGTTCATCACGAAGCCTTTGTAGCTTGGTGGCAGTGATTGGAGAACTCTATCAATAACACTATCATCTGGAAGATTAACTCCCAGCTGAGACAAGTGATTATGATATCCAGACATTCTGAGTATGTGTTCACTGACATAATTGTTCCCCTCCATCTTGCAGCTATAGAACTTGTTGGAGACTTCATATCTATCAACTCAAGCATTTTCTTGAAATATTAACTTCAACTCCTGGAACATCCCATATGCTCCATGATGTTCAAAACATCTTTGAAGTCCTGATTCTAAGCCGTAAACCATGGCACACTGAACTATCAAGTAGTCATCAGATCGAGCTTGCCACACGTTCAAAACATCATCATATGCTCCTGCAGCAGGCCTTTCACCTAGCGGTGCATCAGGAACATAATTCTTCTGTGCAGCAATGAGGATAATCCTCAAGTTACGGACCCAGTCTATGTAGTTGCTACCATCATCTTTCAACTTATCTTTCTCTAGGAACGCATTAAAATTCAGGGGAACGGTAGCACGGGCCATTGATCTACAACATAGATATGCAAATACTATCAAGACTAAGTTCATGATAAATTAAGTTCAATTAATCAAATTACTTAAGAACTCCCACTTAGATAGACATCCCTCAAGTCATCTAAATGATACGTTATCCAAATCAACTAAACCATGTCTGATCATCACGTGAGATGGAGTAGTCATCAATGGTGAACATCTCTATGTTGATCATATCTACTATATGATTCACGTTCGACCTTTCGGTCTCTAGTGTTCCGAGGCTATGTCTGTACATGCTAGGCTCGTCAAGTTTAACCCGAGTATTCCGCATGTGCAAAACTGTCTTGCACATGTTGTATGTGAACATAGAGTCTATCACACCCGATCATCACATGGTGTCTCAACACGACGAACTGTCGCAACGGTGCATACTCAGGGAGAACACTTATACCTTGAAATTTAGTTAAGGGATCATCTTATAATGCTTCCACCGTACTAAGAAAAATAAGATGCATAAAAGATAAACATCACATGCAATCAAAATATGTGACATGATATGGCCATCATCATCTTGTGCTTTTGATCTCCATATCCAAAGCATCGCCATGATCTCCATCGTCACCGGCTCGACACCTTGATCTCCATCGTAGCGTCGTGGTCGTCTCGCCCACTATTGCTTCTACAACTATCGCTAACGCGTAGTGATAAAGTAAAGCAATTACATGGCCTTTGCATTTCATACAATAAAGAAACAACCATAAGGCTCCTGCCGGTTGTCAGATATCTTACAAAACATGATCATCTCATATGATAACGTTTATCACATCATGTCTTGACCATATCACATCACAACATTGCCAGCAAAAACAAGTTAGACGTCCTCTACTTCGTTGTTGCAAGTTATATGAGGCTGCTACGGGCTTCTAGCAAGAACAGTTCTTACCTACGCATCAAAACCACAATGGTGTTTCATCAAGTTTGTTGTTTTAACCTTCTTCAAGGACCGGCCGCAGTCAAATTCGATTCAACTAAAGTAGGAGAAACAGACACCCGCCAGCCACCTTTATGCAAAACCAATTGCACATCTGTCGGTGGAACCAGTCTCATGTGCGTGAACATGTAAGGTTGGTCCAGGCCGCTTCATCCCACAATACCGCCGAATCAAAATAAGACGTTGGTGGTAAGCAGTATGACTATCACCGCCCACAACTCTTTGTGTTCTACTCGTGCATATCACTACGGATAGACCTTGCTCGGATGCCACTGTTGGGAAATGTTGCATCGAAAAACAAAAACAAAATCTACGCACACACAATGATCTATCCATGGAGATGCATATCAATGAGGGGGGAGAGTGTGTCTGCGTACCCTCGTAGACCGAAAGTGGAAGCGTTTGAGAACACGGTTGACGTAGTCGAACTTCTTCTAGCTCCGACAGATCAAGCACCGAACGTACGACCCCTCCGAGTTCTATACACATTCAGCTTGATGACGTCCCTTGTCTTCTTGATCCAGCAGGACATCGAGGAAGTAGATGAGTTCCGTCAGCACGACGGCATGGTGATGGTGAAGTGATCCACGCAGGGCTTTGCCTAAGCACTGCGAGAATATGAACGGGGGTGTAAACTGTGGAGGGGGGCGCTGCACAAGGCTAACAAATGATGTTGTGTGTTCTAGGCGCCCCCTTCCCACATATATATAGGTGGGAGGGGAGGGGAGGCAGCCACGGGGCGCCGCAAGTAGGATCCGAATCCTACTTGGGGTTTCCCCAAGTGGCGCCCCCCCCCTTACTTTTTCCACCGGAGAAGAAAGGAATGGGGAAGAAGAGAAGGAAGGGGGGCGAACCCCCTCTTCTCCTTCTCCTATTCGACCACCTTCCATAGGGGGGCACGCCACCCCTTGTGGGCTCGGGTGCTCCCCTTTGATGGCCCATATATTCCCCCCGGGGGTTCCAGTAACCCCCCCCCCCCTCGGTACTCTGATAAATACCCGATACATTCCGGAACTATCGTCCTATATATCAATCTTTACCACTCGACCATTTCGAGACTCCTCGTCATGTCCGTGATCTCATCCGGGACTCCAAACAACATTTGGTCACCAAGTCACATAACTCATATAATACAATATCGTCACCGAATGTTAAGCGTGCGGACCGTACGGGTTCGAGAACTATGTAGACATGACCGAGACACCTCTCCGGTCAATAACCAATAGCGGAACATGGATGCTCATATTGTATCCTACATATTCTACGGAGATCTTTATCGGTCGAACTGTTATGACAACATACGTTATTCGCTTTGTCTATTGGTATGTTACTTGCCCAAGATTCGATCGTCGGTATCTACATACCTAGTTCAATCTCGTTATTGGCAAGTCTCTTTACTCGTTCCATAGTACATCACCTCATGACCAACTCCTTAGTCGTTTGCTTGCAAGCTTATGATGTGTATTACCGAGAGGGCCTAGAGATACCTCTCCGATATTCGGAGTGACAAATACTAATCTTGATATATGCCAACTCAAAAAACACCTTCGGAGATACCTATATAGCATCTTTATGATCACCTAGTTACGTTGTGACGTTTGATAGCACACAAGACATTCCTCCGGTATTCGAGAGTTGCATAATCTCATAGTCGAAGGAATATGTATTTGACATGAAGAAAGCAATAGCAATAAAACTAAACGATCATTATGCTAAGCTAACAGATGGGTCTTGTCCATCACATCATTCTTCTAATGATGTGATACCGTTATAAAATGACAACTCATGTCCATGGTTAGGAAACCTTAACCATCTTTGATCAACGAGCTAGTCAAGTAGAGGCTCACTAGGGACATAGGGTTTGTCTATGTATTCACGCATGTATTAAGGTTTCCGATCAATACAATTCTAGCATGAATAATAAATATTTATCATGAATAAGGAAATATAAAATAACAACTTTATTATTGCCTCTAGGGCATATTTCCTTCACAAATTACATGCAAACCAGATGATTTTCATACAAACTAGATGAAAATATTCACATTTCGGACATATTGTAACTAAACTATACCAGGCTAGGGTAAACCTAGTCTCCACTCCCACGACATGTATTCCCTATGTTCGGTAGCCCGTTCATCTGACTGGTGTGAGCCTAGAGGGATATGCTTTAGCGGGAGGGGAAGAGTAGCGTTCGCCTCCGCGAAGCATGGATCAGGGTTGGTTTTGGGCAGGGGAAGACGGTCGTTGTGGTCTATGCCCCCACTCACCGGGCAAGTCACCGGTTATGTCACCCGGCGATGCGTCTATGGTGGCCTTCGTGGGACCCAAGCACCGGCGGGCTCCCATGATCTACTTTTCCTTGTTGCCTACGGTCAGATTCTATTCCCACCTATCTGACATGTTGCCTCCATAGCCGTTGATTTGTGTCATGGTCTCGAAATTTGCCTGACGGAAATTTATTACTCCCTCTCTCTCAGTTTATAGGACGTGTGCATATTTCTAGATCGTTAATTTGATCAATTTAATACAAGTCATATATTATAAAAAATATATCAATATAAACTTCAGATGTTCTATTTTCAAACGGTATAATTCTTATGTTATATAATTTATATTAAGGTGATACAATTGGTAATCTAGATATACGTGTACTTGTAAACTGAAACGGAAAGAGTATAAAAAATAGATTGAAATTTCTAACCCTGTCAATACGACACAATATACTTGTTTATCTTGTACTGATATTTAGTCCAATCTTTCTTCTACGTACATGTTCTTGTACGTACACTACATCTTCCCGTCCCGTTCAATCCACTCTTATTGTTCACCATCTTTCATCTTAGTGCACATGTCCGGGTGTCAGAGCATCTACTGCAGGGCTTCTCAAACCCGCCTCATACGTTTCGACGGGCCGTTTGATCACTGTCCGGTCATCTTTTTTGATCCAGATGACCCTTCAAATGAACCTCGAACGTCCGGGCTGACGGGCACCCTTCATATCCAGCCAAAATATGGAGCGGATATGGTGGCGCGCCCGGGCACGCCCGTCATGTCGAACCCGGCTCACGCTAGCCCAGCCGACTCCACATAAATCCCTCCCTATCCGCTCGCCGGGCCAAATCCTAGTCACTTCACTCCCCTCTCCTCCGCTTCGCTCAGCCATCCAAGCTCGTCTCCGGCTCCTTCCGGCATGGCGGGCAGCGGATCCGAGTCCTTTACCTCCAGATCCAACGACCCAGAGCTCATCCCACGCGACAGAGATGGTCGTCCGGCTTGCGCTCCGCCGCGCCCGGGAGGAGGCCCGTGCACGGCTGCGCTCGGACTCCATCCATCAAGAATTCATTGCCTCCGCCCAAATGGCGCATGGATCTGACGCAAGGCCAGCAGTAGCTGCCTCGTCGGAGGCCGTGCGGTCCGTCTGGCGTCCGAACGCGCTGGCGGACGCGCAACCCCCTCTGTTGGCGCTCCGAGCATAGGGACGTACCATGGGCCTCGTCCGACGAGACCATGGCACGGCGTGCCAGCCGTGCAAGGCATTGGGTGGGAGGCGACGGCAGCCCTCACGGCGGTGGACGTCGGCGAGGCAGAGTCGCATTCTCCGGCGCCTGTATGGCGAATCGGTCCGGGTGCCGCAACCGCTTTGTGGTGGACGTCGGCAGCTCATCCCCGGAGGGATCCTCATCGATATGACGTCCAATGGCACCCAACGGGTGCCGGCCTCCGACGAGGAAGAGTTGGACATGGGAGACGGCGGCGCCTTGAGTCCCGTGAGCCGGCTCGTGTCCCATGCCCTACTGTACCTTGCCGTCGACTGGACCAACACTCCAGGGAGCGCAGCCGGCCGCCGGACATGGCCACAACGGCCGGACAAGCTCCGGTTAAAGATCGCTAGGTTGCATGTAATAATATGTATTTAAGATTTTTAATTTGAGTTATCCGGATGTGAAATGCATTTTTTGAGGCATGACCGCTCATTGTCTGCGGACGCGCCCGTGGGCGTTTGAGGGGTCGGATTTTTCAAATCCGGTTGTAGATGCTCTACGAGATGCATTTATTTTCATACGTCACATTATGTCATTTTCAACGTATTCCTCCTTCCATTAAATTTTATTTGTTATAGATAACATTACGATTTCATTCTTCCAAGGGCAATAATTCTTCCGCCATTTGGTTGTACTGTTACTCCTTGTAGATCTTGTTAACTTAAGTAAAACTTACCTTTTGTTTCTTTTCTAACGTTTGTCTCTTAAGTTCTACCTCTGGAATCTTGCCTTAGACAAACATATGTACTTACCAAGTTTCGTTGTCCGAAACTTAACACTACAGTTTTGTCTCTGTAAGTTTTGTTGTTTGGTGCCTAATAAATTTCTGATTTCCCTTTTTTCATCTGCATCCCGCATGTCGTTACTGTTTTTTTGTGGGGGTACATCTTATATATGTAACCACGAAAAAAGAAACCGCCTCTGGGTCGCCTCCCAGGCAACTCCGAGGCGTCCCCGTCACCAACCTCTTGAACACCGCCTCGCCAGATCCCCTTGCCGCTGCCGTCGCTCGCCACCCCGGCCGGCCAACGGCGGCGGCTGGCCGCCCTTCCTCGCACTCCCAAACCCCCATCCCTCCTCCTCCTCCTTCCATGTGCGGATCGATGCATCGATGCGGATATGGCAGGTCGGAATGATGTTTTTTTGGCCCTAGCATTTTCTGTCGCCCCTGCCGTGTGCATCCTCTACCGCGGCTCCGGAATGGTTTGGGAGGCGAGATCCCAGCGTGGCCACCTCCCACAGCAGTTTCCTGGCGCCAATCAGGCGATATCAAGATCTCCCACGGACTGGCACGCGCATGACAACTCGCCCAGGAGGGGTGCGTGCGTGCTTGATTCAACAAGCGTTGGATCGGCACTTGTGGTGGACAGAGCGATGGCTCATTGCCTGTTCTGCCGTTGCCACGGGAGTGTGACCCGGTGTCCTGCCGCCGCCATTGGCAATGTGAAGATCCATTTCCTATGGCTAGTGGCGACAACGATCCACCTTGGGTCCGCCTTGGCACCTTCATTGCCGCGTTAACCAAGGTGTTTATAGGGGGATCAAGGCAGTCGTGTTTGAAGAAGACTGGATAGCCTCTGGAGGTTCCATCTCGCATGCTCGTATCAACTCGAGAGCTGGACAATATTCTAGAGAGCATGCATAGCGGATCGGAAGAACTATGTGTGTCAAATGATTGGCGTTTTGTAGTAGTATTATCGGCGAGTGGGGCGGTGACACTAGCAGACTTATCTTAGTGGTGCTCTTTGAGTTCCGCGTCTTAGTTTTTGGGGTGAAAATCTTAGGTCTGGCCTTCAGTGCTTGTACCTAGAAATGGCGGTCCCTTAATCCCTTCATCGTTTTTTGTTGTTGAAGACATTGTCTGGAGATGAGACCTTCTTGAGTGTGAAAATTCGGTATCTGGCCATGCTAGTTAGACCGGATGATAACGGTGTTTGTGCACTGTTATCTTTTTGAAGGCGTCGTTTTGGAGAACCTTCTTCGAAGTCTACGTGTCATCACCACTCTTCGTGCTCTTGCTGCTGCGAATCTCTATTTGCTTCATTGGGGTCTTTGTTTTCTTTATTCTTCTTTTTTTGTTTTCTTTTGCCAGTGTGCTTTCTTGATGTTTAGACTTAATCTAAACATTATGTTGTTGCAGAGACTGGGTGTATTTGGTATCGTCTTGATATTAATATATTCCCTTTATCAAAAATAATAATATTTTTGTGGTGCTAAATCCTCTTGCTCCATAGACACATCAACCTCTTCGTCACTCCTCTTTTCCACTCGCGCTCTTCTTTTCCACTGTCATCCTTTAGATCTACTATGTTTTTTCTCACTCCTACTGGACGTTGTTGCCGTCGGTTGCTGGACCTTCAGCACCCACGGTAGCTACTACTATTGTTTATCTATTGTTGTCATTGCCACTCGCCACCCTGGTCAAGAATAAACCCCAATGAACATGAATGAAATGCATGAATTGGATGTAAACTTCCATGTATCCCACTTAATCTCGTTCAAGCCAGCGTCGAATGCTTATTTTGTACTGAATCGACTGTCCGTAATTCTCTAGTGTATAATTTGTGACGACATAAGAGGCTTGTGTGACGATGAGAATGTTGTGAAGAACGAGTGCTTCTCCTTCTTCCTTCCAGAACACTGCATACATAGAACAAGAAGTTTGAAATAATTATTGAAAGCTTAATCATCATGTACCTGATTTGTTTGTTAGGTCAACATACAATATTACTACTTATGTTGTCACTTATTCAGTGAACAAGATGTCGATCCAACTTATGTGCAGTGCTGGAAGGATCGGTATCGTCGGCTAGAGGGGGTGAATAGGCGACTAACAATTTTTCATATATTCTTCAATTTTAAAGGACACAACAAGAATATAAGTTATCTAGATATGCAACTAGATTGACAACCCATATGCCAAGCTAAAAAAGAACAAAAATATAGAAAATATACACAATAAAGCTAGCTTGGAACAAATAAGTGAAGGAAAGAAGTAACCACAAGTGGAGACGATGATGTAGTACCCGGAATTCCCTCCTTTGGGGGAGGTACTTCTTTGTTCAAGAAGTGTGATTACTTTCTTTGGTGATCCGAAAATGAGGTGGAAAGGATTCTCGTCTCTTTCCCCATAGGTGACTATGAGTTATGAACCCACGGGAGAATGGTGCCCTCTAAGCTAGGGTCTCAAACAAGCTTTTGCTAAAGAATTAATTCCATTTGTTTACCTGATCGTAAATCAAACTGACACATGGAAACACTTATAATAAAAATAGGCATGGGTACGAGGTCTTACGCTTACAACCATATATTTGTGATGGGACCAAATATAATCTTATTTTATGCTCTAGAAGTCACCCATCAATATGTGATAGCTACGTATCGAAGTGGGGGATGTGTCCAAATTACGTCCTGACCAGCGCACGCCATGCATCTCCGACCAAAAGCCCTATCCATCGCACGGGGTTGCCTCAATAGTTAAGATTGCAATAATTAGACAAAAGCATTGGGCATTTAACGACTACACCTCTTGAATCCGCAAAGATAGGATCTATATTACCGTACTAAACCTTTTTTGCTTCCCACAACTTGTTATGTTACCCATTCAGCCTCGACGCCTTTATAAAGTTTGCTCATGTGGATGAGGAGCCTCAGTTTCCATGCCATATGACCGCTCATATGAGCAGGCGCGGTCGCATCAAATGTTATCTTTCACTCTATTTCTTTTGGCGCACCTCCCATTTGATCCACTCTATCTCCATTTTACTCCTTTCCAAGTATTGGCTTGATTTCATTCATAAATAGCCCATTTCCGGTGGAAACAAAATAAATAACGATTTATTGGAATCCCATGCATTCATTAGTGGCAATATCGGAGCGAATATCTTGGTTTTAATGAAATATATCGATTTAACTCGGGTTAGAGGTGTTGGGGAATGTAGTAATTTCAAAAATTCCTACGCACACGCAAGATCATGATGATGCATAGCAACGAGAGGGGAGAGTGTTGTCTACGTACCCTCGTAGACCATTCGCGGAAGCGTTATATCAACGCGGTTGATGTAGTCATACGTCTTCACGATCCGACCGATCCAAGTACCGAAAGTACGGCACCTCCGAGTTCTGCACATGTTCAACTCGGTGACATCCTCGCCTTCTCGATCCAGCAAGAGGGGCGAAGTAGTAGATGAGTTCCGACAGCACGACGGCGTGGTGACGGTGTTGGTGAAGAACAATCTCTGCAGGGCTTCGCCTAAGCACTATGAAAACTAGGACGGAGGATAAACTAGATGGGACGGGGTTGCCGGCACACGGCTTGGTGTTTCTTGATGTGTCTTTGGTGCTAGCCCTGCCCCTTTATTTATATGTTGAGCCTTGGGGTCGAAACTTGGAGCAAAAACCTCCTCAAAGTCGGTTTTTCCCGAAAGGCAAGAGTCCCACTCGGACTCCAGGACCAAACGCCACTATCCTTGGTGTCTGGTCTAGACGCCATGGGCCTCGGCGTCTGGCCCAGGGCCAGACGCCAGGGTCTCCGGCGTTTGGCCCCCTGGCCTCCGCAAAACTCCTTTTGCACCGACTTATAGCCCCATGGGCCTGACCCCTTGGCCAAACCATATCATCCAATATATGAATCTTTACCTCCGGACCATTCTGGAGCTCCTTGTCATGTCCGTGATCTCATCCGGGACTCCGAACAACATTCGGTCACCAACATACATAACTCATATAATACTATATCGTCAATGAACGTTAAGCGTGCGGACCCTACGGGTTCGAGAACTATGTAGACATGACCGAGACACCTCTCTGGTAAATAACCAATAGCGGGACCTGGATGCCCATATTGGCTCCTACATATTCTATGAAGATCTTTATCGGTCAGACCGCATAACAACATACATTGTTCCCTTTGTCATCGGTATGTTACTTGCCCGAGATTCGATCGTCGGTATCTCAATACCTAGTTCAATCTCGTTACCGGCAAGTCTCTTTACTCGTTCCGTAATACATCATCCTGCAACTAACTCATTAGTTGCAATGCTTGCAAGGCTTATAGTGATGTGCATTACCGAGTGGGCCCAGAGATACCTCTACGACAATCGGAGTGACAAATCCTAATCTCGAAATACGCCAACCCAACAAGTACCTTTGGAGACACCTGTAGAGCACCTTTATAATCACCCAGTTACGTTGTGATGTTTGGTGGCACACAAAGTGTTCCTTCGGTAAACGGGAGTTGCATAATCTCATAGTCATAGGAACATGTATAAGTCATGAAGAAAGCAATAGCAACAAACTAAACGATCAAGTGCTAAGCTAACAGAATGGGTCATGTCAATCACATCATTCTCCTAATGATGTGATCCCGTTAATCAAATGACAACTCATGTCTATGGTTAGGAAACATAACCATCTTCGATCAACGAGCTAGTCAAGTAGAGGCATACTAGTGACACTCTGTTTGACTATGTATTCACACATGTATTATGTTTCCGGTTAATACAATTCTAGCATGAATAATAAACATTTATCATGATATAAGGAAATAAATAATAACTTTATTATTGCCTCTAGGGCATATTTCCTTCAGTCTCCCACTTGCACTAGAGTCAATAATCTAGTTCACATCGCCATGTGATTTAACACCAATAGTTCACATCACCATGTGATTAACACCCATAGTTCACATCGTCATGTGACCAACTCCCAAAGGGTTTACTAGAGTCAATAATCTAGTTCACATTGCTATGTGATTAATACCCAAAGAGTACTAAGGTGTGATCATGTTTTGCTTGGGTCTGCCACATTCAGATCCGTAAAGTATTTTGCAAATTTCTATGTCAACAATGCTCTGAACGGAGCTACTCTAGCTAATTGCTACCACTTTCAATATGTATCCAGATTAAGACTTAGAATCATCTGGATCAGTGTCAAAACTTGTATCGACGTAACCCTTTACGACGAACCTTTTGTCACCTCCATAATCGAGAAACATATCCTTATTCCACTAAGGATAATTTTGACCAATGTCCAGTGATCTACTCCTAGATCACTATTGTACTCCCTTGCTAAACACAGTGTAGGGTATACAATAGATCTGGTACATAGCATGGCATACTTTATAGAACCTATGGCTGAGGCATAGGGAATGACTTTCATTCTTTCTATCTTCTGTCGTGGTCGGGCTTTGAGTCTTACTCAATTTGACACCTTGTAACACAGGTAAGAACTCTTTCTTCGACTGTTCCATTTTGAACTTACTTCAAAATCTTGTCAAGGTATGTACTCATTGAAAAAACTTATCAAGTGTCTTGATCTATCTCTATAGATCTTGATGCTCAATATGTAAGCAGCTTCACCGAGGTCTTTCTTTGAAACACTCCTTTCAAACACTCATTTATGTTTTGCAGAATAATTCTACATCATTTCCGATCAACAATATGTCATTCACATATACTTATCAGAAACATTGTAGTGCTCCCATTCACTTTCTTGTAAATACAGGCTTCACCGCAAGTCTGTATAAAACTATATGCTTTGATCAACTCATCAAAGCGTGTATTCCAACTCCGAGATGCTTGCACCAGTCCATAGATGGATCGTTGGAGCTTGCACATTTTGTTAACACATTAAGGATCGACAAAACCTTCTGGTTGCATCATATACAACTCTTCTTTAATAACTCCATTAAGGAATGCAGTTTTGTTTATCCATTTGCCAGATTTCATAAAATGCGGCAATTGCTAACATGATTCGGACAGACTTAAGCATAGATACGAGTGAGAAACTCTCATCATAGTCAACACCTTGAACTTGTCGAAAACCTTTTGCGACAATTCTAGCTCTTTAGATAGTAACACTACTATCAGCGTCCGTCTTCCTCTTGAAGATCCATTTAATCTCAATGGCTCGCCGATCATTGGGCAAGTCAATCAAAGTCCATACTTTGTTCTCATACATGGATCTCATCTCAGATTACATGGCCTCAAACCATTTCGCGGAATCTGGGCTCATCATCGCTTCCTCATAGTTCGCAAGTTCGTCGTGGTCTAGTAACATGGCTTCCAGAACAGGATTACTGTACCACTCTGGTGCAGATCTCATTCTGGTTTACCTACGAGATTCGGTAGTAACTTGATCTGAAGTTACATGATCATCATAATTAGCTTCCTCGCTAATTGGTGTAGTAGTCACAGGAACATATTTCTGTGATGAACTACTTTCCAATAAGGGAGAAGGTACAATTACCTTATCAAGTTCTACTTTCCTCCCACTCACTTCTTTCGAGAGAAACTCCTTCTCTAGAAAGTATCCATTTTCAGCAACGAATGTCTTGCCTTCGGATCTATGATAGAAGGTGTACCCAACTGTCTCCTTTGGGTATCCTATGAAGACACATTTCTTCGATTTGGGTTTGAGCTTATCATGATGAAACTTTTTCTTATAAGCATCGCAACCCCAAACTTTAAGAAACGACAACTTTGGTTTCTTGCCAAACCACAGTTCATATTGTGTCGTCTCAACGGACTTAGATGGTGCCCCTTTTTAACGTGAATGCAGCTGTCTCTAATGCATGACCCCAAAATAATAGTGGTAAATCGGTAAGAAACATCATAGATTGTACTATATCCAATAAAGTACAGTTATGACGTTCGGACACACCATTATGCTGTGGTGTTCCAGGTGGCATGAATTTGTGAAACTATTCCACATTGTTTTAATTGAAGACCAAACTCGTAACTCAAATATTTGTCTCCGCGATCAGATCATAGAAACCTTATTTTCTTGTCACGATGATTTTCCACTTCACTCTGAAATTCTTTGAACTTTTCAAATGTTTCAGACTTATGTTTCATCAAGTAGATATACCCATATCTGCTCAAATCGTCTGTGAAGGTCAGAAAATAACGATACCCGCCGCGAGCTTCAACACTCATCGGATCGCATACATCAGTATGTATTATTTCCAATAAGTCAGTTGCTCGCTCCATTGTTCCGGAGAACGGAGTCTTTAGTCATCTTGCCCATAAGGCATGGTTCGCAAGCATCAAGTGATTCATAATCAAGTGATTCCAAAATCCCATCATCATGGAGTTTCTTCATGCGCTTTACACCAATATGACCTAAACGGCAGTGCCACAAATAAGTTGCACTATCATTATTAACTTTGCATCTTTTGGCTTCAATATTATGAATATGTGTATCACTACGATCGAGATCCAACAAACCATTTTCATTGGTGTGTATGACCATAGAAGGTTTTATTCATGTAAATAGAACAACAATTATTCTCTAATTTAAATGAATAACTATATTGCAATAAACATGATCAAATCATATTCATGCTCAACGCAAACACCAAATAACACTTATTTAGGTTCAACATTAATCCCGGAAGTATAGGGAGTGTGCGATGATGATCATATCAATCTTGGAACTACTCCAACACACATCGTCACTTCACCCTTAACTAGTCTCTGTTTATTCTGCAACTCCCGTTTTGAGTTACCAATCTTAGCAACTAAACCAATATCAAATACTGAGGGGTTTCTATAAACACTAGTAAAGTACACATCAATTGTTGGGGAACGTAGTAGAATTTAAAATTGTCTACGCATCACCAAGATCAATCTATGGAGTTATCTAGCAACGAGGGAAAGGGGAGTGCATCTACATACCCTTGTAGATCGCGTGCGGAAGCGTTCAAGAGAACGGGGTTGATGGAGTCGTACTCGTCGTGATCCAAATCACCGATGACCGAGTGCCAAACGGACAGCACCTCCGCGTTCAACACACGTACGGTTGGGAAGACGTCTCCTCCTTCTTGATCCAGCAAGGGGGAAGGAGAGGTTGATGGAGATCCAGTAGCACGACAGCGTGGTGGTGGAAGCAACAGTGTTCTCGGCAGGGCTTCGCCAAGCTCAGCGAGAGGGAGAGGTGTCACGGGAGGGAGAGGGAGGCGCCAGGGGCTAGGGTGCGATTGCCCTCCCTCCTCCCCCCCCCCCACTATATATAGGACCCCTAGGGGGGCGCCGGCCCTAGGAGATGGGATCTCCAAGGGGGGCGGCGGCCAAGGGGGTTGGCTTGCCCCCCAAGCCAAGTGGGGCGCCCCCACCCCTAGGGTTTCCAACCCTGGGCGCAGGGGAGGCCCATGGGGGTGCACCAGCCCACCAGGGGCTGGTTCCCCTTCCACTTCAGCCCATGGGGCCCTTCGGGATAGGTGTCCCCACCCGGTGGACCCCCGGGACCCTTCCGGTGGTCCTGGTACAATACCGATTACCCCCAAAACTTTCCCGATGGCCGAAACTTGACTTCCTATATATAAATCTTCACCCCCAGACCATTCCGGAACTCCTCGTGACGTCCGGGATCTCATCCGGGACTCTGAACAACTTTCGGGTTACCGTATACTAATATCTCAACAACCCTAGCGTCACCGAACCTTAAGTGTGTAGACCCTACGGGTTCGGGAGACACACAGACATGACCGAGACGACTCTCCAGTCAATAACCAACATCGGTATCTGGATACCCATGTTGGCTCCCACATGCTCCTCGATGATCTCATCGGATGAATCACGATGTCGAGGATTCAATCAATCCCGTATACAATTCCCTTTGTCAATCGGTACGTTACTTGCCTGAGACTCGATCATCGATATCCCAATACCTCGTTCAATCTTGTTACCGGCAAGTCACTTTACTCGTACCATAATGCATGATCCCGTGATCAACCACTTGGTCACATTGAGCTCATTATGATGATGCATTACCGAGTGGGCCTAGATATACCTCTCCGTCATACGGAGTGACAAATCCCAGTCTCGATTCGTGCCAACCCAACAGACACTTTCGGAGGTACCCGTAGTGCACCTTTATAGTCACCCAGTTACGTTGTGACGTTTGGCACACCCAAAGCACTCATACGGTATCCGGGAGTTGCACAATCTCATGGTCTAAGGAAATGATACTTGACATTCGGAAAAGCTATAGCAAACGAACTACACGATCTTTGAGCTATGCTTAGGATTGGGTCTTGTCCATCACATCATTCTCCTAATGATGTGATCCCGTTATCAATGACATCCAATGTCCATAGTCAGGAAATCATGACTATCTTTTGATCAATGAGCTAGTCAACTAGAGGCTCACTAGGGACGTGTTGTGGTCTATGTATTCACACATGTATTACGATTTCCGGATAACACAATTATAGCATGAACAATAGGCAATTATCATGAACAAGGAAATATAATAATAATCATTTTATTATTGCCTCTAGGGTCTCCCACTTGCACTAGAGTCAATAATCTAGTTACATTGGGATGAATCAAACACCCATAGAGTTCTGGTGTTGATCATGTTTTGCTCTAGGGAGAGGTTTAGTCAACGGATCTGCCACATTCAGGTCCGTATGTACTTTACAAATATCTATGTCTCCATTTTGAACACTTTCACGAATGGAGTTGAAGCGACGCTTGATATGCCTGGTCTTCCTGTGAAACCTGGGCTCCTTGGCAAGGGCAATAGCTCCAGTGTTGTCATAGAAGAGAGTCATCAGGCCCGACGCATTGGGAATTACTCCTAGGTCGGTAATGAACTCCTTCACCCAAATTGCTTCTTGTGCTGCCTCCGAGGCTGCCATGTACTTCGCTTCACATGTAGATCCCGCCACAACGCTTTGCTTGCAACTGCACCAGCTTACTGCCCCACCATTCAAAATATACACGTATCTGGTTTGTGACTTAGAGTCATCCAGATCTGTGTCGAAGCTAGCATCGATGTAACCCTTTACAATGAGCTCTTCGTCACCTCCATAAACGAGAAACATATCCTTAGTCCTTTTCAGGTACTTCAGGATATTCTTGACCACTGTCCAGTGTTCCATGTCGGGATTACTTTGGTACCTTCCTACCAAACTTACGGCAAGGTTTACATCAGGTCTGGTACACAACATAGCATACATGATAGACCCTATGGCCGAGGCATAGGGGACGGCACTCATCTTTTCTCTATCTTCTGCCGTGGTCGGGCATTGAGCTGTGCTCAATCTCGTACCTTGCAATACAGACAAGAACCCCTTCTTTGACTGATCCATATTGAACTTCTTCAATATCTTGTCAAGGTACGTACTCTGTGAAAGACGAATGAGGCGTCTTGATCTATCTCTATAGATCTTGATGCCTAATATGTAATCAGCTTCTCCAAGATCCTTCATTGAAAAACACTTGTTCAAGTAGGTCTTTATGCTTTCCAAGAATTCTATATCATTTCCCATCAACAATATGTCATCCACATACAATATGAGAAATGCTACAGAGCTCCCACTCACTTTCCTGTAAATGCAGACTTCTCCATAAGTCTGGGTAAACCCAAACGCTTTGATCATCTCATCAAAATGAATGTTCCAACTCCAAGATGCTTGCACCAACCCATAGATCAAGCGTTGGAGCTTGCACACCTTGTTAGCATTCTTGGGATCGACAAAACCTTCCAGCTGCATCATATATAATTCTTCCTTAAGGAAACCATTAAGGAATGTCATTTTGACGTCCATTTGCCATATCTCATAATCATAGAATGCGGCAATTGCTAACATGATTCGGACGGACTTCAACTTCGCTACAGGTGAGAAAGTCTCATCATAGTCAACCCCTTGAACTTGTCGATAACCCTTAGCGACAAGCCGAGCTTTATAGATGGTTACATTACCATCCGTGCCTGTCTTCTTCTTAAAGATCCATTTATTTTCTATGGCTCGCCGATCATCGGGCAAGTCAGTCAAAGTCCATACTTCGTTTTCATACATGGATCCTATCTCGGATTTCATGGCTTCCAGCCATTTGTCAGAATCTGGGCCCGCCATTGCTTCTTCATAGTTCGAAGGTTCACCATTGTCTAACAACATGATTTCCAAGACAGGGTTGCCGTGCCACTCTGGTGCGGAACGTGTCCTTGTGGACCTACGAAGTTCAGTAGAAACTTGATCTGAAGTTTCATGATCATCATCATTAACTTCCTCTATAGTCGGTGCAGGCACCTCAGGAACAATTTCCTGAGCTGCGCCACTCTCCGGTTCAAGAGGCAATACTTCATCAAGTTCTACTTTCCTCCCACTTACTTCTTTCGAGAGAAACTCTTTCTCTAGAAAGGATCCATTCTTGGCAACAAAGATCTTACCTTCGGATCTAAGGTAGAAGGTATACCCAATAGTTTCTTTAGGGTATCCTATGAAGACGCATTTTTCCGATTTGGGTTCGAGCTTTTCAGGTTGAAGTTTCTTGACATAAGCATCGCATCCCCAAACTTTTAGAAACGACAGCTTAGGTTTCTTCCCAAACCATAATTCATACGGTGTCGTCTCAACGGATTTTGATAGAGCCCTATTTAAAGTGAATGCGGCAGTCTCTAAAGCATAGCCCCAAAATGACAGCGGTAGATCGGTAAGAGACATCATAGATCGCACCATATCCAATAGAGTGCGATTACGACGTTCAGACACACCATTACGCTGAGGTGTTCCAGGCGGCGTGAGTTTTGAAACTATTCCACATTTCCTTAAGTGTGTGCCAAATTCGTGACTCAAGTATTCTCCCCCATGATCTGATCGCAAGAACTTCATTTTTCTGTCATGTTGATTCTCAACCTCACTCTGAAATTCCTTGAACTTTTTAAAGGTCTCAGACTTGTGTTTCATTAAGTAGACATACCCATATCTACTTAAGTCATCAGTGAGGGTGAGAACATAACGATAGCCACCGCAAGCCTCAACACTCATTGGACCGCACACATCAGTATGTATGATTTCCAATAAGTTGGATGCTCGCTCCATTGTTCCTGAGAACGGAGTCTTGGTCATTTTACCCATGAGGCATGGTTCGCACGTGTCAAATGATTCATAATCAAGAGACTCCAAAAGTCCATCTGAATGGAGCTTCTTCATGCGTTTGACACCTATGTGACCAAGGCGGCAGTGCCACAAGTATGTGGGACTATCATTATCAACCTTACATCTTTTGGTATTCACACTATGAATATGTGTAACATTACGCTCGAGATTCATTAAGAATAAACCATTCACCAGTGGAGCATGACCATAAAATATATCTCTCATATAAATAGAACAACCATTATTCTCGGATTTAAATGAGTAGCCATCTCGAATTAAACGAGATCTTGATACAATGTTCATGCTCAAAGCTGGCACTAAATAACAATTATTGAGGTTTAAAACTAATCCCGTAGGTAAATGTAGAGGTAGCGTGCCGACGACGATCACATCGACCTTGGAACCATTCCTGACGCGCATCGTCACCTCGTCCTTTGCCAGTCTCCGCTTATTCCGCAGCTCCTGCTTTGAGTTACAAATGTGAGCAACCGCACCAGTATCAAATACCCAGGAGCTACTACGAGTACTGGTAAGGTACACATCAATTACATGTATATCACATATACCTTTAGTGTTGCTGGCCTTCTTGTCTGCTAAGTATTTGGGGCAGTTCCGCTTCCAGTGACCACTTCCCTTGCAATAAAAACACTCAGTCTCGGGCTTGGGTCCATTCTTTGGCTTCTTCCCGGCAGCTTGCTTACCGGACGCGGCAACTCCCTTGCCGTCCTTCTTGAAGTTCTTTTTACCCTTGCCTTTCTTGAACTTAGTGGTTTTATTCACCATCAACACTTGATGTTCCTTTTTGATTTCCACCTCCGCTGATTTCAGCATTGAATATACCTCAGGAATGGTCTTTTCCATCCCCTGCATATTGAAGTTCATCACAAAGCTCTTGTAGCTCGATGGAAGCGACTGAAGGATTCTGTCAATGACCGCGTCATCCGGGAGATTAACTCCCAGCTGAGTCAAGCGGTTATGCAACCCAGACATTTTGAGTATGTGCTCACTGATAGAACTATTTTCCTCCATCTTACAACTAAAGAACTTGTCGGAGACTTCATATCTCTCGACCCGGGCATGAGCTTGGAAAACCATTTTCAGCTCTTCGAACATCTCATATGCTCCGTGTTACTCAAAACGCTTTTGGAGCCCCGGTTCTAAGCTATAAAGCATGCCGCACTGAGCGAGGGAGTAATCATCAGCACGTGACTGCCAAGCGTTCATAACGTCTTGGTTCTCTGGGATGGGTGCGTCACCTAGCGGTGCTTCTAGGACATAATCTTTCTTGGCAGCTATGAGGATGATCCTCAGGTTCTGGACCCAGTCCGTATAGTTGCTGCCATCATCTTTCAGCTTGGTTTTCTCTAGGAACGCGTTGAAGTTGAGGACAACGTGGGCCATTTGATCTACAAGACATGTTGTAAAGATTTTAGACTAAGTTCATGATAATTAAGTTCATCTAATCAAATTATTCAATGAAATCCCACTCAGATAGACATCCCTCTAGTCATCTAAGTGAAACATGATCCGAGTCAACTAGGCCGTGTCCGATCATCACGTGAGACGGACTAGTCAACATCGGTGAACATCTTCATGTTGATCGTATCTTCTATATGACTCATGCTTGACCTTTCGGTCTTCCGTGTTCTGAGGCCATGTCTGTACATGCTAGGCTCATCAAGTCAACCTAAGTGTATTGCGTGTGTAAATATGGCTTACACCCGTTGTATTCGAACGTTAGAATCTATCACACCCGATCATCACGTGGTGCTTCGAAACAACGAACCTTCGCAATGGTGAATAGTTAGGGGGAACACTTTCTTGAAATTATTATGAGGGATCGTCTTATTTAAGCTACCGTCGTTCTATGCAAATAAGATGTAAAACATGATAAACATCACATGCAATCAAATAGTGAAATGATATGGCCAATATCATTTGCTCCTTTTGATCTCCATCTTCGGGGCTCCATGATCATCGTTATCACCGGCATGACACCATGATCTCCATCATCATGATCTCCATCATCGTGTCTTCTTGAAGTTGTCTCGTCATCTATTACTTCTACTACTATGGCTAACGCTTTAGCAATAAAGTAAAGTAATTACATGACGTTTATGTTGACACGCAGGTCATAAATAAATTAAGACAACTCCTATGGCTCCTCCCGGTTGTCATACTCATCGACATGCAAGTCGTGATTCCTATTACAAGAACATGATCAATCTCGTACATCACATATATCATTCGTCACATCCTTTTGGCCATATCACATCACACGGCACATGCTGCAAAAACCACAACGTGATATGCCAATTTCTATTTACCCTTCATAAGGACCCTTTTCATCGAATCCGATCCGACTAAAGTGGGAGAGACAGACACCCGCTAGCCACCTTATGCAACTAGTACATGTCAGTCGGTGGAACCAGTCTCACGTAAGCGTACATGTAAGGTCGGTCCGGGCCGCTTCATCCCACGATGCCGCCGAATCAAGATAAGACTAGTAACGGCAAGTAAATTGACAATATCGACACCCACAACTGCTTTGTGTTCTACTCGTTCATAGAAACTACGCATAGACCTAGCTCATGATGCCACTGTTGGGGAACGTAGCAGAATTTAAAATTTTCTACGCATCACCTAGATCAATCTATGGATTTATCTAGCAATGAGGGAAAGGGGAGTGCATCTACATACCCTTGTAGATTGCACGCGGAAGCGTTCAAGAGAACGGGGTTGATGGAGTCGTACTCGTCGTGATCCAAATCACCGATGACCGAGTGCCAAACGGACGGCACCTCCGCGTTCAACACACGTATGGTTGGGAAGACGTCTCCTCCTTCTTGATCCAGCAAGGGGGAAGGAGAGGTTGATGGAGATCTAGAAGCACGACGGCATGGTGGTGGAAGCAACGGTGTTCTCGGCAGGGCTTCGTCAAGCTCAGCGAGAGGGAGAGGTGTCACAGGAGGGAGAGGGAGGCACCAGGAGCTAGGGTGTGGCTGCCCTCCCCCCCCCCACTATATATAGGACCCCTAGGGGGGCACCGGCCCTAGGATATGGGATCTCCAAGGGGGGCGGCGGCCAAGGGGGGTGGCTTGCCCCCCAAGCCAAGTGGGGCGCCCCCACCCCTAGGGTTTCCAACCCTAGGCGTAGGGGGAGGCCCATGGGGGGCGCACCAGCCCACCAGGGGCTGGTTCCCCTCCCACTTCAGCCCATGGGGCCCTCCGATATAGGTGGCCCCACCCGGTGGACCTCCGGGACCCTTCCGGTGGTCCCGGTACAATACCGATTACCCCCGAAACTTTCCCGATGGCCGAAACTTGACTTCCTATATATAAATCTTCACCTCCGGACCATTCCGGAACTCCTCGTGACGTCCCAGATCTCATCCGGGACTCTGAACAACTTTCGTGTTACCGTATACTAATATCTCAACAACCCTAGCGTCACCAACCTTAAGTGTGTAGACCCTACGGGTTCGGGAGACACGCAGACATGACCGAGACGACTCTCCGATCAATAACCAACATCGGTATTTGGATACCCATGTTGGCTCCCACATGCTCCTCGATGATCTCATCGGATGAACCACGATGTCGAGGATTCAATCAATCCCGTATACAATTCCCTTTGTCAATCGGTACGTTACTTGCCCGAGACTTGATCGTCGGTATCCCAATACCTCGTTCAATCTCATTACCAACAAGTCACTTTACCGTAATGCATGATCCCGTGATCAACCACTTGGTCACATTGAGCTAATTATGATGATGCATTACCAAGTGGGCCCAAAGATACCTCTCCATCATACGGAGTGACAAATCCCAGTCTCGATTCGTGCCAACCCAACAGACACTTTCGGAGGTACCCGTAGTGCACCTTTATAGTCACCCAGTTACGTTGTGACATTTGGCACACCCAAAGCACTCCTATGGTATTCGGGAGTTGCACAATCTCATGGTCTAAGGAAATGATACTTGACATTCGGAAAAGCTATAGCAAACGAACTACACGATCTTTGAGCTATGCCTAGGATTGGGTCTTGTCCATCACATCATTCTCCTAATGATGTGATCCCGTTATCAATGACATCCAATGTCCATAGTCAGGAAACCATGACTATCTTTTGATCAACGAGCTAGTCAACTAGAGGCTCACTAGGGACGTGTTTTGGTCTATGTATTCACACATGTATTACGATTTCTGGATAACACAATTATAGCATGAACAATAGACAATTATCATGAACTAGGAAATATAATAATAATCATTTTATTATTGCCTCTAGGGCATATTTCCAACATCAATAACATGTATATCAAATATACGTTTGTTCACTTTGCCATCCTTTCTTATCCGCCAAATTCTTGGGGTAGTTCCGCTTCAAGTGACCAGTCCCTTTGCAGTAGAAGCACTTAGTCTCAGGCTTAGGTCCAGACTTGGGCTTCTTCACTTGAGCAGCAACTTGCTTGCCGTTCTTCTTGAAGTTCCCCTTCTTCCCTTTGCCCTTTTTCTTGAAACTAGTGATCTTGTTAACCATCAACACTTGATGCTCTTTCTTGATTTCTATCTCCGTCGATTTCAACATCACGAAGAGCTTGGGAATCGTTTCCGTTATGCTTTGCATATTATAGTTCATCATGAAGTTCTACTAACTTGGTGATGGTGACTAGAGAATTCTGTCAATCACTATTTTATCTGGAAGATTAACTCCCACTTGATTGAAGCGATTGTAGTACCCAGACAATCTGAGCACATGCTCACTGCTTGAGCTATTCTCCTCCATCTTTTAGCCATAGAACGTGTTGGAGACTTCATATCTCCCAACTCGGGTATTTGCTTGAAATATTAACTTCAACTCCTGGAACATCTCATATGGTCCGTGACGTTCAAAACGTCTTTGAAGTCCCGATTCTAAGCCGTTAAGCATGGTGCACTAAACTATCAAGTAGTCATCATATTCAGCTAGCCAAACGTTCATAACGTCTGCATCTGCTCCTGCAATAGGCATGTCACCTAGCGGTGCATCAAGGACATAATTATTCTGTGTAGCAATGAGGATAAACCTCATAACACGGATCCAATCCGCATCATTGCTACTAACATCTTTCAACTTAGTTTTCTCTAGGAACATATCAAAAATAAAACAGGGGAGCTAAACGCAAGCTATTGATCTACAACATAGATATGCTAATACTACCAGGACTAAGTTCATGATAAATTTAAGTTCAATTAATCATATTACTTAAGAACACCCACTTAGATAGACATCCCTCTAATCCTCTAAGTGATCACGTGATCCATGTCAACTAAACCATGTCCGATCATCACGTGAGATGGAGTAGTTTCAATGGTGAACATCACTATGTTGATCATATCTACTATATGATTCACGCTCGACCTTTCGGTCTCCGTGTTCCGAGGCCATATCTGTTATATGCTAGGCTCGTCAAATTTAACCTGAGTATTCCGCGTGTGCAACTTTTTTGCACCCGTTGTATTTGAACGTAGAGCCTATCACACCCGATCATCATGTGGTGTCTCAGCACGAAGAACTTCCGCAACAGTGCATACTCAGGGAGAACACTTATACCTTGATAATTTAGTGAGTGATCATCTTATAAAGCTACCGTCGAACTAAGCAAAATAACATGTATAAAAGATAAACATCACATGCAATCAAAATATGTGATATGATATGGCCATCATCATCTTGTGCCTTTGATCTCCATCTCCAAAGCATCGTCATGATTTCCATCGTCACCGACATGACACCATGATCTCCATCATCTTGATCTATATCAATGTGTCGTCATATGGTCGTCTCGCCAACAATTGCTCTTGCAACTATTGCTATCGCATAGCGATAAAGTAAAGCAATTATTTGGCGCTTGCATCTTATGCAATAGAGAGACAACCATAAGGCTTTTGTCAGTTGCCGATAACTTCAACAAAACATGATCATCTCATACAACAACTTATATCTCATCACGTCTTGACCATATCACATCACAACATGTCCTGCAAAAATAAGTTAGATGTCCTCTACTTTGTTGTTGCAAGTTTTACGTGGCTGCTACGGGCTGAGCAAGAACCGTTCTTACCTACGCATCAAAACCACAACGATAGTTTGTCAAGTTGGTGATGTTTTAACCTTCACAAGGACCGGGCGTAGTCACACTCGGTTCAACTAAAGTTGGAGAAACTGACACCCGCCAGCCACCTATGTGCAAAGCACGTCGGTAGAACTAGTCTCGCGTAAGCGTACGCGTAATGTCGGTCCAGGCCGCTTCATCCAACAATACCGCCGAAACAAAGTGTGACATGCTGGTAAGCAGTATGACTTATATCGCCCACAACTCACTTGTGTTCTACTCGTGCATATTACATCAACACATAAAACCTGGCTCTGATACCACTATTGGGAAACATAGTAATTTCAAAAATTCCTACGCACACGCAAGATCATGGTGATGCATAGCAACGAGAGGGGAGAGTGTTGTCTACGTACCCTCATAGACCATTCGCGGAAGCGTTATATCAACGCGATTGATGTAGTCGTACGTCTTCACGATCCGACCGATCCAAGTACCGAAAGCACGACACCTCCGAGTTCTGCACACGTTCAGCTCGGTGACGTCCTCGCCTTCTCGATCCAGCAAGAGAGGCGAAGTAGTAGATGAGTTTTGACAGCACGACGGCGTGGTGACGGTGTTGGTGAAGAACAATCTCCGCAGGGCTTCGCCTAAGCACTACGAAAACTAGGACGGAGGATAAACTAGAGGGGACGGGATTGCCGGCACACGGCTTGGTGTTTCTTGATGTGTCTTTGATGCTAGCCCTGCCCCTCTATTTATATGTTGAGCCCTGGGGTCGAAACTTGGAGCAAAAACCTCCTCAAAGTCGGTTTTGCCCGAAAGGCAAGAGTCCCACTCGGACTCCAGGACCAAACGCCACTATCCTTGGCGTCTGGCCCAGACGCCATGGGCCTCGGCGTATGGCCCAGGGCCAGACGCCAGGGTCTCCGGCGTTTGGCCCCCTGGCCTCCGCAAAACTCCTTTTGCACCGACTTATAGCCCCATGGGCCTGACCCCTTGGCCAAACCATATCATACAATATATGAATCTTTACCTCCGGACCATTCCGGAGCTCCTCGTCATGTCCGTGATCTCATCCGGGACTCCGAACAACATTCGGTCACCAACATACATAACTCATATAATACTATATCATCAACGAACGTTAAGCGTGCGGACCCTACGGGTTTGAGAACTATGTAGACATGACAGAGACACCTCTCTGGTCAATAACCAATAGCGCGACCTGGATGCCCATATTGGCTCCTACATATTCTATGAAGATCTTTGTCGGTCAGACCGCATAACAACATACGTTGTTCCCTTTGTCATCGGTATGTTACTTGCCCGAGATTCGATCGTCGGTATCTCAATACCTAGTTAAATCTCGTTACTGGAAAGTCTCTTTACTCATTCCGTAATACATCATCCTGCAACTAACTCATTAGTTGCAATGCTTGCAAGGCTTATAGTGATGTGCATTACCGAGTGGGCCCAGAGATACCTCTCCGACAATCGAAGTGACAAATCCGAATCTTGAAATACGCCAACCCAACAAATACCTTTGGAGACACCTGTAGAGCACCTTTATAATCACCCATTTACGTTGTGACATTTGGTGGCACACAAAGTGTTCCTCCGATAAATGGGAGTTGCATAATCTCATAGTCACAGGAACATGTATAAGTCATGAAGAAAGCAATAGCAACAAACTAAACGATCAAGTGCTAAGCTAACGGAATGGGTCATGTCAATCACATCATTCTCTTAATGATGTGATCCCGTTAATCAAATGACAACTCATGTCTATGGTTAGGAAACATAACCATCTTCGGTCAACGAGCTAGTCAAGTAGATACTAGTGACACTCTGTTTGACTATGTATTCACACATGTATTATGTTTCTGGTTAATACAATTCTAGCATGAATAATAAACATTTATCATTATATAAGGAAATAAATAATAGCTTTATTATTGCCTCTAGGGCATATTTCCTTCAAGAGGAGTGTAAAAATAACACTCATCAAGGTGAGACAACACTATGCTCACCAAGCGCCCCAATGGATCACCTTATTCTCCTCGTGCCCTCGCACAAGGCAAGGTGCCATGATTTCACTAAGCGGTGCTCTTGGAGGCGCCAACCGGGACCTTCACAAACAAGCTTGGGGTGAGCTCCACAACTTAGTTCTAGGCTCCCAACAATATCACGAAGTTTCACCACAATGGATTTAAGCTCCGAGGTGACCTATTTCGTCTAGGGTGGCCATGTAGGATCAAAAGTAGGTCTAGAGGGGGTGATTAGACTACTTGACCAATAAAAACCTAGCATTTTCACAATATAGTTCCTCATAGATTTTAGCAATTCTAGCAAGTGTACTAGCACCCTACACATGCAAGTCTAATATAGTGGCAGCGGAAATTAAATACTTTGCACATGAAAGTAGTGGAAAGGTTTGGAGATAATCAAATGCAACGAAGACACGGTGATTTTTCTCGTGCTTCTAATAGGTAGTGCTATCGTATGTTCGTGTTGATGAAGAATTCAACCCACTGGGGGTAAGGGTTTCATGAGTCCATGGAGGGATCCACCCACGAAGGGTTCATAAAGAAGAAACCTTGTCTATGCCATCATGACTTACGTCCATGAAGGACTAGCCTCACTCGGGGTAGATCTTCACGACGTAGACGATCCCCTTGCCCTTACAAACATATTGGTTCAACTCCACAAGCTTGGAGGCTCCCAAGTGACACATAACCTATCTAGGAGACACCACTCTCCAAAAGGTAATAGATGTTGTTGTCGATGATGAAATCCTTGCTCTTGCGCTTGAAACATAGTATCCTAATACATCTCCAACGTATCTATAATTTTTTATTGTTTCATGCTATTATATTATCACTTTTGTTTGATTTATATGTCATTTTATATTGTTTTTCTGGACTAACCTATTAATTTAGTGCCCAATGCTACTTCTTGTTTTTTGCATGCTTTTTGTTTAGCAGAAAAACCATACCTACCAAAGTCCAAACACGATGAAACTTTATGGTGATTTTTTTTGGAACATAAGAGACCCTAGAAGCTTTGGGGGAGGACAAGAAGACCCGCGTGGGCCCCACAAGTTAGGTCGGCGCGCCCAGGGGTAGGCGCGCGCCCCTTGACTTGTAGCTCCATTTTCCCTAGTCTTTGGCCTTAAATTCACATATATTCTGAAATCCTTAGAGCGGGACCCGAAACAATTCTTATGCTGCTGCAAGCCTCTGTTCTTTTGTGATCCCATCTAGAGTCATGTTATGGTACTCTACCGGAGGGGGGATCATTACGGAGGTTATATTCATCAACCTTGTTGCCTCTATGATGACGTGTGAGTAGTTCCTTCAGGACCTATGGTCCATTGTAGTAGCTAGATGACCTTCTCTCTCTTTTGATCTTCAATACAATGATCTTTTCTAAGATCAATACGATGTAATAGTTTCGGTGTGTTTGTTGGGATCAGATGAATTGTGGGTTTATGATCAGATTATTCTTTGAAATTATTTGAGTCTCTTGAGATTTATTTGCTGCATAATTTTATAGCTCAGAATATTCATTGAAATTATTTGAGCCTCTTGAGATTTATTTGTTGCGTAATTTTATAGCTTTGTATTTCTCTTTGATCTATCAGTCTACTTTGGCCAAGTTAGATTTATTTATCTTTAATGGGAGAGGTGATTTGTAGTAGGTACAGTCTTGCGGTGATCTTGCCTTGTGAGAGGAGGGGCAAAGGCACGTATTTGTATTGTTGCTACTAAGGATAAAACGATGGGGTTCAGTCATATTGATTGGTCTTACTTTGTCTACATTATGTCATCTTGCTTAAAGCGTTACTCTATTCATCATGAACTTAATACTTTGAGATGCATGATGGACAATGGTCTTGGGGTGGAGTAATAGTAGTAGATGTAATAAGATTAATGGTCTACTTGTGACAGACGTAATGCCTATATATTGATTATGCCTTGGATGACCATCATAACTATGTGTGATTCTGTCAATTTCCCAAGAATAATTTGTTTACCCACTATTGCTATGCTATGAGAGAGATGCATGTAGTGAACCTATGGCCCCCAGGTGCATTCTCCATTTATACTAAGAATCCTACAATTGCTTCACGTGTTTTCCTTTTGTTTTGCCTATCCTATTAGTTTTAATCTTGCAACTGGGAAGAAAAAAGGGAGTGGTGACCCCCTTGCCTTTGTTGGGTGCAAGCAATTGTTGTGTCTGTGTGCAGGTACTGTTGACATTGCTGGTGTGATGCCTCCTTCTGGTTTGATAACCTTGGTTCTTAACCGAGAAAAATATTGTCTGCTACTATACTACTTCACCCTTCCTAAACCCAACAGCTATCACAACTAGCAAAAGAATTTCTAGCGCCATTGTCGGGGAGACATCACCTAACAAATCAGGTGCCTTCGCTAAAACACATCATTTTTGCTTGTTTTATCTTCTTTGCCTTTTTATTTTCCTTCTTCTGTTTGTTTGCCAAAAAACAAAAATACCAAAAAATATTTGTGTTACTATCTTTGCTTGTGTTGCTATTATGGCTAGTTCATCTATTGTCACCCTTTCCCCTGAACATGAAGTGCTCAATTTAAACAAAGAGGTGGAGAAAGTTTGAAAGATGCTTGGTATAGGATTTGAGATGCTCAAAATAGATCTACCCATAAGCAATCCACCATTGTTCTTCTCTGAATTTTTTATGTGAGTATTACTACTTGGTATAGATTTGTGCTTGACACTATTAGTGGAGGAAACGTTTTGAGTAGTCACCACTTTAGCTTATTTCTACTTCAATTTTTACCACCCCTTTATTAAGCATGCGTAAAATGAAAGAACATCTAATTTTTTTAATAACTAAAATTTTGGAACGAGTCATAATATTGTGAGAATAGATTATGATAAAAAACTAAGAAAATACACATAAGAGAAAAAACGACGGTTCACCAAGTAGACTATCTTTCATAACATCACATACAAATATCCACATAACCTTTTCGTACTAACCGTCTGAACTCCTTTCATCTTCCAAAAAATTTACTAACCCTTTATGAAACATTTTAGGAAAGAATGCTAATTCAATTCACCATTTTCGTGTAATATTTTTTATTTAGCACTTTGTATGGCTATTTAATAGAAAAACAAATGCTAGAATAGTCAAATGTTGTAAAACTAAATAAAATTGGCAAGGAGTTCTAATATTGGCACAATAGACTATGATAAATTATATGAAGATTACAGATAAAATAAATAATGATTGTTCACCAAGTGGACTATCTCCCATAACATCGCATATAGATATCCTTGTGCAGTAAAAATTTGAGATCATTTCCATTTTAAGTTTGTACAACACCTTTATTAAATAATTTTTATGACTAATGTGAATGAAAATCACCATTTTTGTGTAATAATTTTTATTTATGTTTTCACCATAGTATATAAAAATGTTGTCAAATGTAACTAAAAATTAGCATGAAGTCCTTATATTATCATAAAAGAGTATGATAAAAATATATAAGAATACATATAACAAAAAAATTGCTAACCAAGTGGACCATCTCCTATAACATCACATGTAAATATCCACACAACTCTTTTGTGGTGACAATCTAAGCTCATTTCAACAAATTTTTACAAACACTTTATTAAATTTCTGTAATAATGAATGTGAATTAAAATCATACTTGCTATTCAAATATATTTATTTATTTATTTTTGTACCTATTTAAGAAGAAAAAATGATAGAACATCTAAATGTTGTAAAAGATAACTAAAAATTGGCACAATAGACTATGATAAATATATATAGTATCAGAAAATAACGTATAGCTTTAAAAAATGCTCATACATGTAGTCTGGAAAAAATCATCATGCAATTAAAAATGTTTGCCGTGTAAATAAAAATATATGTCATATATCCATAAAATGCTCATCGTGTATTAAAAAATCATATTGTAATTTCATAGCATGATTAGTAGTTTATAAAAAATATGATGAACATACTCTTAATACATTATGGTTATTTAAAAAAACATGATCAATTTTTAATAAGATTCTAACTTTTTTATAATACGTGACGGATTTTTAGTACAAAGGAATTTTTAAAGCACGTGAATCATGTATACATATGAGAGTGATCCCACTAACTTATATATCTCAACATGCAAGCATGCCACATCATCATACAATTGTGGATGGGATAAGACCCACATCAACATGCGACTACACTTGGAAAAAGACCCACCACCACATGCAGTCATGCGTGGGACAATATTTGTATTCTATTATTCTACTTATATTTAAAAATACCAATATACATAATCAAATATAATAAGTGGTATGTATTTTTTTAATTTTGGTTCATGTGTTATTGATCTAAATATTCATATTTCACACAATGAAATCTCACTGAAATATATTGCAACCAATTCCTATAGCAACTCCCGGAATATCATTTAATATTAATAATGCAAAATGTAGATTTTTTGAATACATGAGGAGAATTTCTTAAAAACAAGGTATCCAATTCTTTAATACGTAGGGCACTTTTTTAGTACATGATGAACCGTTTTTTAATGTTCATGCAAGTTTATAAAATGTTCTATAATTGTCAAGAAAACCCTATATATTTCCCGCAAAAGGGTCATATATTTTTAACATTGTAAAACATAAGTGTTCATAAAAAAAGAATAATTGAGAAAATAAACAAGAAAAGAAACAGAGGAAACGTATGTATTTACTTACAAAAGTGTGACCTTTTAAAAGGAATAGGATAAATTAAAATGAGAAAAAAGAAAAAGGGAATAAAATTAAAGTAAATGAATGGAAACATGGAAAGAACAAGAAAAAAAGAGCCGGGAAACGGAGAAAAAAGGATAATGTCAAAATAAACCAGAGAAACAAAAATATGACATGAAAGAACTGGATAAAAGGAAAGATAAAAATGTAATGAGAGACATGAATAATATAAAAATATAACTATAAAAAAGGACAGGAAAAAATTCCAGCATACTATGCTGGTCATGGACGTGAGGTCGAGTGCAAAAAATGCATTGTTTTTACGGAAAAAACTATAATTGGCTGGCCCGCGCAGAAAGGACTGCTGGCGAGAGTTGCATATTGTCCAAAAGAAAAAGAAATGCCCAAGTTTCAGGATTTACGCTCTATTCATTTAGTATTTCTCTTTTTAGAAGACAATTGTTTGCATTTATTTGATAGTAGCTTGCCTCGCCTCAAGAAACCCGATAGTGGGCCCAATTTTTGAGATTACATTTGCAATATAACCTCCATCCATATAGTTTTTCTTTTTCTTTTCTTTTGTTTTTAATTCATCTATCTTATTTTAATATGTTAAATACATATATCCTAAAATTAAATTATTTAACTTTCTAAAATAATTCGTCGCACATTACTTAGTGTCCGTCCGCCTCAACGTCTATATAAAGGATTACGTATGGGCAATATTGAAACTGTACTTTCCAGTAGTATCACTTTTTTTGCAGCAAATGTCCATGACATTTACAAATGTTAACACATTTGTGAACAAGTTCCCAAATGTTTTCGAAAAATGTTTATACAAATTTAAAAAATCGCCTAATTTAGGAAAAAATATAGCATTAAACATATTTTCATGCATTTCAAAATATGATCAAAACATTTTTAGATTACTTTTTACAAAACTTTTAAAAATACATGCGACATTACAAAAATGTTTCATACCAATCAATAAATGGTCGTGGCATTGAAATGATGTTCAAACAGTTAACAACAAGTTGGACATTTAAAGGAATTTTCATGAAATTTATTAAACTCACTCAATGTATTTTGACTAGATATACATGGTGTATTCAAATAATGTTCAACATATGTTCAAAAAATGTTGAAGGTGCATCTGAAAAATGTTTAAGGTGTATTCAAAAAATCCGGAAACATGTGCGAAAAAATTCTGAAGAAAGCGCACCAAGTAACGCACTCTCAGCCCATCCCAGGTGACCTTTGCAAGGGCTGAGAACGAGCGCTCTTTAGTTAGTTACTCCCTTTAAGGGGCGCTTCAGGCGCTGAATAGTTTCTGCCAGCGCTTCCGAGGCCTTGCTTCTGCATCATTCGTTTGAGTCCTCGTCCTAATGTAGGCCCAATGGTTTGGATTGATCCGAAAGAGAAGGAAAAAAGGATTGGGAAAATAAGAAACAACACAATTTCGTAACACATTGTATTGCAACTTATAGGTAACCATGAGAGCTAATCATTCTTTCTAGCAAGAGCAACCATGAGCAGACGGCCGAATAATCCTTGATACCAAAATATTTGAAATGCCTAAACCGATAGTTGTCCAGTCCAGCAATTTTTATATATTTGAAATATTGTAAATACATATATACAAACTATTAATTTACTTCAATTTTTAATCACACATTTAATACATGTTCATGCATGTGAAAAGAATATTAAAGCAACTTTTGAAAGATGTTTATAGCATGAATTGTGACATTTAAAAATATTCACGCGTTATGATATGTTTGTAGAATAAATAAGGAATGATTATACAATGTAAAAAAAAATCTCTGCGTGATTCTGGCGGGAGCAACAGTGAAAGAAATAAGATCATGGAAGATGTTTATAGCTTTATCATGTTCTCTTTTCTGAAGTTGCATCTACAACTACTTATTAAAAATAATTCTATGCTTATGGGTAAATGCTCAATATCCAAGTGGGCTTACAAATTTGATCATGATCAATTGCTTTGTGGACTGTCTTATGTCTCTTGATTAGTTGGTATTTATCCCCTCAATATCGCAGGTTTTGTACCATCCAAAAAATGTTCTGTCACAATTTTTTAAAAATAACCATGTTTCAAAAAATGTTTGTGACATTACCGACCATTTGGAAAATGTAAAAAAATGTGAGCGTAATTGTTTTTAAAAATCGTGCCAATCAAAATATGTTTATGATTTTTTTCAATATCACTCTTAACAACTGCTTTGCACGTTTAAAAATTGTTCATGAACTTTATAAAAAATACTGCCTTCATCTGAAAATGTAATATCGCTGTTGGCACTATCAAAAAAATGGTCTTGCATTTGGGACGAAAGGAGTATTCAATGTGTGTTAAAAAATGTACACCATATATGAAAAAATTATCAAACATGTGTTCAAAAAGTGTTGAACATGTATCTGGAAAAAGTTTAATTCATATTAAAAATTGTTCATGTGTACTTGAAAACTGTTTAAATGTGTAATTCAAAAAAGGTTAAACTTGTACGTGGAAAAACTGAAACATGTATTTAAATAAAATTTGATTTGTATTTTAAAAAGGGGAAATAAAAAACAAAAAGGGATAACAAAATAAAACCGATAAAAACCATTAGAGAAACATACAAGGTAGAGAAAAAATAGAAGAAAAAGGACAAAATCGTACGAAATGTTCTAAAACAGGTTTTTACCAATATGTAAAACTTTCCCAAAATTACCATACTGTACCAGCTTGCTAAGGCGAGTGTTTCAAACGAGACCGAGGTAGGTCCCTTTCTTTTACTATTATACTGGCATGCCGCCTGTTCGTATCTTAAGAGGGCAATCTTCTCTTGCAAACTATCTCTTCGTCTCTAACACTGGTATTGCCCCATCCCTTCAATACTTCCTTCGAGAAATTTCTCTCACGTCCCAGTAGTGATAAGAGCACATTCTCTAACAGCCTTGGAGCCGAGGCAGCCATCCTCTTGCCAATCCTAAAACAAAAGAAATAAAAGGCCCTACCCGCGGCCTTCACTGGTAGTACATAGCTCCCGCTTCGTTCGAGTCATTTCCATATTAGACTTGTGGGCCAAATGCAGGCCGAATAGTTCATGATGGGCCGAAAGAGAGAGAAAACACATTCTCAAAAAAAAAAGAGAGAGAAAACAATTGAGAAAATGAGAAACAACGCGATTCCCTTTACAAGTTGCGTTGCAGTTCACACACACACACACAGGTCACCGTGAGAGGTTTTACTCAAAAAAAAAGGTCACCGTGAGAGGTAATCCTGCTCTCTTTTTCTTTACGTCAGGTAATCATTTTCTCTGACAGAGCAGCCCCTCAAAAAAAAAGCAGCCATAAGGAGAAGACCGAATATTCACGGATACGCACAGGATCAGAATATTTGCAGAGCCGCATTGCGGGCTGCACCCGACCTGCAGGCGCTCGGCAGCTTTCATTGTTTTGCAGCCTAGCCTAGTGCTCCGCTGCTCGCTGCGGACCGAGCAGGCAGGCAGGCAGGTGAATCATTGCGACTCACGCCGCACAATCCCGGTGCCAACAATTCCCTCGTCTCCGCCTGCCTCGATCGCGCGGCCGGCGCAGCTGCGAGACGATCAATCATCAAGCAAATTATTCGCCGGCGGCACCGCACCCAGCCGATCGATGAATTCAGCAGAGGGTCATCGATGGTGCTTGGTGATGGAGTGGCGTGGGCTTTTTCTTGGATTCTGCACTGTGCAGCAGATGCGAACAAAACGGGCTCGCGGAGGGCCCAATCATTCGGTGTGTGAGATGCCCCACCAGAAAAATAAATTCCTTTTGAACGAGAGCGAGGGTGGCGCCGTGGCGGCCGGGGACGGCGGTGCACTGCGGTCCTGCCCGGCCCGGCCGAGTTGGTTCTAGGGTGATGATTCTTCCCCTTTCCTTTTTGGACGGGGTCGCAGTCAGGTCAGGTCCGGGTGATGATTCTTGGCTTGGCTGGAGCGATGCAGGTTGATGCATGGACCATCGTCCATGTGTGCCACTGCCAGGCAGCTTCAGAGATTTCCATGATGAGCAAGACCTGATCGATCGATCCATCATCCAGCTGAAGGCGCATCACCCACTGGATAACTGATGAGTTGCTCGGCTCGGCTGGACCATCGGCCCACACATGCCAGAACCACGGCTACCGGTTAGGAACGGATACGGGTCCAGGTTCACACCGGCCGTGACACGACACGGCGTCAGTCAGGCAGGGCTGGACGACGAGACCCAATGACCGGCCGACGCGACATCAACCTTGACCGTTTCTCTGCGCCGGGCCGGCGCAGGCCTGCACGTAGGTGGCAAGCTGGCTGGCTGCCACGGCACGAAACGGGCCTGGGCCGCGCTGCAGCCCCCGTCAATGCGTAAAGGGATCCTATGTCTCGACCTAGCTGCGCTGCGCTCGGTGCTGCCTCTTGGGACGGATTCGATCGTCCGGCCCCAGCGCACCAGCAAAAAACTGCTCTGCATGCATGCATGCAGTTGGTGGCTGCTTTGTTTTGTACGTAGCCCGGTCATTAGCTAGCGGCCGGCCTACTGCAGTGCGTGCGTGACAGCCGAGAAAAGCGACTCAAAAACTAGTTCAAGCCTTTGGCTCTCTGGTCACGGTCTTCGGACACTTGAAGCTAGTGGTACGTAGCAATAGCATGAGACCTTTTTCCTCCTTTTTACCCGATCGGATCGGTGGATCATGTGCCAGAGGGAAGATCCAGGGGGAGTTGATAGTAGCTGGCAGATTGCTCATGAGATCTTTCATGGCTACTACTTACTAGCTCATGAGGCCTTTGCTTGCTACAGAAATGGGGCAGCTTTGAGACAACAAAAAAACAACTAATGGAACGAACAGCTATTACTACGTGGTCGTATGTGCCCACACTATGGAGTGGCAGTGCCTCGAGGAGAATCATGGGATGCCCTCTGCGTCTCCCTGCGTGCATGCCATGGTTTTGGCTGCCGGCGATCATCATGTACTCTCGAATCGTGCAGTGTTTCAGAGTGCCGATAAGTGCTACTCTACCCTAGGCAGACGATGCAGTCAGTGAGAAATGCACTCCCCTGCCCTGCAAACGCAGGTAATCACGCGGATGTCTTGGATCGAGGAGCGTCAAGGTTCACTGACTGCTCTAAAATGTGGACCGGACCTCGTTAATTAACTATCTAGTGGACCTCCCTCAAAAAAAAAAACTATCTAGTGGACCCTGTTCTGTATGCACGGCAACTCTTTTTTTAACGTTTCTGTATACCGTACTCCGTGCCTCCATGGTGCACTATTTTGTTTATTCCCCGCAGATGACGACCGAGATACAGTACATTCTTCAACGTGGTCAACAGTTAAACTTCTCAGCTCTGTTGGCACGTAACCTGTCAAGCATACTGCGGCTACAATACAATAGGTTGAGGGCATAGGAATTAGGAGCAGTTGTACGGGCATTTGATATGATGGCATTTGTCATCATCTAAAAAACATCGAGATGAATCATAAGAAACGGGAGTAGTATATCTTAACTGGGAGGGGAACGTTTGAAACCTATGGGTAGGTGCATCTGTTTTGCAAAAAAAAATTTAAAATTAAAATTTGGTTTTGGTTTTCGCTTGATTTTTCCTAATTAATCGAGAAACTCTTTTATTCTTAATGAATGCAGGAATTCTGTCATTCTGAAAGAAAAAATAGTGAAAAAATCATGATTCTTTTTGGCAATATTAAAATTTTCCTAGTTCATTGTAATCCATGCTTCATGATTTACATATACTATGGTGGTTGTGAACTTGTCATACATCTATGGATGTCAATCTTGGACTTTGTCATATATGGTTGTTTTTTCTCGTGAATACGCATGATATGTTGGTAGCGACAGGCCAGTATGCAGCATGCGGCGAGGGGTTTTACACACGTGATGAGGATTTACGTACTAGTTTGTCATGATTTCACTCATTTTGGTCAAGTTGTACACTTTGCTTGATATAGATTATGTATGTGCATCGTCTAGTTGTAGAGGTCAAGAGAAATAAATCTCTTCCCTTTAAAAGAGCATAAGGCATCTGATGAAATTCAAATAACTCCCTATAAAAAGTATTTAAGCAATATTGGTTGTGTAATACACAGTGTATATCAAATGCCCCCCCCCCCCCCCCCCATTCCGTAATACAGTTTGTTGTTTATTTTCTTCTAATATAAAATTAGTACTTGTAAAAATTCTGACCAAGTATATTTTGAAAAGTGTCAATGTAATAATATCAAGTAAATGCAATATAAAAATATATCTCCTGACGCAGATTATGATATTTACTTGGCACCATAGATCATAGATGTAAACATTTTCTCTATACATTTTGTTGAACTTTATGAAGGTTGAATTTTGTAACACAAAATAAATTAGCTATGTTTTGAAACGAAGGGAGTATTGTTTAGCGCCGTACGCCGCCAAGAATTCAAGATGACATTTCAAAACTTTCTCTAGTAAAATAATGCTTACCTGTCGTCGTCTTTCATATCCTCTCCGTGAAGGAAGATACATTTAGAAGGTAACAAGATGACACATATCTTCATCATATATAACACCATGAGCAGCTGCCGCGCCACAAAGATGATCTTCAACAGCAACAAAAAGCGACCATGATCTTGTCCTATCGGGCTATATTTTTCATGGCATCCAGTTCAGATGCCAAACCGGTCATTGTCAAATGACCAGGTGTCATTTGTTCCGTTCTGTTTTTTCAACAACCTATTGCCATGTTTGAGAAGTACTCCTCGCGAGTAAAAAAGAAAGAAACAATCAAGCAAAGAGAGAAGAAAAGTAAGGCAAGAAAGCAACACTGCGGTGGGTACGCGTAGATGCTGTCCAAGAAAATCAAACACCGAAACAAGATCGACCGCGTTTACCACAACGGCATTGACAAGTCAAAACACTGTCAGGAATCACTCTGTGCATTTAAAAACCGAACCAAAAATCATACCTAAAATAAACCAAACCGAACCAATTTTATGGTTTTTATGGTTTCTAGTTTCGGTATGGTATGAACTTTTCATACCGATTTGAACTTGGTTTTTATGGTATATACCGGAAAACCGAACGGTTAACCGAATAAACTGAAGTAAAAAAATAAATTTATATTTCTTGAGATGAACAACCATACAAGTTGTCATTTTTCTTGTACATGAGTCAAATGCACTACTAAGCACGTAATTTTTTCTTGTAACATAGTCATTTTTCTATTTTTAAAATGCTAAGCACGTCCATAACCATCAACAGATGAATCAATGCATGCATATATACTTATATATATAGTCATATACTATTTTGTGTAGAATAGTATGTGTTTTGAGTCATAAATTTGCTAATTATTATTACGTCATTTTCAAATTCACGTCAACTTTGGTTTTTATTGTATATACCGAAACCATACCGAAATAATTTGGTATATACCGAAATAATTTGGTATATACCGAAACCAAACCGTATTTTAATTTTATACCATATTTATCGAAGTATTAATACCGTACAAACTTAAAAACCGTATAAATCAAACCATGTAAATCGAATAAACCGAACACACAGGGTGAGTCAGGAGTGGCGACCATGGACACACGGCGGACCGGACCCATAATGCCGGGGCCAGATGGGCCCATGATCCTCGCGTGCACGGGTGCACCGCGTACTTGCGGAGCGCGCGTGGGCAGAGGCTCGGCCGGCCGGCCGGTGCGCCGTCCGTACAGCCGTGGCCCTGGCGTAGCGGATGAGTGTGATACAGGTTGGCCTTGCCGTGCCGCTTTTGCATGTCGGCCGGTCGATCGGCCCTACGGATCCGCGATGGCCGTCGCCTTATCCGAGCGACTGCGCTAGGGTAGCTAGCCGTGCTGTCCATGTCGTGCACAGGCAGTGTAGGGTGGCCGTCTGGTCTGGGTTGGGCGCCACTAACAAACATGCTTAAAATGGGTTGCTCTTGCTCGTGTCGTGTGGGCTTAATTTCCACGGACGCAAGCAAATGGAGCACGTCAAAACTACTAATAGATGTTTGAAAGCAGCGAGCAGTGGTGTGCATGTGGTTCGCGTCGGAATCTTTGGCAAGACATCCTCATGTCATCGCTTCTTTAATTTCCTTTTTGTTTTGGGGGATCGCTTCTTTAATCTGTGGCGGTGTGCAACGATCGTCTATAATTAGGGCATCTCAAATGTGAAATACCTTGGTGCTTCTGGGTGCGTGCGCACCCTATACGTGCGAAATAATTTAGTAATTTTAAAAAATGGGGTTTTAATGAAATATGATCTAGTATTATACTCGTATAAAAAGTTTGGCCAAGAAAATGATACTCATTGACTTCAGGGGAAAGAATATGATCCAGTTAAATTATGAATTTTACTCCATAACCGTGACCTTGTAACAATGCTTGCCACATTTCACCCCTTAAAAAGTCATCTTGTTACAACTTCTATCATACCTTACTAATTTACCAAAATGGTAAGCGGTATCTATGTGTTACAAGGTGTTGTCGCTGAAAGGATAGTCAATTCAAGCCAACATTCATCACATGATTATTAAATATGGCGCTGGATCCAATGGAAATGAAACTTTATATAAGTTCATTGAATCTTGATCAATGTTTTTTACATCATCCAATGCACCTTAATGACTATGTGTATGAGTTTTTTTTCTATGTACTGCAAGGCAAAAGGCTCACAGTTCTTTTATTGAATAAGAAGAAAGCAAAGTGTCCTGTACAAGTCAAAGAAGACAAAAAAAGAAGAGAAAGAGGAACTCACAACACATTAAAATACATACATAGCTAACTAGGGTAAGGGCCTGTTCTGATCTCCTCCCGCTCCACGCTTCACAAAATCCTGAAGCAGATACGAGCCGAATGAAAAAGCAGCTAGAAGCTAGCTTCAGGAAGCAGGGATCGATCGCAGTGTAAAATCGTGAAGCAGCCTCGGCCCAGCTCCACCGATTTGTGAAGCTGGAGCTGGCCGATATTACAAGCGAACTGCCACGCCAAGTCATACGAGCCGAACCGGTACGCTCGATAAACTGATCGTTCCACGTTCCCTCGACTGTGCTCCCTCGCTACTCCTCTACAAGGCCGATTTTGGGCTGCCTCCAGTCGGCCCAACTAGCCCAAACATGCCACAACCCTCCTAGCTGGGCTGTAGTGACACGAGAAGCTGCAAATCGAGCCGAACGGATTTTCCATCGCTGCTTGGAGTGAGAAGCTACTCTGAGAAGCTGAATTTGTGAAGTTTTGGGAAGCTAGAGGACATCAGAACAAGCCCTAAGTTAGAAATCCAACCCAAAAGACTATCCTTATATTTGCACTTGATCCTATGTGCCAGAAGGGTCATATCATGGATAAAGTTGTGCCTCCATGACCTGAAAAGTGGTCTTTCATTCCTGAAAACCTTTCCATTCCTGATTATCCATATATTGCAAGCAGCGGTGAACACCACCTCAGTGAAAAAATTGTTGCCAAAATCCTTCCTAAGATTCACCGCTATCTGATAAGTGGTCATTCCAGGCTGTGGGTCCCATTTTATCTGCAAATAATTCCACACTCTTTGGCTGAAGTTGCATGAGAAGAATAAATGGATCACATCCTCATGGACTAGATACAGGCATAGCACACATGAATGATCATCAACATGCCAATGCCTTCTCTTTAGCATATCTCTGGTGTTGAGGCGGTCTCTCAGCAACAACCATCCAAACATTTTAATCTTAAGGGTGCATGAACATTTCCAAATCCATTGGAAAATGGGATCAACTACAATACCTTGATGCACATGGTTATAGAAAGATTTAGGTCTGAAGCATTACTTGTTGAAAGGCTAGACCCAGGTATCTGAAGGAAATATGCCCTAGAGGCAATAATAAAGTTGTTATTTATATTTCCTTATATCATGATAAATGTTTATTATTCATGCTAGAATTGTATTAACCGGAAACTTAGTACATGTGTGAATACATAGACAAACAGAGTGTCCCTAGTATGCCTCTACTTGACTAGCTCGTTAATCAAAGATGGTTAAGTTTCCTAGCCATAGACATGTGTTGTCATTTGATGAACGGGATCACATCATTAGAGAATGATGTGATGGACAAGACCCATTCGTTAGCTTAGCATAATGATCGTTTAGTTTTTCTGCTATTGTTTTCTTCATGACTTATACATGTTCCTCAGACTATGAGATTATGCAACTCCCGAATACCGAAGGAACACCTTGTGTGCTATCAAACATCACAACGTAACTGGTTGATTATAAAGATGCTCTACAGGTGTCTCCGATAGTGTTTGTTGAGTTGGCATAGATCGAAATTAGGATTTGTCACTCCGTGTATCGGAGAGGTATCTCTGGGCCCTCTCGGTAATGCACATCACTATGAGCCTTGCAAGCAATGTGACTAATGAGTTAGTCATAGAATGATGCATTACGGAACGAGTAAAGAGATTGCCGGTGACGAGATTGAACTAGGTATGTTGATACCGACGATCGAATCTCGAGCAAGTAACATACCGATGACAAAGGGAACAACGTATGTTGTTATGCGGTTTGACCGATAAAGATCTTCGTAGAATATGTAGGAACCAATATGAGCATCTAGGTTTCACTATTGGTTATTGACCGAAGATATGTCTCGGTCTTGTCTACATAGTTCTCGAACCCGTAGGGTCCACATGCTTAACGTCCGATGACGATTTTATTATGAGTTATGTGATTTGATGACCGAAGGTTGTTCGGAGTCCCGGATGAGATCACGGACATGACGAGGAGTCTCAAAATGGTCGAGACATAAAGATTCATATATTGGAAGGTTACATTCATAGTGATCGTAGGTAAATTTTTTGAAATACTGTGTTCCCCAACAGTGGTATCAGAGCCAGGTCTATACATAGATGTTATATGCACAAGTAGAACACAAAGAGTTGTGGACGATAATAGTCATACTTCTTACCACCAACGTCTTACTTTGGTTCGGCGGTATGTTGGATGAAGCGGCCCGAACCGACATTACATGACCGCGTTCATGAGACTGGTTCTACCAACGTGCTTCGCACACATGTGGCTAGCGGGTGTCTGTTTCTCCAACTTTAGTTGAATCAAGTTTGACTACGGCCTGTCCTTGTTGAAGGTTAAAACATCACACTTGACGAAAAATCTTTGTGGTTTTGATGCGTAGGTAAGAACGGTTCTTGCTAGAAGCCCGTAGTGAAGGAAATATGCCCTAGAGGCAATAATAAAGTTATTATTTATTTCCTTATATCATTATAAATGTTTATTATTCATGCTAGAATTGTATTAACCGGAAACATAATACATGTGTGAATACATAGACAAAAACAGAGAGTCACTAGTATGCCTCTACTTGACTAGCTCGTTAATCAAAGATGGTTATGTTTCCTAACCATAGACATGAGTTTTCATTTGATTAACGGGATCACATCATTAGGAGAATGATGTGATTGACTTGACCCATTCCGTTAGCTTAGCACTTGATCGTTTAGTTTGTTGCTATTGCTTTCTTCATAACTTATACATGTTCCTATGACTATGAGATTATGCAACTCCCGTTTACTGGAGGAACACTTTGTGTGCTACCAAACATCACAACGTAACTGGGTGATTATAAAGGTGCTCTACAGGTGTCTCCGAAGGTACTTGTTGGGTTGGCGTATTTCGAGATTAGGATTTGTCACTCCGATTGTCGGAGAGGTATCTCTGGGCCCTCTCGATAATGCACATCACTCAAGCCTTGCAAGCATTGCAACTAATAAGTTAGTTGCAGGATGATGTATTACGGAACGAGTAAAGAGACTTGCCGGTAACGATATTGAACTAGGTATTGAGATACCGACGATCAAATCTCGGGCAAGTAACATACCGATGACAAAGGGAACAACGTATGTTGTTATGCGGTCTGACCGATAAAGATCTTCGTAGAATATGTAGGAGCCAATATGAGCATCCAGGTTTCGCTATTGGTTATTGACCGGAGACGTGTCTCGGTCATGTCTACATAGTTCTCGAACCCGTAGGGTCTGCACGCTTAAAGTTCGGTGACGATCGTAATTAGGGTTTTTGTGTTTTGATGTACCGAAGGTTGTTCAGAGTTCCGGATGTGATCACGGACATGACGAGGAGTCTTGAAATGGTCGAGACATAAAGATTGATATATTGGAAGCCTATATTTGGATATCGGAAATGTTCCGGGTGAAATCAGGATTTTATCAGAGTACCGGGGGGTTACCGGAACCCCCCAGGGGTTATTGGGCCTACATGGGCCATAAGGGAGAAGAGGAGGGCCGGCCAGGGCAGGCCGCGCCCCCCTCCCCCTAGTCCGAATAGGACAAGGAAAGGGGGGGGCGGAGCCCCCCTTTCCTCTTTCTCCCTTCCTCCTTCCTTTTCCAACAAGGCAAGAGGGGGGAGTCCTACTCCCGGTTGGAGTAGGACTCCTCCAGGCGCACCCATAGGGCCGGCCGCACCTTCCCCTCTCCCTCCTTTATATACTGAGGTAAGGGGGCACCCCATAACACACAAGTTGATCCTCGTGATCGTTCCTTAGCCGTGTGCGGTGCCCCCTTCCACCATATTCCACCTCGGTCATATCGTAGCGGTGCTTAGGCGAAGCCCTGCGTCGGTAGAACATCATCACCGTCATCACGCCGTCGTGCTGACGAAAACGTTTTGCTGGATCGGAACTCGAGGGATTTCACCGAGTTGAACGTGTGCAGAACTCGAAGGTGCCGTACGTTCGGTACTTGGATCGGTCGGATGGGGAAGACGTACGACTACTTCCTCTACATTGTGTCAACACTTCCATTGCCGGTCTACGAGGGTATGTAGACAACACTCTCCAATCTCGTTGCTATGCATCACCATGATCTTGCGTGTGCGTAGGAATTTTTTTGAAATTACTACGTTCCCCATCAGTGGCATCCGAGCCTTGGTTTTATGCGTGGATGTTGCGCACGTGTAGAACACAAGTGAGTTGTGGGCGATATAAGTCATACTGCTTACCAGCATGTCATACTTTGGTTCGGCGGTATTGTTGGATGAAGCGGCCCGGACCGACATTACGCGTACGCTTACACGAGACTGGTTCTACCGACGTGCTTTGCACACAGGTGGTTGGCGGGTGTCAGTTTCTCCAACTTTAGTTGAACCAAGTGTGGCCACACCCGGTCCTTGCGAAGGTTACAACAGCACCAACTTGACAAACTATCGTTGTGGTTTTGATGCGTAGGTAAGAATGGTTCTTGCTAAGCCCGTAGCAGCCACGTAAAACTTGCAACAACAAAGTAGAGGACGTCTAACTTGTTTTTGCAGGGCATGTTGTGATGTGATATGGTCAAGACATGATGCTAAATTTTATTGTATGAGATGATCATGTTTTGTAACCGAGTTATCAGCAACTGGCAGGAGCCATATGGTTGTCGCTTTATTGTATGCAATGCAATTGCGCTGTAATGCTTTACTTTATCACTAAGCAGTAGCGATAGTCGTGGAAGCATAAGATTGGCGAGACGACAACGATGCTATGATGGTGATCAAGGTGTCGCGCCGGTGATGATGGTGATCATGAAGGTGCTTCAAAGATGGAGATCACAAGCACAAGATGATGATGGCCATATCATATCACTTATATTGATTGCATGTGATGTTTATCTTTTATGCATCTTATCTTGCTTTGATTGACGGTAGCATTATAAGATGATCCCCCACTAAATTATCAAAGTATAAGTGTTCTCCCTGAGTATGCACCGTTGTGAAAGTTCTTCGTGCTGAGACACCACGTGATGATCGGGTGTGTTAGGCTCTACGTTCAAATACAACGGGTGCAAAACAGTTGCACATGCAGAATACTCAGGTTTAACTTGACGGGCCTAGCATATAACAAATATGGCCTTGTAACATGGAGACCGAAAGGTCGAGCGTGAATCATATAGTAGATATGATCAACATATTGATGTTCACCATTGATACTACTCCATCTCACGTGATGATCGGACATGGTTTAGTTGATTTGGATCACGTGATCTCTTAGAGGATTAGAGGGATATCTTTCTAAGTGGGAGTTCTTAAGTAATATGATTAATTAAACTTAAATTTATCATGAACTTAGTACCTGATAGTATCTTGCTTGTCTATGTTTGATTGTAGATAGATGGCTCGTGTTGTTGTTCCGTTGAATTTTAATGCGTTCCTTGAGAAAGCAAAGTTGAAAGATGATGGTAGCAATTACACGGACTGGGTCCGTAACTTGAGGATTATCCTCATTGCTGCATAGAAGAATTACGTCCTGGAAGCACCGCTAAGTGCCAAGCCTGCTGCAGGAGCGACACCAGATGTTATGAACGTCTGGCAGAGCAAAGCTGATGACTACTCGATAGTTCAGTGTGCCATGCTTTACGGCTTAGAACCGGGTCTTCAACGATGTTTTGAACGTCATGGAGCATATGAGATGTTCCAGGAGTTGAAGTTAATATTTCAAGCAAATGCCCGGATTGAGAGATACGAAGTCTCCAATAAGTTCTATAGCTGCAAGATGGAGGAGAATAGTTCTGTCAGTGAACATATACTCAAAATGCTTGGGTATCATAATCACTTAACTCAACTGGGGTTAATCTTCCTGTTGATAGTGTCATTGATAGAGTTCTTCAATCACTGCAACCAAGCTATAAAAGCTTCATGATGAACTATAATATGGAAGGGATGAATAAAAATATTCCTGAGCTCTTCGCGGTGCTAAAAGCCGCGGAGGTAGAAATCAAGAAGGAGCATCAAGTGTTGATGGTCAATAAGACCACCAGTTTCAAGAAAAAGGGCAAAGGGAAGAAGAAAGGGAACTTCAAGAAGAACATCAAACAAGTTGCTGCTCAGGAGAAGAAACCCAAGTCTGGACCTAAGCCTGAGACTGAGTGCTTCTACTGCAAGTAGACTGGTCACTGGAAGCGGAACTGCCCCAAGTATTTGGCGGATAAGAAGGATGGCAAAGTGAACAAAGGTATATGTGATATACATGTTATTGATGTGTACCTTACTAATGCTCGCAGTAGCACCTGGGTATTTGATACTGGTTCTGTTTCTAACATTTGCAACTCGAAACAGGGGCTACGGATTAAGCGAAGATTGGCTTAGGACGAGGTGACGATGCGCGTGGGAAATGGTTCCAAAGTAGATGTGATCGCGGTCGGCACACTACCTCTACATCTACCTTCGGGATTAGTATTAGACCTAAATAATTGTTATTTGGTGCCAGTATTGAGCATGAACATTATTATCTGGATCTTGTTTGATGCGAGACAGTTATTCATTTAAATCAGAGAATAATGGTATTTCTATTTATATGAGTAATATCTTTTATGGTCATGCACCCTTGAAGAGTGGTCTATTTTTGATGAATCTCGATAGTAGTGATACACATATTCATAATGTTGAAATCAAAAGATGCAAAGTTGATAATGATAGTGCAACTTATTTGTGGCAGTGCCGTTTAGGTCATATCGGTGTAAAGCGCATGAAGAAACTCCATACTGATGGACTTTTGGAACTACTTGATTATGAATCACTTGGTACTTGCGAACCGTGCCTCATGGGTAAGATGACTAAAACGCCGTTCTCCGGTACTATGGAGAGAGCAGCAGATTTGTTGGAAATCATACATACAGATGTATGTGGTCCAATGAATGTTGAGGCTCGTGGCGGATATCGTTATTTTCTCACCTTCACAAATGATTTAAGCAGATATGGGTATATCTACTTAATGAAACATAAGTCTGAAACATTTGAAAAGTTCAAAGAATTTCAGAGTGAAGTTGAAAATCATCGTAACAAGAAAATAAAGTTTCTATGATCTAATCGTGGAGGAGAATATTTGAGTTACGAGTTTGGTCTACATTTGAAACAATGCGGAATAGTTTCGCAACTCACGCCACCCGGAACACCACAGCGTAATGGTGTGTCCGAACGTCGTAATCGTACTTTATTAGATATGGTGCAATCTATGATGTCTCTTACTGATTTACCATTATCGTTTTGGGGTTATGCTTTAGAGACGGCTGCATTCACGTTAAATAGGACACCACCGAAATCCGTTGAGACGACGCCTTATGAACTGTGGTTTGGCAAGAAACCAAAGTTGTCGTTTTTGAAAGTTTGGGGCTGCGATGCTTATGTGAAAAAGCTTCAACCTGATAAGCTCGAACCCAAATCGGAGAAATGTGTCTTCATAGGATACCCAAAGGAGACTGTTGGGTACACCTTCTATCACAGATCCGAAGGCAAAACTTTTGTTGCTAAATTCGGGGTTTTTCTAGAGAAGGAGTTTCTCTCGAAAGTAGTGAGTGGGAGAAAAGTAGAACTTGATGAGGTAACTGTACCTGCTCCCTTATTGGAAAGTAGTACATCACAGAAACCGGTTTCTGTGACACCTACACCAATTAGTGATGAAGCTAATGATAATGATCATGAAACTTCAGATCAAGTTACTACCGAACCTCGTAGATCAACCAGAGTAAGATCCACACCAGAGTGGTACGGTAATCCTGTTCTGGAAGTCATGCTACTAGATCATGATGAACCTACGAACTATGAAGAAGCGATGGTGAGCCCAGATTCCGCAAAATGGCTAGAAGCCATGAAATCTGAGATGGGATCCATGTATGAGAACAAAGTGTGGACTTTGGTTGACTTGCCCGTTGATCGGCAAGCAATTGAGAATAAATGGATCTTCAAGAAGAAGACTGACGCTGACGGTAATGTTACTGTCTACAAAGCTCGACTTGTTGCAAAAGGTTTTCGACAAGTTCAAGGGATTGACTACGATGAGACCTTCTCACCCGTAGCGATGCTTAAGTCTGTCCGAATCATGTTAGCAATTGCCGCATTTTATGATTATGAAATTTGGCAAATGGATGTCAAAACTGCATTCCTGAATGGATTTCTGGAAGAAGAGTTGTATATGATGCAACCAGAAGGTTTTGTCGATCCAAAGGGAGCTAACAAAGTGTGCAAGCTCCAGCGATCCATTTATGGACTGGTGCAAGCCTCTCGGAGTTGGAATAAATGCTTTGATAGTGTGATCAAAGCATTTGGTTTTGTACAGACTTTTGGAGAAGCCTGTATTTACAAGAAAGTGAGTGGGAGCTCTGTAGCATTTCTGATATTATATGTGGATGACATATTATTGATTGGAAATGATATAGAATTTCTGGATAGCATAAAGGGATACTTGAATAAGAGTTTTTCAATGAAAGACCTCGGTGAAGCTGCTTACATATTGGGCATTAAGATCTATAGAGATAGATCAAGACGCTTAATTGGACTTTCACAAAGCACATACCTTGACAAGGTTTTGAAGAAGTTCAAAATGGATCAAGCAAAGAAAGGGTTCTTGCCTGTGTTACAAGGTGTGAAGTTGAGTAAGACTCAATGTCCGACCACCACAGAAGATAGAGAGAAAATGAAAGATGTTCCCTATGCTTCAGCCATAGGCTCTATCATGTATGCAATGCTGTGTACCAGACCTGATGTGTGCCTTGCTATAAGTCTAGCAGGGAGGTACCAAAGTAATCCAGGAGTGGATCACTGGACAGCGGTCAAGAACATCCTGAAATACCTGAAAAGGACTAAGGATATGTTTCTCGTATATGGAGGTGAAAAAGAGCTCATAGTAAATGGTTATGCTGATGCAAGCTTTGACACTGATCCGGACGATTCTAAATCGCAAACCGGATACGTGTTTTTACTGAATGGTGGAGCTGTCAGTTGGTGCAGTTCTAAACAAAGTGTCGTGGCGGGATCTACATGTGAAGCGGAGTACATAGCTGCTTCGGAAGCAGCAAATGAAGGAGTCTAGATGAAGAAGTTCATATCCAATGTAGGTGTCATACCTAGTGCATCGGGTCCAATGAAAATCTTTTGTGACAATACTGGCGCAATTGCCTTGGCGAAGGAATCCAGATTTCACAAGAGAACCAAACACATCAAGAGACGCTTCAATTCCATTCGGGATTTAGTCCAAGTGGGAGACATAGAAATTTGCAAGATACATACGGATCTGAATGTTGCAGACCCGCTGACTAAGCCTCTTCCATGAGCAAAACATGATCAGCACCAAGGCTCCATGGGTGTTAGAGTCATTACTGTGTAATCTAGATTATTGACTCTAGTGCAAGTGGGAGACTGAAGGAAATATGCCCTAGAGGCAATAATAAAGTTATTATTTATTTCCTTATATCATGATAAATGTTTATTATTCATGCTAGAATTGTATTAACCGGAAACATAATACATGTGTGAATACATAGACAAAACAGAGAGTCACTAGTATGCCTCTACTTGACTAGCTCGTTAATCAAAGATGGTTATGTTTCCTAACCATAGACATGAGTTGTCATTTGATTAACGGGATCACATCATTAGGAGAATGATGTGATTGACTTGACCCATTCCGTTAGCTTAGCACTTGATCGTTTAGTTTGTTGCTATTGCTTTCTTCATAACTTATACATGTTCCTATGACTATGAGATTATGCAACTCCCGTTTACCGGAGGAACACTTTGTGTGCTACCAAACGTCACAACGTAACTGGGTGATTATAAAGGTGCTCTACAGGTGTCTCCGAAGGTACTTGTTGGGTTGGCGTATTTCGAGATTAGGATTTGTCACTCCGATTGTCGGAGAGGTATCTCTGGGCCCTCTCGGTAATGCACATCACTCAAGCCTTGCAAGCATTGCAACTAATAAGTTAGTTGCAGGATGATGTATTACGGAACGAGTAAAGAGACTTGCCGGTAACGAGATTGAACTAGGTATTGAGATACCGACGATCGAATCTCGGGCAAGTAACATACCGATGACAAAGGGAACAACGTATGTTGTTATGCGGTCTGACCGATAAAGATCTTCGTAGAATATGTAGGAGCCAATATGAGCATCCAGGTTCCGCTATTGGTTATTGACCGGAGACGTGTCTCGGTCATGTCTACATAGTTCTCGAACCCGTAGGGTCCGCACGCTTAAAGTTCGATGACGATCGTAATTAGGGTTTTTGTGTTTTGATGTACCGAAGGTTGTTCGGAGTCCCGGATGTGATCACGGACATGACGAGGAGTCTCGAAATGGTCGAGACATAAATATTGATATATTGGAAGCCTATATTTGGATATCGGAAATGTTCCGGGTGAAATCGGAATTTTACCGGAGTACAGGGGGGTTACCGGAACCCCCCGGGGGTTATTGGGCCTACATGGGCCATAAGGGAGAAGAGGAGGGCCGGCCAGGGCAGGCCACGCCCCCCTCCCCCCTAGTCCGAATAGGACAAGGAAAGGGGGGGGGGCGGCGCCCCCCTTTCCTCTTTCTCCCTTCCTCCTTCCTTTTCCAACAAGGCAAGAGGGGGGAGTCCTACTCCCGGTTGGAGTAGGACTCCTCCAGGCGCACCCATAGGGCCGGCCGCACCTCCCCCTCTCCCTCCTTTATATACTGAGGCAAGGGGGCACCCCATAACACACAAGTTGATCCTCGTGATCGTTCCTTAGCCGTGTGCGGTGCCCCCTTCCACCATATTCCACCTCGGTCATATCGTAGCGGTGCTTAGGCGAAGCCCTGCATCGGTAGAACATCATCATCGTCATCACGCCGTCGTGCTGAAGAAACTCTCCCTCAACGTTTTGCTGGATCAGAACTCGAGGGACGTCACCAAGTTGAACGTGTGCAGAACTCGGAGGTGCCGTACATTCGGGACTTGGATCGGTCGGATCGGGAAGACGTATGACTACTTCCTCTACGTTGTGTCAACACTTCCATTGCCGGTCTACGAGGGTACGTAGACAACACTCTCCCCTCTCGTTGCTATGCATCACCATGATCTTGCATGTGCGTTGGATTTTTTTTTGAAATTATTACGTTCCCCATCACGTAGCAGCCACGTAAAACTTGCAACAACAAAGTAGAGGACATCTAACTTGTTTTTGCAGGGCATGTTGTGATATGATATGGTCAAAACGTGATGAGATATAAGTTGTTGTATGAGATGATCATGTTTTGTAAAAGTTATCGGCAACTGGCCGGAGCCTTATGGTTGTCTCTTTATTGCATAAGATGCAAGCGCCATATAATTGCTTTACTTTGTCGCTATGCGATAGCAATAGTTGCAAAAGTAACAGTTGGCGAGACGACCATGTGACGACACGTTGATACAGATCAAGATGATGGAGATCATGGTGTCATGCCGGTGACAATGGAGATCATGATGATACTTTGGAGATGGAGATCAAAGGCACAAGATGATAATGGCCATATCATGTCACATATTTTTGATTGCATGTGATGTTTATCTTTTATGCATCTTATTTTGCTCAGTACGACGGTAGCATTATAAGATGATCCCTCACTAAATTTCAAGGTATGAGTGTTCTCCCTAAGTATGCACCGTTGCGACAGTTCGTCATGCTGAGACACCACATGATGATCGGGTGTGATAAGCTCTACTTTCACATACAACGGGTGCAAGACAGTTTTGCACGCGCAGAATACTCGGGTTAAACTTGACGAGCCTAGCATATGCAGATATGGCCTCAGAACACTGAGACCGAAAGGTCGAACATGAATCATATAGTAGATATGATCAACATAGTGATGTTTACCATTGAAAACTACTCCATCTCACATGATGATCGGACATGGTTTAGTTGATATGTATCACATGATCATTTAGATGACTAGAGGGATGTCTATCTAAGTGGGAGTTCTTAAGTAATATGAGTAATTGAACTTAAATTTATCATGAACTTAGTCTTGATAGTATTTGCATATCTATGTTGTAGATCAATAGCTCACGTATAGCTCCTCGTTTATTTTTTATATGTTCCTAGAGAAAAATAAGTTGAAATATGATGGTAGCAACTACACAGACTGGTTCCATAACTTGAGGATTATCCTCATTGCTGCACAGAGGAATTACGTCCCGGAAGCACCGCTAGGTGCAAAGCCCACTGCAGGAGCAACTCCAGATGTTATGAACGTCTGGCAGAGCAAAGCTGATGACTACTCGATAGTTCAGTGTGCCATGCTTTACTGCTTTGAATCAGGACTTCAAGACGTTTTGAACGTCATGGAGCATATGAGGTGAGTTGAAGTTAATATTTCAAGTAGATGCCCGGATTGAGAGATATGAAGTCTCCAATAAGTTCTATAGCTGCAAGATGGAGGAGAAAAGTTCTGTCAGTGAACATATACTCAGAATGTCTGGGTACCACAACCACTTGACTCAACTGGGAGTTAATCTTCCCGATGATAGTGTCATTGTCAGAGTTCTTCAATCACTGCCACCAAGCTACAAAAGCTTCGTGATGAACTATAATTTGCAAGGGATGGATAAGAAAATTCTTGAGCTCTTCGCGATGCTAAAGGCTGCGGAGGTAGAAATCAAGAAGGAGCATCAAGTGTTGATGGTTAACAAGACCACTAGTTTCAAGAAGAAAGGCAAAGGGAAGAAGGGGAACTTCAAGAAGAACAGCAAGCAAGTTGCTGCTCAAGTGAAGAAACCCAAGTCTGGACCTAAGCCTGAGAATGAGTGCTTCTACTGCAAAGGGACTGGTCACTAGAAGCGGAACTGCCCCAAGTATTTGGCGGATAAGAAGGATGGCAAAGTGAAAGGTATATTTGATATACATGCTATTGATGTGTACCTTAATAATGCTCGCAGTAGCTCCTCGGTATTTGATACTGGTTATGTTGCTCATATTTGCAACTCGAAACAGGGGCTACAGATTAAGCGAAGATTGGCTAAGGAGGAGGTGACGATGCCCGTGGGAAATGGTTCCAAAGTCGATGTGATCGTGGTCGGCACGCTACCTCTACATCTACCTTTGGGATTAGTTTTAGACCCGAACAATTGTTATTTGGTGACAACGTTAAGCATGAACATTATATCTGGATCTTGTTTGATGCGAGATGGTTATTCATTTAACTCGGAGAATAATGGTTGTTCTATTTATATGAGTAATATCTTTTTTTGCCATGCACCCTTGATGAGTGGTCTATTTTTATTAAATCTCGATAGTAGTGATACACATATTCATACTATTGAAGCCAAAAGATATAAGTTTAATAATGATAGTGCAACTTATTTGTGGCACTGCCGTTTAGGTCATATTGGTGTAAAGCACATGAAGAAACTCCATGCTGATGGGCTTTTGGAATCACTTGATTATGAATCACTTGATGCTTGCGAACCATGCCTCATGGGCAAGATGACTAAGACTCCATTCTCCGGAACAATGGAGCGAGCAACATACTTGTTGGAAATAATACATACTGATGTATGCGGTCTGATGAGTGTTGATACTCACGACGGATATCGTTATTTTCTGACCTTCATAGAGGATTTGAGCAAATATGGGTATATCTACTTGATGAAACATAAGTCTGAAACATTTGAAAAGTTCAAAGAATTTTAGAGTGAAGTGGAAAATCATCATAACAAGCAAATTAAGTTTCTACAATCTGATCATGGAGGTGAATATTTGAGTTATGAGTTTGGTCTTCATTTCAAACAATGCGGAATAGTTTCGCAACTCACGCCACCTGGAACACCACCGCGTAATGGTGTGTCCGATCATTGTAACCGCACTTTATTAGATATGGTGCGATCTATGATGTCTCTTACTGATTTACCGCTATCATTTTGGGGTTATGCTTTCGAGATGGCTGCATTCACATTAAATAGGGCACCATCGAAATCCATTGAGACGACACCATTTGAACTGTGGTTTGGCAAGAAACCCAAGTTGTCGTTTCTTAGAAGTTTGGGGCTCGATGCTTATGTGAAAAAGATTCAACCTGATAAGCTCGAACCCAAATTAGAGAAATGTGGCTTCATAGGATACCCAAAGGAGACTGTTGGGTACACCTTCTATCACAGATCCGAAGGCTAGATATTCGTTTCTAAGAATGGATCCTTTCTAGAGAAGGAGTTTCTCTCGAAAGAAGTGAGTGGGAGGAAAGTAGAACTTGATAAGGTAACTGTACCTTCTCCCTTATTGGAAAGTAGTTCATCATAGAAATCAGTTCCAGTGATTCCTATAGCAATTAGTGAGGAAGCTAACAATGATGATCATGAAACTTCTGATCAAGTTACTACCGAACCTCGTAGGTCAACCAGAGTAAGATCCGCACTAGAGTGGTGCGGTAATCCTGTTCTGGAGGTCATGTTACTTGACCATGATGAACCTATGAACTATGAGGAAGCAATGATGACCCAGATTCCACAAAATGGCTTGAGGCCATGAAATCTGAGATGGGATCCATGTATGAGAACAAAGTGTGGACTTTGGTTGACTTTCCCGATGATCGGCAAGCCATAGAGAATAGATGGATCTTCAAGAAGAAGACTGACGTTGACGGTAATATTACTGTCTACAAAGCTCGACTTGTTGCAGAAGGTTTTTGAAAAGTTCAGGGAGTTGATTACGATGAGACCTTCTCACCCGTAGCGATGCTTAAGTCTGTCTAAATCATGTTAGCAATTGCCGCATTTTATGATTATGAAATTTGGCAAATGGATGTCAAAACTGCATTCCTTAGTGGTGATATCTTAAAGAAGAGTTGTATATGATGCAAACAGAAGGTTTTGGCAATCCAAAAGGTGCTAACAAAGTGTGCAAGCTCCAGCGATCCATTTATGGACTAGTGCAAGCCTCTCGGAGTTGGAATATACGCTTTGATAGTGTGATCAAAGCATATGGTTTTATATAGACTTTTGGAGAAGGCTGTATTTACAAAAAAGTGAGTGGGAGCTCCATAGCATTTCTGATATTATATGTGGAAGACATATTGTTGATCGGAAATGATACTGAATTTCCAAATAGCATAAAAGGATACTTGAATAATAATTTTTTAGTGAAAGACCTCGGTGAAGCTACTTATATATTGGGCATCAATATCTATAGAGATAGGTCAAGATGCTTAATTGGACTTTCAAAAAGCACATACCTTGATAAAGTTTTGAAGAAGTTCAAAATGGATTAGTTAAAGAAAGGGTTCTTGCCTGTGTTATAAGGTGTGAAGTTGAGTCAGACTCAATGGCCGACCACTGCAGAAGATAGAGAGAAAATGAAAGTCGTTCCCTATGCCTGAGCCATAGGTTCTATCATGTATGCAATGTTGTGTACCGGACCTGACGTGTGCCTTGCTATTAGTTTAGCAGGGAGGTACCAGAGTAATCCAGGAGTGGATCACTGGACAGCAGTCAAGAACTGATACGTCTCCAACGTATCTACTTTTCCAAACTCTTTTGCCCTTGTTTTGGACTCTAACTTGCATGATTTGAATGGAACTAACCCGGACTGACGCTGTTTTCAGCAGAATTACCATGGTGTTATTTATGTGCAGGAGCAAACGTTCTCGGAATGACCTGGAACTTCACGGAGCCACTTTTCAGAAAATAAGAAAAATACCTACAAAAGATGAAGGCCAGGGGGCCCACCACCTTGTCACGAGGGTGGGGGGCGCTCCTGCCCCCTAGGGCGCGCCCTCCTACCTCGTGGGCCCCCTATTGCCTCTCCAATTCCACCTCCATATATTGAGTTTCGGGGAGAAAAAAATCAGAGAGAATAAATCATCGCGTTTTACGATACGGAGCCGCCGCCAAGCCCTAAAACCTCTCGAGAGGGCTAATCTGGAGTCCGTCCGGGGCTCCGGAGAGGGGAATCTGTCGCCATCGTCATCATCAACCATCCTCCATCACCAATTTCATGATGTTCACCGCCGTGAGTGAGTAATTTCATCGTAGGCTTGCTGGACAGTGATGGGTTGGATGGGATCTATCATGTAATAGAGATAGTTTTGTTAGGGTTTGATCCCTAGTATCCACTATGTTCTGAGATTGATGTTGCTATGACTTTGCTATGCTTAATGCTTGTCACTAGGGCCCGAGTGCCATGATTTAAGATCTGAACCTATTATGTTTTCATCAATATATGAGTGTTCTTGATCCTATCTTGCAAGTCTATAGTCACCTATTATGTGTTATGATCCGTTAACCCCGAAGTGACAATAATCGGGATACTTACCGGTGACGACCGTAGTTTGAGGAGTTCATGTATTCACTATGTGTTAATGCTTTGTTCCGGTTCTCTATTAAAAGGAGGCCTTAATATCCCTTAGTTTCCGTAAGGACCCCGCTGCCACGGGAGGGTAGGACAGAAGATGCCATGCAAGTTCTTTTCCATAAGCACGTATGACTATATTCGGAATACATGCCTACATTATATCAATGAACTGGAGCTAGTTCTGTGTCACTCTAGGTTATGACTGTTACATGATGAACCGCATCCGGCATAATTCTCCTTCACTGATCCATTGCCTACGAGCTTTCCACATATTGTTCTCCGCTTATTTACTTTTCTGTTGCTATTGCTATCATCACTACAAAATACCAAAAACATTGCTTTTACTACCGTTACCTTTTGTTACCGTTATCACTACTATCATATTACTTTGCTACTAAATACTTTGCTGCAGATATTAAGTTTCCAGGTGTGGTTGAATTGACAACTCAGCTGCTAATACTTGAGAGTATTCTTTGGCTCCCCTTGTGTCGAATCAATAAATTTGGGTTGAATACTCTACCCTTGGAAACTGTTGCGATCCCCTATACTTGTGGGTTATCAAGACTATTTTCTGGCGCCGTTGCCAGGGAGCATAGCTCTATTCTTTGAGTCACTTGGGATATATATATATATATCTGCTTATCATTATGAAGAACTTGAGAGATCCAGAAACCAAGATCTATCCCTCAACTACGAGGGGAGGTAAGGAACTGCCATCTAGCTCTGCACTTGATTCACCTTCTGTTATGAGTAATTTTGCGACACCTACACCTGCTTCTGCTATTCGTTCTGATATGTCGCATGTTATTGATGATGCCACTTCTGCTATGCATGATACTTATGATGAAACTACCTCTATGCCTGATACTACTATGCCACTTAGTGATTTTCTCGATGAACAACTTGCTAGGGCTAGAGAGATTGAAAATATTGAATCTGATGATACTGATGATGAAGAATCACTTGTTATTCCTAAGGGTTATGTCTTTGATCAAGAAACTTCCTTAGCTATTTTAGCGTGCCAAAATAGAACTGAACTCAAAAGATTATTAGCTAAATGGAGTAAGCAATCTCTAAATGCTAGAATAAAACCTGACCCTGCTTTTGCTACTTCACCTATCTTTGTTACTGATAAGGATTATGAATTCTCTATTGATCCTGATATAATTACTTTGGTTGAATCTGAACCTTTTCATGGTTATGAATCTGAAACTGTTGTGGCACATCTTACTAAATTAAATGATATAGCCACCCTGTTCACTAAAGATGAGAGAACTCGTTACTTTTACATCCTCAAAATATTTCCGTTCTCATTAAAGGGTGATGCTAAGATATGGTTTAATTCTCTTGATCCTGGTTGTGTGCGTAGTCCCCAGGATATGATTTATTACTTCTCTGCTAAATATTTCCCTGCTCATAAGAAACAAGATTCTTTAAGGGATATATATAATTTTGTGCAAATTGAAGAAGAGAGTCTCCCACAAGCTTGGGGGAGGCTTCTCCAATTACTTAATGCTTTGCCTGATCATCCTCTTAAGAAAAATGAAATACTTGATATCTTTTATAATGGACTAACCGATGCCTCTAGAGATTACCTAGATAGTTGTGCTGGTTCTGTTTTCAGGTAAAGAACACCGGACGAAGCTGAAATTCTATTGAATAATATGTTGACAAATGAAAATAATTGGACACCTCCGGAGCCAATTCCTAAACCAACGCCGAAGAAGAGGGGTATTCTATTTCTCAGCCCTGAAGATATGCAAGAGGCAAAGAAATCTATGAAAGAAAAAGGTATTAAAGCCGAAGATGTTAAGAATTTACCTCCTATTGAAGAAGGTCTTAATTTACTGCCTGTTGAAGAGACATATAATCTTAATCCTTTACCTATTGAAGAAACTCATGGTCTTGATAACCCGACACAGGTAGTAAAGGTAAATTCTCTCTATAGATATGATAAAGCTGTAATCCCATTTACTAAGTTTGCTAGCCCATGCTTAGATGAGTTTGATAAATTTATGGCCAAGCAAGAAGACTTTAATGCTTATTTTGGTAGATAATTGAAATACAATTCAAATATGCTTGAACACTTAGGTGATTATATGGCTAATGTTAAAGGTGAACTTAAAGTTATTAGTAAACATGTTCTATGGTTACCACTCAAGTAGAACAAGTACTTAAAGCTCAAAATGATTTGCTCAATGAATTGAATAGTAAAGATAATGATTATGTTGTTAGAGTGGCTACTAGAACTGGTAGAATGACTCAGGAACCTTTGTATCCTGAAGGCCACACTAAGAGAATTGAGCAAGATTCTCAGAGAAATAATATAGACGCACCTAGTTCTTCTAAAAAGAAGAAAAAGAAAAATGATAAGACTTTGCATGCTTCTAGTGATCCTATTGTTGAAACACCTGAGAATCCAAATGATATTTCTATTTCTGATGCTGAACCTCAATCTGGTAATGAACTTGAAACTAGTGATAATGCTAATAATAATGTTCATGATGATGCTCAACCTAGTAATGATAATGACATAGAAATTGAACCTCCTGTTGATCTTGATAACCCACAATCAAAGAATCAACGCTATGATAAGAAAGACTTTGTTGCTAGAAAACGTGGTAAAGAAAGAGAGCCTTGGGTTCAGAAACCCATGCCTTTTCCTCCCAAACCATCCAAGAAAAAGGATGATGAGGATTTTGAGCGCTTTGCTGAAATGATTAGACCTATCTTTTTGCATATGCGATTAACTGATATGCTCAAAACCAATCCTTATGCTAAGTATATGAAAGATATTATTACAAATAAAAGAAAGATACCGGAAGCTGAAATTTCCACCATGCTTTCTAATTATACTTTTAAGGGTGGAGTACCAAAGAAACTTGGAGATCCCGGTGTACCAACTATACCATGCTCTATTAAAAGAAACTATGTTAAAACTGCTTTATGTGATCTTGGAGCTGGTGTTAGTGTTATGCCTCTCTCTTTATATCGTAGACTTGATTTGAATAAGTTGACACCTACTGAAATATCTTTGCAAATGGCTGATAAATCAACTGCTATACCTGTCGGTATTTGTGAGGATGTGCCTGTTGTAGTTGCAAACGTTACTATTTTAACGGACTTTGTTATTCTTGATATTCCCGAGGACGATAGTATGTCTATTATTCTTGGAAGACCCTTTTTGAATACTACAAGGTCTGTTATTGATTGCACTAAATGCAATGTCACTTTTCTTGTTAATGGTAATGAGCATACGGTACACTTTCCGAGGAAACAACCTCAAGTTCATAGTATCAACTCTATTGGAAAAATTCCATCGATTATATTTGGAGGTTTTGAATTTCCTCTTCCTACTGTCAAGAAGAAATATGATATTCTTATTATTGGGGATGTGCATATCCCCGTTGAGGTAACATAGTGTTATCCAAAATTTCTCCGGTTCCATGTTATTTGGAATGAGTTCGTTAACAAGACTTGATCAACCTTGTTAGTGGATTCCTTTTGATGATCATGAGATGGATGAAACTAGAAGGCACAACCTTCTGTACCCCACTTTTATTTTCTGTTATTTATATTAAATAAAATAAAAATAAATATTTTTTGTCTGTTATCTGATTATCCATGCAATATAAAAATACCTCGAAAATAAAAGTTCTCCAAATGCCCTGAAATTCAAATATGTTTTTTTCTAGAATATTTGAGGATTTATGAAACTGAGAACACACCAGGGGGGGTCAACCACCTGCCCACGAGGGTGGAGGGCGCGCCCACCCCTCTAGGGCGCGCCCCCCTGCCTCGTGGGCCCACGGTAGCCCTCCTCCACTCATTCATGCACCCACACACTTCATCTTCCTCCGACAAACACGAATAACCAGCTCAAGCCCGAGTCCAAGCTCATTTTGCTGCCATTTTCGATCTCCTTGTTCAAAGCACCTCTCACAAAACTTCTTGGGTAGATTGTTCCTTGGTATGTGACTCCTCCATTGGTCCAATTAGTTTTTGTTCTAGTGCTTTATTCATTGCAATTTTTTTCTACTTAGGTGACCCTGTTCTTGAGCTTGCATGTCAAATTTATATGGTCAAAAGTAGTTTTGATGCATGATATAGTCCCTAGGCACTTGTAGATGTAGTTGCTATCAATATTATTGAGTTTGGTTTACTTTTATTTTGAAGTTACTAATTTTTTTTCAGAATTTTTCAGAGGAAGAAATATGCTTAGGAAAATGTTTCAAGGTGGTTCTTCAAGGAAGCAAGGACCCAGGCTTGCAATGCGTGATGCTGATGAAGAGCCACCAAGAGACGCTCCAGTGCGTCCTTGTGAATGGCCTTCTGAGAACTTTATGGATCGAGCGGGAATTAAGGAAGAATTTAACGCATATTTGCGTAACGCTGATCCTGTGAGCTTCGAGGTAGAGAAGTGCAACCAGTATCACTATCTCACCAGTACCTTTGTGAGGAGGCAAGAGGAGGATATACTATTACCAAAGAGGAGGCAGATGAGTACGAGAGGAGAGAGGAGGCCGCTCGTCGCCATGCTGCAGCTCAGCAGGCGATAGCCGCTGCATTGCAATACGACCCCAGCTACTATTATGGATATCCGCCAGGCCAGCCATGGCCATAGACCAACTTAGGCCAAAAGCCTAAGCTCGGGGGAGTACGTATTTCCCACCGACATTACATTTATGCTCACACACTCATTGCTAGATGTCGGTGCTCATACTTTTTCATTATATCATCCATGCTAGTTTATTTTCCTTTTTATGCTTCCTTCTTGTGTGTTTAATAAACCTTAAGAAAAACCAAAAAAAATAGTTGTAGCTTTTAATTAATTTACTTTCCATGCTTGTAGTAGTAATTAAAAAGAAAACCCAAAAATATTTACTGTTCTTCTTTTGCTTGTTGGGAGCTTTCCTGTGTAAATAGTTTTATTTCTTTTCTTTTCTTTGGGGGTCGATAGGAGAAGACCATAATTAAATTGTTGAAGTGGCTCTTATATGCATTATTGTTGATTTGACAAAAGAGCCCATATTGCCTTGTCTTCTCCTGTTTATTGAATGCTTGCAGATTCCAGCTTAGTCCAATGCACGTACACTATTATTATTATTCACATCGTTCGGTCATGCAAGTGAAAGGCAATTATGATGATATATGATGGACTGGCTGAGATGAGAAAAGCTGGTACGAACTCGACCTCTTTTGTTTTTGTAAATATGATTAGTTCATCGTTCCTGATTCAGCCTATTATGAATAAACATGTTTGCAATGACAACTAGACATCATAGTTTCTCGTGCCATGCTTGATTAGCTATGAGTTATACTGGTTTACCTTGCGTGCCAACATGCTATTGAGATAGTTATGATGTGGTATGATAGGGTGGTATCCTCCTCTGAATGATTTAAGTGACTTGACTTGGCGCATGTTCACGCATGTGGTTGAAACGAAATCAACATAGCCTTCACGATATTTATGTTCATGGTGGATTATATCCTACTCATGCTTGCATTCGGTGTTGATTAATTTTAATGCATGTTCATGACTGTTGTCGCTCTCTAGATGGTCGCTTCCCTGTCTTTTGCTAGCCTTCACCTGTACTAAGTGGGAATACTGCTTGTGCATCCAAACTCCTTAAACCCCAAAGTTATTCCACATGAGTCCACTATACCTACCTATATACGGTATCTACCTGCCGTTCCAAGTAAATTTGTATGTGCCAAACTCTAAACCTTCAAATAAGTATCCTATTTTGTATGCTCGAATAGCTCATGTATCAACTAGGGCTGTCTGTATCTTCCATGTTAGGCGGGTTATTCTCAAGAGGAGTGGACTCCGCTCCTCACTCACGAGATAAATGGCTAGTCATCGGGATGCCCAGTCCCATGCTTTATGCAAACTAAATCAACATAATTGCAAACAAAACTCCCCTTGGGACTCTTGTTAGTTGGAGGCACTCATTGTTTCGAGCAAGCCATGGATTGATGCTTGTTGGTGGAAGGGGGAGTATAAACTTTACCATTTTGTTTGGGAACCGCCTATAATGTGTGTAGCATGGAAGATATCGCCATCTCTTGGTTGTTATGTTGACAACGAAAGTATACCGCTCAAAATATTATTCACCTCTGTTTCAAAACCGAGCTCTGGCACCTCTACAAATCCCTGCTTCCCTCTACGAAGGGCCAATCTATTTACTTTTATGTTGAGTCATCACCCTCTTATCAAAAAGCACCAGTTAGAGAGCACCGCTGTCATTTGCATTCATTACTGTTAGTTTACATTGAGTATGACTTGACTGGATCTCTTTTACCATGAATTACAATGTCTAGTCAGTCCTTGGTCTTTAAAGGTGCTCTGCATTTATGTTTTGTGGTCTCAGAAAGGGCTAGCGAGATACCACCTTGTTATATCATATTATGATTGTTTTGAGAAAGTGTTGTCATCCGAGATTTATTATTATGCCTCGCTAGTTGATTATGCTATTGATATGAGTAAACTTGAGATCTATGCGTTATTGTGAATGTGGTTATTATAATCTTTGCTGAAAACTTTAATGCTGGCTCTACATATTTACAACAACAAGAGAAAACAGAGTTTGTAAAAGTTTTTCTTTATCACTTTCAGTTTATCAACTGAATTGCTTGAGGACAAGCAAAGGGTTAAGCTTGGGGGAGTTGATACGTCTCCAACATATCTACTTTTCCAAACACTTATGCCCTTGTTTTGGACTCTAACTTGCATGATTTGAATGGAACTAACCCGGACTGACACTGTTTTTCAGCAGAATTACCACGGTGTTATTTATGTGCAGGAGCAAACGTTCTCGGAATGACCTGAAACTTCACGGAGCCACTTTTCAGAAAATAAGAAAAAAACCTGCAAAAGATGAAGGCCAGGGGGCCAACCACCTTGCCACGAGGGTGGGGGGCGCGCCCCCTACCTCGTGGGCCCCCTGTTGCCTCTCCGACTCCAACTCCACCTCCATATATTGAGTTTCGGGGAGAAAAATCAGAGAGAAGAAATCATCATGTTTTACGATACGGAGCCGCCGCCAAGCCATAAAACCTCTCGGGAGGGCTGATCTGGAGTCCGTCCCGGGCTCCGGAGAGGGGAATCCGTCGCCATCATCATCAACCATCCTCCATCACCAATTTCATGATGCTCACCGCCATGCGTGAGTAATTTCATCGTAGGCTTGCTGGACGGTGATGGGTTGGATGGGATCTATCATGTAATCGAGTTAGTTTTGTTAGGGTTTGATCCCTAGTATCCACTATGTTCTGAGATTGATGTTGCTATGACTTTGCTATGCTTAATGCTTGTCACTAGGACCCGAGTGCCATGATTTGAGATCTGAACCTATTATGTTTTCATCAATATATGAGTGTTCTTGATCCTATCTTGCAAGTCTATAGTCACCTATTATGTGTTATGATCCGTTAACCCCGAAGTGACAATAATCGGGATACTTATCGGTGATGACCGTAGTTTGAGGAGTTCATGTATTCACTATGTGTTAATGCTTTGTTCCGGTTCTCTATTAAAAGGAGGCCTTAATATCCCTTAGTTTCCGTAAGGACCCCGCTGCCACGGGAGGGTAGGACAGAAGATGTCATGCAAGTTCTTTTCCATAAGCACGTATGACTATATACGGAATACATGCCTACATTATATCAATGAACCGGAGCTAGTTCTGTGTTACCCTAGGTTATGACTGTTACATGATGAATCGCATCCGGCATAATTCTCCATCACTGATCCATTGCCTACGAGCTTTACACATATTGTTCTCCGCTTATTTACTTTTCCGTTGCTATTGCTATCATCACTACAAAATACCAAAAACATTGCTTTTACTACCGTTACCTTTTGTTACCGTTATCGCTAGTATCATATTACTTTGCTACTAAATACTTTGCTACAGATATTACGTTTCCAGGTGTGGTTGAATTGACAACTCAGCTGCTAAGACTTGAGAGTATTCTTTGGCTCCCCTTGTGTCGAATCAATAAATTTGGGTTGAATACCCTACCCTCGAAAATGGTTGCGATCCCCTATACTTGTGAGTTATCAAGAACATTCTAAAATATCTGAAAAGTACTAAGGATATGTGTCTCGTTTATGGAGGTGACAAAGAGCTCGTCGTAAACGGTTACGTTGATGCAAGCTTTTGACACTGATCCAGATGACTCTAAGTCACAAAACAGATACATATTTTTATTGAATGGTGGAGCTGTCAGTTGGTGCAGTTCTAAGAAGAGCGTCGTGGTGCGATCTACGTGTGAAGTGGAATACACAGTTGCTTCAGAAGCAGCAAATGAAGGAGTCTGGATGAAGGAGTTCATATCCGATCTATGTGTAATACCTAGTGCATCTGGTCCAATGAAAATCTTTTGTGACAATACTGGTGCAATTGCCTTGGCAAAGGAGTCCAGATTTCACAAGAGAACCAAGCACATCAAAAGATGATTTAATTCCATCCATGATCAAGTCAAGGAGGGAGACATAGAGAACTGCAAAATACATACGAATCTGAATGTTGCAGACCCGTTGACTAAACCTCTCTCACAAGCAAAACATGATCAGCACCAAGACTCCATGGGTGTTAGAATCATTACTATGTAATCTAGATTACTGACTCTAGTGCAAGTGGGAGACTGAAGGAAATATGCCCTAGAGGCAATAATAAAGTTTTTATTTATATTTCCTTATATCATGATAAATGCTTATTATTCATGCTAGAAATGTATTAACCGGAAACTTAGTACATGTGTGAATACATAGACAAACAGAGTGTCCCTAGTATGCCTCTACTTGACTAGCTCGTTAATCAAAGATGGTTAAGTTTCCTAGCCATAGACATGTGTTGTCATTTGATGAACGGGATTACATCAGTAGAGAATGATGTGATGGAAAAGACCCATCCGTTAGCTTAGCATAATGATCGTTTAGTTTTTCTGCTATTGATTTCTTCATGACTTATACATGTTCCTCAGACTATGAAATTATGCAACTCCCAAATACCGGAGGAACACCTTGTGTGCTATCAAATGTCAAAACGTAACTGGGTGATTATAAATATGCTCTACAGGTGTCTTCAATGGTGTTTCTTGAGTTGGCATATATCGGGATTAGGATTTGTCACCCCGTGTAACGGAGAGGTATCTCTGGGCCCTCTCGGTAATGCACATCACTATGAGCCTTGCAAGCAATGTGACTAATGAGTTAGTCACTAGATGATGCATTACGGAATGAGTAAATAGACTTGCCGGTGACGAGATTGAACTAGGTATGTTGATACCAACGATCGAATCTTGGGCAAGTAACATACCGATGACAAAGGGAACAACGTATGTTGTTATGCGGTTTGACCGATAAAGATCTTCATAGAATATGTAGGAACCAATATGAGAACCAGGTTCCGCTATTGGTTATTGACCGGAGATAGGTCTCGGTCATGTCTACATAGTTCTCGAACCCGTAGGGTCCGCACGCTTAACCTTCGATGATGATTTGTATTATGAGTTATGTGATTTGATGACCGAAGGTTGTTAGGAGTCCTGGATGAGATCATGGACAGGACGAAGAGTCTCAAAATGTTCGATACATAAAGATTCATATATTGGAAGGTTACATTCGGACACCGGAATTGTTCGGGTCGTTTCGGATAAGTTTCGGAGTACCCGGGTTACCGGAACCCCCTAATATGTCTCCGTTGTCTCTACTTATCCAAACACTTTTGCCCTTGTTTTGGACTCTAACTTGCATGATTTGAATGGAACTAACCCAGACCGACGCTGTTTTCAGCAGAATTGCCATGGTGTTATTTTTGTGCAGAAATAAAAGTTCTCGGAATGACCTGAAAATCAACAGAGAATTATTTTGGAATATATAGAAAATACCAGATGAAAGATCCACGTCAGGGGGGGCTCCACCTGTCCACGAGGGTGGGCACGCGCCCCCTGCCTCGTGGGCCCCCTGATTCTCCACCGACCTCAACCCTGACTCCATACATTCACTTTCGGGGAGAAAAAAATCAGAGAGAATGATTCATCGCGTTTTACGATACGGAGCCACCGCCAAGCCCTAAACTCTCTCGGGAGAGCTGATCTAGAGTCCGTTCTAGGATCCGGAGAGGGGAATCCGTCGCCATCGTCATCAACAACCTTCCTCCATCACCAATTTCATGATGCTCACTGCTACCTCTTGAGCATTGTGTTGGTTTTCCCCGAAGAGGAAGGGATGATGCAGCAAAGTAGCATAAGTATTTCCCTCAGTTTTTGAGAACCAAGGTATCAATCCAGTAGGAGGCTACACGCGAGTCCCTCGCACCTGCACAAAACAAATAAATCCTTGCAACCAACGTGATAAGGGGTTGTCAATCCCTACACGGCCACTTACGAGAGTGGGATCTGATAGATATGATAAGATAATATTTTTGGTATTTTTGTGATAAAGATGCAAAGTAAAATAAAAGCAAAGTAAAAAAGCAAAGGAAATAACTAAGTATTGGGAGATTAATATGATGAAGATAGACCCGGGGGCCATAGGTTTCACTAGTGGCTTCTCTCGAGAGCATAAGTATTCTACGGTGGGTGAACAAATTACTGTTGAGCAATTGACAGAATTGAGCATAGTTATGAGAATATCTAGGTATGATCATGTATATAGGCATCACATCCGACACAAGTAGACCGACTCCTGCCTGCATCTACTACTATTACTCCACTCATCGACCGCTATCCAACATGCATCTAGAGTATTAAGTTAATGAAAATAGAGTAACGCCTTAAGAAAGATGACATGATGTAGAGGGATAAACTCATGCAATATGATGAAAACCCCATCTTGTTATCCTCAATGGCAACAATACAATACGTGCCTTGCTGCCCCTACTATCACTGGGAAAGGACACCACAAGATTGAACCCAAAGCTAAGCACTTCTCCCATTGCAAGAAAGATCAATCTAGTAGGCCAAACCAAACTGATAATTCAAAGAGACTTTCAAAGATAACCAATCATACATAAAAGAATTCAGAGAAGATTCAAATATTGTTCATAGATAGACTTGATCATAAACCCACAATTCATCAGTCTCAACAAGCACACCGCAAAAAGAAGATTACATCGAATAGATCTCCACAAGAGAGGGGGAGAACATTGTATTGAGATCCAAAAAGAGAGAAGAAGCCATCTAGATACTAACTATGGACCCGTAGGTCTGAGGTGAACAAGTCACACTTCATCGGAGGGGCTATGGTGTTGATGTAGAAGCCCTCCGTGATCGATGCCCCCTCCGGCGGAGCTCCGGAACAAGCCCCAAGATGGGATCTCGTGGATACAGAAAGTTGCGGCGGTGGAATTAGGGTTCTGGCTCCGTATCTGATCGTTTGGGGGTACGTAGGTATATATAGGAGGAAGGAGTACGTCGGTGGAGCAACAGGGGGGCTACAAGGGTGGAGGGCGCGCCTGGGGCGGGGGGTAGGCGCGCCCCCTACCTCGTGGCCTCCTCTTTCATGTCTTGACGTAGGGTCCAAGTCTCCTGGGTCTTGTTCATTGAGAAAATCACGTTCCTGAAGGTTTCATTCCGTTTGGACTCCGTTTGATATTCCTTTTCTCCGAAACCCTAAAACAGGCAAAAAACAATAATTCTGTGTTGGGCCTCCGGTAAATAGTTTAGTCCCAAAAATAATATAAAAGTGGATAATAAAGCCCAATAATGTCCAAAACAGTAGATAATATAGCATGGAGCAATCAAAAATTATTGATACATTGGAGACGTATCAAGCATCCCCAAGCTTAATTCCTGCTCGTCCTCGAGTAGGTAAATGATAAAACATAATTTTTGATGCGGACTGCTACTTGGCATAATTTTAATGTAATTCTTCTTAATTGTGGTATGAATATTCAGGTCCGAAAGATTCAAGACAAAAGTTCATATTGACGTAGAAATAATAATACTTCAAGCATACTAACAAAGCAATTATGTCTTCTCAAAATAACATGGCCAAAGAAAGTTCATCCCTACAAAATCATATAGTTTAGTCATGCTCCATTTTCATCACACAAGAATGCTCTCATCATGCACAACCCCGATGACAAGCCAAGCAATTGTTTCATACTTTAGTAATCTCAAACCTATAAACTTTCACGCAATATATGAGCGCGAGCCATGGACATAGCACTATGGGTGGAATAGAATATAATGAGGGGGGTTATGTGGAGAAGACAAAAAGGAGAAAGTCTCACATCAACGAGGCTAATCAATGGGCTATGGAGATGCCCACCGATTGATGTTAATGCAAGGAGTAGGGATTGCCATGCAACAGATGCACTAGAGCTATAAATGTATGAAAGCTCAACAAAAGAAACTAAGTGGGTGTGCATCCAACTTTCTTGCTCATGAAGACTTAGGGCACTTGAGGAGGCCCGTTGTTGGAATATAGAAGCCAAGTTCTATAATGAAAATTCCCACTAGTATATGAAAGTGACAAAACAAGGGACTCTCTATCATGAAGATTACGGTGCTACTTTGAAGCACAAGTGTGGCAAAGGATAGTAACATTGTCCCTTCTCTCTTTTTCTCTCATTTTTTTATTTGGCCTTTCTCCCCTTTTTTTATATGGCCTTTCTTTTTTTTATAATTCCTCACTTGGGACAATGCTCTAGAAAATGATAATCATCACACTTCGATTTATTTACAACTCAATGATTACAACTCGATACTAGAACAAAAGATGACTCTATATGAATACCTCTGGCGGTGTACCGGGATATGCAATGGACCAAGAGTGACATGTATGAAAGAATTATGAACGGTGGCTTTGCCACAAATAATATGACAATAATGAATGTGTCATGATAAACGGAATGGTGGAAAGTTGCATGGCAATATATCTCGGAATGGCTATGGAAATGCCATAATAGGTAGGTATGGTGGCTGTTTTGAGGAAGATATAAGGAGGTTTATGTGTGAAATAACGTATCATATCACGGGGTTTGGATGCACCGGCGAAGTTTGCGCCAACTCTCAATGTGAGAAAGGGCAATGCACGGTACCGAAGAGGCTAGCAAGGATGGAAGGGTGAGAGTGCGTATAATCCATGGACTCAACATTAGTCATAAAGAACTCACATACTTATTGCAAAAATCTACAAGTCATCAAAAACCTCGGCACTACGCGCATGCTCCTAGGGGGATAGATTGGTAGCAAAAGACCATCGCTCGTCCCCGACCGCCACTCATAAGGAGGACAATCAAATAACACCTCATGTTTCAAATTTGTTACATAAAGTTTACCATACATGCATGCTATAGGACTTGAAAACTTCAACACAAGCATTTCTCAATTTCACAACTACTCAACTAGCATGACTTTGATATTATTACCTCCATATCTCAAAACAATCATCAAGCATCAAACTTCTCTTAGTATTCAAAACACTCATAAGAAAATTTAACTAATCTTGAATACCTAGCATATTAGGATTTTAAGTAAATTACCATGTTATTTAAGACTCTCAAAATAATCTAAGTGAAGCATGAGAGATCAATAGTTTCTATAAAACAAATCCACCACCGTGCTCTAAAAGATATAAGTGAAGTACTAGAGCAAAACTATATAACTCAAAAGATATAAGCGAAGCACATAGAGTATTCTAACAAATTCCAAATCATGTATGGCTCTCTCAAATGGTGTGTACAGCAAGGATGATTGTGGTAAACTAAAAAGTAAAGACTCAAATCATACAAGGCGCTCCAAGCAAAACATATATCATGTGGCGAATAAAAATATAGCTCCAAGTAAAGTTACCGATAGAAGTAGATGAAAGAGGGGATGCCTTCCGGGGCATCCCCAAGCTTTGGCTTTTAGGTGTCCTTATATTATCTTGGGGGTGCCATGGGCATCCCCAAGCTTAGGCTCTTGCCACTCCTTGTTCCATAATCCATCAAATCTTTACCCAAAACTTGAAAACTTCACAACACAAAACTCAAAGTAGAAAATCTCGTGAGCTCCGTTAGTGAAAGAAAACAAAAGACCACTTCAAGGTACTGTAATGAACTCATTCTTTATTTATATTGGTGTTAAACCTACTGTATTCCAACTTCTCTATGGTTTATAAACTATTTTACTAGCCATAGATTCATCAAAATAAGCAAACAACACACGAAAAACAGAATCTGTCAAAAACAGAACAGTCTGTAGTAATCTGTAGCTAGCGCAAGATCTGAAACCCCACAAATTCTAAAATAAATTTCTGGACATGAGGAATTTATTTATTAATCATCTGCAAAAAGAATTAACTAAATAGCACTTTCCAAATAAAAATGGTAGCAGTTCTCGTGAGCGCTAAAGTTTCTGTTTTTTACAGCAAGTGTAACAAGACTTTCCCCAAGTCTTCCCTACGGTTCTACTTGGCACAAACACTAATTAAACACCAAAAAACACAACCAAAACAGAGGCTCGATAAATTATTTATTACTAAACAGGAGAAAAAAAATCAAGGAATAAAAATAGAATTGGGTTGCCTCCCAACAAGCGCCATTGTTTAATGCCCCTAGCTAGGCATAACAAGCAAGGATAGATCTAGGTATTGCCATAATAATAAGATAGATCATTAAAAATCATTTCATATTATCTACGTTCGGCGGAAAGTTTTCTTTGAGGCAAGCAAAAGTAATCAAAAGGGCTAAATTTAATGGGGCAAAAGTCCCCAAGATCAACCTTAGGAGGTATAGGTTCCTCCTTTGGTCCTTCGTATTGCACAACCAATTCATCATTGTAAGCATTCTTTTGACAGAACTTTGTGAGCCTATATTCAAGAGAATATCTTAGTTCATTATTTGGAATAGCCAAATCATCATTATGTTTATAAATTCTATCAACTAAAACATTGGTAGGAACCCTTTTTCTAAGATTTTCATTGAAAGCAACATAGTCTAGAGATTGAAACGCATTATTTCTTCTTGATCAAAGAGGATGGCCTCTATGGGAGGACGACAGGCGTCCACCCTATAATGCGCAAAGATTTCTTTGGCCTCTTTTATTATGAATCTAAACTCATGAGCCAAAAATATAATAGCGGCACGCTTAACAGAAGAATGTTCAATATTAGAAAATTCTATTAAAATCCTTTGTATGCAAGGGTGCATGTGCATGAATTGTCTTTCAAGTTCAACTACAAGCATGGCTGTAGCGTCTGCAAGACTACTAGTTCTATGAAGGATGGAACTACCAATAGAAGGTAAAGCACCGGCACAAGTAAAGAAATCTTGAATAACACCTTTTCCAATAATATTACCACTACCAACACAGAATTTTTTTGTATGTAAGATGGGTGGTTCTTTAGCAGGAGTATCAGAATTTTTCATGATATTATTATTGTCCATATCGACAATAATTTCCCCAATTTTAGACATAGAGGCAGAACGCACGGGACTAGCCATAACGACAAGCAAACGAACTAACACACAAACAAACAAAAAGCAAGCGGGCAAAAAGAGGCAAATAGAGAAAGAGAGGGTGGATAGAGAGAGAGGGCGAATAAAACGGCAAGGGTGAAGTGGGGGAGAGGAAAACGAGAGGAAAATGGCAAATAATGTAATGCGGGAGATAAGGGTATGTGATGGGTACTTGGTATATTGACTTTTGCGTAGACCTCCCCGGCAACGGCGCCAGAAATCCTTCTTGCTACCTCTTGAGCACTGCATTGGTTTTCCCCGAAGAGGAAGGGATGATGCAGCAAAGTAGCGTAAGTATTTCCCTCAGTTTTTGAGAACCAAGGTATAAATCCAGTAGGAGGCTACGCGCGAGTCCCTCGGACCTGCACAAAACAAATAAATCCTCACAACCAACGCGATAAGGGGTTGTCAATCCCTACACGGCCACTTACGAGAGTGAGATCTGATAGATATGATAAGATAATATTTTTGGTATTTTTGTGATAAAGATGCAAAGTAAAATAAAAGCAAAGGAAATAACTAAGTATTGGGAGATTAATATGATGAAGATAGACCCGGGGGTCGTAGGTTTCACTAGTGGCTTCTCTCGAGAGCATAAGTATTCTACGGTGGGTGAACAAATTACTGTTGAGCAATTGACAGAATTGAGCATAGTTATGAGAATATCTAGGTATGATCATGTGTATAGGCATCACGTCCGAGACAAGTAGACCGACTCCTGCCTGCATCTACTACTATTACTCCACTCATCGACCACTATCCAGCATGCATCTAGAGTATTAAGTTAATGAAAACAGAGTAACGCCTTAAGCAAGATGACATGATGTATAGGGATAAACTCATGCAATATGATGAAAACCCCATCGTGTTATCCTTGATGGCAACAATACAATATGTGCCTTGCTGCCCCTATTGTCACTAGGAAAGGACACCGCAGGATTGAACCCAAAGCTAAGCACTTCTCCCATTGCAAGGAAGATCAATCTAGTAGGCCAAACCAAACTGATAATTCGAAGAGACTTGCAAAGACAACCAATCATACATAAAAGAATTCAGAGAAGATTCAAATATTGTTCATAGATAGACTTGATCATAAACCCACAATTCATCGGTCTCAACAAACACACTGCAAAAAGAAGATTACATCGAGTAGATCTCCACAAGAGAGGGGGAGAACATTGTATTGAGATCCAAAAAGAGAGAAGAAGCCATCTAGCTACTAACTATGGACCCATAGGTATGAGGTGAACTACTCACACTTCATCGGAGGGGCTATGGTGTTGATGTATAAGCCCTCCATGATCGATGCCCCATACCTCGGAGCTCCGGAACAGGCCCCAAGATGGGATCTCGTGCATACAGCAACTTGCGGTGGTGGAATTAGGGTTTTTGCTCCGTATCTCATCGTTTGGGGGTACGTAGGTATATATAGGAGGAAGGAGTACGTCAGTGGAGCAACAGGGGCCCCACGAGGGTGGAGGGCGTGCCTGGGGGGGGGGTAGGCGCCCCCTACCTCGTGGCCTCCTCTTTCGTGTCTTGACATAGGGTCCAAGTCTCCCAAGTCTTGTTCTTAGACAAAATCACGTTCCCGAAGGTTTCAATCCGTTTGGACTCCGTTTGACATTCCTTTTCTTCGAAACCCTAAAACAAGCAAAAAAACATCAATTCTGGGCTGGGCCTCCGGTTAATAGGTTAGTCCCAAAAATAATATAAAAGTTGATAATAAAGCCCAATAACGTCCAAAACAGTAGATAATATAGCATGGAGCAATCAAAAATTATAGATACGTTGGAGACGTATCACTCACCGCCATGTGTGAGTAATTCCATCATAGGCTTGCTAGACGGTGATGGGTTGGACAAGATTTATCATGTAATTGAGTTAGTTTTGTTAGGGTTTGATCCCTAGTATCCACTATGTTCTGAGATTGATGTTGCTATGACTTTGCTATGCTTAATGCTTGTCACTTGGGCCCGAGTGCCATGATTTCAGATGTGAACCTATTATGTTTTCATGAATATATGCGAGTTCTTGATCCTATCTTGCAAGTCTATAGTCACCTACTCTGTGTTATGATCCGGCAACCCCGAAGAGACAATAATCAGGACCACTCCCGGTGATGACCGTGGTTTGATGAGTTCATGTATTCACTATGTGTTAATGCTTTGGTCCGGTACTCTATTAAAAGGAGGCCTTAATATCCCTTAGTTTCCAATAGGACCCCGCTGCCACGGGAGGGTAGGACAAAAGATGTCATGCAAGTTCTTTTCCATAAGCACGTATGACTATATTCGGAATACATGCCTCCATTACATTGATGAACTGGAGCTAGTTCTGCGTCACCCTAGGTTTTGACTGTTACATGATCGATCGCATCTGGCATAATTCTCCATCACCGATCCAATGCCTACGAGCTTTTCCATATTGTTCTTCGCTTATTTACTTTTCCATTGCTATTGTCACAATCACTACAAAACCCAAAAATATTACTTTTGCTATCATTACCTTTTGCCACCGTTACCACTACTATCATATTACTTTGCTACTAAACACTTTGTTGCAGATATTAAGTTTCCAGGTGTGGTTGAATTGACAACTCAGCTGCTAATACTTGAGAATATTCTTTGGCTCCCCTTGTGTCGAATCAATAAATTTGGGTTGAATACGCTACCCTCGAAAATTGTTAAGACCCCCTATACTTGTGGGTTATCAAGAACATTTTCTGGCGCTGTTGCCGGGGAGCATAGCTCTATTCTTTGAGTCACTTGGGATTTATATCTTCTTATCATTATGAAGAACTTGAAAGATCAAAGAACCAAGATTTTTCCCTCAACTACGAGGGGAGGTAAGGAACTGCCATCTAGCTCTGCACTTGATTCACCTTCTGTTTTGAGTAAGCTTGCGACACCTAAACCTGCTTCTGCTATTAATTCTGATATGTCGCATGTTATTGATGATGCCTGCTATGCATGATACTTATGATGAAACTACTTCTATACTTGATACCACTGTGCCACTTGGTGAATTTTTGATGAACAACTTGCTAGGGCTAGAGAGAATGAAATTATTGAAATTGATAATATTGATGAAAGTGATGATGAAGATTCTCCCCCTAGATATGAATTGCCTGTTGTTCCCGAGGGTTATGTTATGGATGAAGAAACTGCTAGAGAGTTTCTGGCTTGCAATGATAGGAGTGATCTTAAGAAACTGTTAGCTAAGCCGAAACAAAAATCTCTGAATGCTAGAATGAAATATGATCCTGCTTATGCTACTTCACCTATCTTTATTACTGATAAGGATTACGATTTCTCTGTTGATCCTGAGTTAATTACTTTGGTTGAATAAGGTCCTTTCTATGGCTATGAATGTGAAACTGTTGTGGCACATCTTACTAAATTAAATGATATAGCTACCCTGTTCACTAATGATGAGAAAACTCGCTACTATTATATCCTTAAATTATTTCCATTCTCATTAAAGGGTGTTGCTAAGATATGGTTTAATTCTCTTGATCCTAGTTGTGTGCGTAGTCCCCGGGATATGATTTACTACTTTTCTGCTAAATATTTCCCCGTTCATAAGAACCAAGCTGTCTTAAGGGAAATATATAATTTTGTGCAAATTGAAGAAGAGAGTCTCCCACAAGCTTGGGGGAGGCTTCTCCAATTACTTAATGCTTTGCCTGATCATCCTCTCAAGAAAAATGAAATACTTGATATCTTTTATAATGGACTAACCGATGCTTCCAGAGACCACCTGGATAGTTGTTCTAGTTGTGTTTTCAGGGAAAGAACAGTTGATCAAGCTGAAATTCTATTGAATAATATGTTGACAAATGAAAACAATTGGACACTTCCTGAACCAACTGCTAAGCCAACTCCGAAGAAAAGGGGTATTCTATTTCTCAGTCCCGAAGATATGCAAGAGGCAAAGAAATCTATGAAAGAAAAAGGTATAAAAGCTGAAGATGTTAAGAATTTACCTCATGTTGAAGAAATACATGGTCTTAATTCATCACCTATTTAAGAAACACACGACCTCGATAACCCGACACAGGTAGTAAAGGTAAATTCTCTCTATAGATATGATAAAGCTAAAATCCCACCTGCTAAGTTTGCTAGCCAATGTTTGGATGAATTCTATAACTTTATGGTTAAGCAAGAAGATTTTAATGCTTATGTTGGTAGACAATTGAAACATAATGCTTACATGATTGAACACTTGAGTGATTATATGGCTAATGTTAAAGGTGAACTTAAACCTATTAGTAAACATGCTTCTATGGTTACCACTCAAGTAGAACAAGTACTTAAAGCTCAGAATGATTTGCTCAATGAATTGAATTGTAAAAATAATGACTTTGCTGTTAGAGTTGCAACTAGAGGTGGTAAAGTTACTCAGGAACCTTTGCATCCTGAAGGCCACCCTAAGAGAATTGAGCAAGATTCTTAGAGAACTAATATAGATGCACCTAGTCCTTCTAAGAGGAAGAGAAAGAAAAACGATAGGACTTTGCATGCTTCTAGTGAACCTGTTGTTGACACACGTGAGAATCACAATAATATATTTCTATTTCTGTTGCTGAAACACAATCTGGTAATGAACATGAACCTAGTGATAATGTTAATGATGATGTTCATGTTGATGCTCAACCTAGCAATAATAATGATGTAGAGGTTGAACCTGCAGTTGATCTTGATAACCCACAATCAAAGAATCAACATTATGATAAGAGAGACTTTGTTGCTAGGAAGCATGGTAAAGAAAGAGAACCATGGGTTCAGAAATCCATGCCATTTCCTCCTAAACCATCCAAGAAAAAGGATGATAAGGATTTTGAGCGCTTTGCTGAAATGATTAGACCTATTTTTTGCGTATGCATTTGACTGATATGCTTAAAATGAACCCTTATGCTAAATATATGAAGGAAATTGTTACTAATAAAAGAAAGATTCCGGAAGCTGAAATTTACACCATGCTTGCTAATTATACTTTTAAGGGTGGAATACCAAAGAAACTTGGAAATCCCTGAGTACCAACTATACCATGCTCCATTAAAAGAAACTATGTTAAAACTGCTTTATGTGATCTTGGAGCCGGTGTTAGTGTTATGCCTCTCTCTTTATATCGTAGACTCGATTTCAATAAGTTGACACCTACTGAAATATCTTTGCAAATGGCTGATAAATCAACTGCTATACCTATCGGTATTTGTGAGGATGTGCCTGTTGTGGTTGCAAACGTTACTATTTTAACGGACTTTGTTATTCTTGATATTCCCGAGGACGATAGTATGTCTATTATTCTTGGAAGACCCTTTTTGAATACTGTAGGGGCTGTTATTGATTGCACCAAAGGTAATGTCACTTTTCATGTTAATGGTAATGAGCATACGGTACACTTTCCGAGGAAACAACCTCAAGTCCATAGTATTAATTCTGTTGGAAAAATTTCAACAATTACTATTGGAGGTTTTGAATTTCCTCTTCCTACTGTCAAGAAGAAATATGATATTCTTATTGTTGGGGACATGCATATCCCCGTTGAGGTAACATAGTGTTATTCGAAACTTCTCCGGTTTCATGTTACTCGAAATGAGTTTGTTAACAAGACCTGATCAACCTTGTTAGTGGATTCCTTTTGATTAGCATGAGATGGATGAAGTTAGAAGGCACAACTCTCTGTACCCTCTTTTTAATTTCAATTATTTATATTAAATAAAGCAAAAATAGTATCTTCTGTCTATTTTCTGAATTATCAATGCAATAAAAAATACCCCAAAAATAAAAGTTCTCCAAATGCCCTGAAAATTAAATATAATTTTTTTCTAGAATATTTGAGAATATCTGGCACTGAGAACTGTAAGTGCATCTAGTGCCACCCCTAGTTGGTTTTGGAGTATTGATGACAAACCTAGTTGAGGGACTAATGTGTTTGTGAGAATTGCAGGATAACACAGGTAGAAGTCCCTCATTGATTCGGTTTTCCTACCAGAGATGACCCCTAAAAATGTATGAAGATATTGATGTCAAAGGTGGTATATGAAGATATTCACATTGAAGACTATGACAAGAGAAGACATCGCATGAAGCCTATGGAGCTCGAAGACTCAGGTCTTTCGTAGTTCTTTTTCTTCTTTGTTGAGTCATAGGAACCACCGTACTATTAAGTGGGGTCCAAGAGAACCAGTCAGAATGACTGAAGTGATGCTTAACCAAAGCCTATGTCTTCGAGTGAAGACTATGAGAGCGAATCTTGTCCAGAGTCGGACAAGTCAGCTTTGCTTGTAGCCCAAGTAAAGTTGCCGTGTGTGTTTGAAATCTTACCGTTGGAACACGTGTCAGTTCCTTAGTGACCTAGGGTCATTTCGGACAAATCAGGTCGGGCTGCCCAGTGGCTATAAATAGCCCACCCCCTACAACCATAAATGGTTGGCTGCTCAGAGTTAGAGTACGACTTTTGTCGTTTGAGAGCAACCCACCTCGAAGCCTTTGAGAGAGAATTCCTTGCGAGGATAAAGCCCTAACCACCCAGAGCCAAAGAGTGTTAGGCATCACTTAAATCTTCTTGTCTGTGTGATCTGAAGACTTATTACACTTGAGGACTGTGAATCCTCCAGCCGGTTAGGCATCGCGTTCTGAGCATCCAAGAGACATTGTGGATCGCCGGTGAACGAAGTCTGTGAAGGTTTGGGAGTCTACCTTGAAGACTTACCAGAGTGATTGGGCGAGGTCTGTGTGACCTTAGCTCAAGGGGAATACGGTGAGGACTGGGTGTCCTGAGCTGCGTGTTTAGGACTGGGTGTCCGGGACTGTGTGTCCTTAGGTTTAAATACCTAGCCGCCCTAACCAGACGTACAACTATCACAGCAGTTGGAACTGGTCCAACAAATCATTGTCTTCAACGAGTCACTGGTTTCATCCTTTCCTTCCCTTTACTTACTGTTGGTCCTTGTGAAGTCATTGTATGATTGCATTATCTTTTGTCTTCACTGAGTGACTGCTTGTTCTGATTGGCTTCACAATATCTTCCTACCTGATCCTTACTGCCTAGCTGCTATTAGTCATTGTGCTTTCACTTCATTGAATACTTGACTATGGTTTGCCTAGTGTAGTCTACTTTCCGCTGCATGGTAATAGGTTTATTTCTATCGTTTTTCTTTGAAACTTCCATGTTTAGAAGACTTTCATAAAAATCGCCTATTCATCCCCCCTCTAGTCGATCACTAGCACTTTCAATTGGTATTAGAGCAAGGTACTCCCTTGTTCCGTGTGATTCGGTTTAACCACCTGGAGTTTTAGCTATGTCGATTGCATGGATAATTAAAGTCTCCGCTGCGTGCCCCGTCTTCGATGGAACTGAATATCCCTACTGGAAGAATAAGATGCACATGCATCTTGAAGCCTTTGATGTCGACCTATGGTATGTCGTCAAGAATGGCGTTCCCAAGGCTGGTGAAGGTGTCACCACTGCTAATGTCAAGAAGTTCGTTCAACTGGACTCCACTGCCAAGAACATCATCTGTGGTCATCTGACCAAAGGACAGTATGGCCGCGTGAGTGCTTTGGAAACATCTAAGCGAGTCTGGGACTGGCTCTCCAAGGTCAATGAAGGCGTCTCAACCTAGAGAGATCAGAGAATCAGTGTCCTTCGCAACCTCTTCAACCGCTTCAAGAGAAATGACAATGAGAATGTCCAGCTCACGTTTGATCGACTCACTGACATCACAAATGAGCTTCAAGCTCTCGGCGCCACTGAGATCACCAAGCATGAAGTCATCAAGACACTCCTGAGATCACTTGACAGCTTGTTTGACACCCTAGCCCTGATGATTCAAGAACGTCCTGACTTCAAGACACTCGATCCGTCTGACATACTTGAGAGGCTCAACACACACGAGTTTCAGCTTTCTAAGAAAAGAGATATCTACGGTCCCATCTATGGGCGAACTCGTGCCTTGAAGGCAAAAGCTGTCTCCTCATCTGAAGAAGAATCTGACAGCAGTTCTGATGATCCTGAAGACATTGGAAAGGAGCTTGCTATGCTTGTGAAGAAGTTCCAAAAATTCACCAAGAAGAAAGGCTTCAGAAAGTCCTCACGATCAAGCTCAAGGAATGATGAAGCTTCTGCTCATGACTACAAGAATAAAACATGCCACAAGTGCAAGAAACCTGGCCACTTCATCTCTGAGTGTCCGCAGTGGGACAATGAGAACAAAAAGAAGAAGAAGAGCAAGGAATATGACTCTGACGACAAGAAGAAGAAGAAATACTCAAAGTCTTCTTCCAAGTCTTCCTCAAAGTCTTCATCACACAAGAAGAGCTCATCTGGCAAGGCACGTGCGTTTGTTGGCAAGGAAATGGATTCAGAGGAGGAGTCCGCTTCTGAGGAGGTGGAGGTGGAGTCTGAGGAGGAGTCCGATTCTGGTGTTGCAAGTCTGGCTACAGCATACATTGCCAAGTCCATCTTCAACACTGAAGACAATGACTTCATCACCGACACCGATGCAAATGACAAGGACTACTCCGCTCCTACCTACTGCTTCATGGCACGTGGTGCCAAGGTAAACACATGCACTACTCACTATCAAACATCTAGTGAAGATGACTCTGGTTGTGGTTCAAAACCCAGCTACAAAACACTTGCTAAAATTGCAACTGAACAACAGAAAGCTATGGAACATATTCAAAAACTGTTAGACAAAAGCGATGATCTGTTAGACGCTGAAATGACTCGATCTGAGTCCTTAATTGAAGACATAAAAAATCTTCACGTTAAGTATGAGGAACTTGAAAGTCGTCATGATACGCTCTCAACAACTCATGAAAGGCTTTCCTATGATTATATTCAAAGGAAGCAAGATCTTGAGAAATTGAGAGCGGCTCATGAAGATCTTCAAAAGGAAAATGAGTCACTTCACGCCAAACAGATCAGTTCCGCTCAGGAAGGATTTGAACCACCATGTCTTAAATGCATTGAGCGTGATAACGCTACCTCTGTTGCTGAATGTTCTACTGCTGCTACTATTGCAATATCTTCAACTGTTGATGTGGTAACTAACCCCTCTGTTGAGGATACCACTGCTATTGCTGATGAGAATGCTAGGTTGAAGACACTGCTTGAAACAGGGATGTACAAAAGTCTCAAAGGGCATCAGGCACTATGTGATGTCCTTAAAAGGCAGATCCTGAACCGAAACCCTAGGAAAGAGGGTGTTGGGTTCGAAAGGAAAATGAATGCCGATGGCTCTTACTGGAAACCTGAGCAGTACCCCAAAACCACCTGGGTTGCTGCAAAGGAACCTTCAGTGGATCCATCCACCCTATCTGGCTTCACTTGAGTTAATCCCATTGTTATTGATGAATCCTTTGATGCAAACTACAAACTGTTTAAGAATCAAAATGGTGATTGTTTGCCAGGTATATTGGTACTAACTGCAGGAATGGACCGCCTATGAAGAAGATCTGGGTGCCGAAAAGGTGTTTGGAGAATCTTCCTGTGAATGTCATCATGACACCACAGGTGAAGAAGACAAACCCCAGACCACAAGCTTCATACAGTCCAAAGGCTTCATACAGACAGAGGACTCACCTGAGTCGCACTAATGCAAATGTTTTGCAGGGAAACCTTACTCAGGCCTATGAATATGAGCGCGTTTCATCAAACCGCCATGTTCATAGGACCAAGAACTACTTTGCTTATTCTTATGAGTACTACTGTCCACCTGCAAGACTTTTTGCTAGGGCTCCAAAGCCAAAGTTCTCAGATGCTGCACTTAGACTCATTGCTTCGAAGCCACCCTTGAAGATGTGGGTGGCTAAGAAAGCTTAACTCTCTTTTGCAGGGAAAGGTCTCCAGCCGAAAACCAAAATCATCTGAAGCTATTGCTGGGGACCTTAAACATCTTGTAGGGCGCAAGATCAAATGCCCAAATGGTCTTATTATGTATTTTGTTCCTGAGTCGCTTTCCACTTGCCCTATCAGTCCTAACCTCGATCTAAGCTTTCATAATCCACTGGTTCGTCAAATGTTTTTGCTTCACAATTCTCTTCGTGAAGCCTATCCCCCTAACTGCACTGTAGGGTACGACACCAGCTGCTTCAGAATGGATTATTGATAGTGGGTGTACCAATCACATGACTGGCAAGCGAAGCCTTCTTATGGACTCAACACTACGTCCATCTAACAAAAGTCACATCACATTTGCTGACACTGGTAAAAGCAAGGTATTGGGTCTAGGTAGAGTTGCAATCTCAAAGGATCAACACATGGATAAAGTCATGCTTGTTGAATCCCTTGGCTTCAACTTAATGTCTGTCTCAATGCTTTGCGATTTAAACATGATTGTGATGTTTGGAAAATATCGTTGCCTTGTTCTAATGGAATCTGACAAGTCTCTAGTGTTTGAAGGGTATCGGAAAGACGATTTGTACGTGGTAGATTTCTCAGCAGGACCACAGCTTGCCGTATGTCTTCTAGCAAAAGCTTCAGAATGCCGGCTCTGGCATCGGAGGCTAGGGCATGCTGGCATGAGGAACCTGCACACCCTTGCAAAGAAAAAAGCATGTCATAGGCATCGAGGGCGTCAAGTTCAAGAAAGATCACTTATGCGGTGCCTGTGAAGCAGGAAAGATGACGAGGGCCAAGCATCCCTCGAAGACAATCATGACAACAACTCGACCCTTCGAACTGCTCCACATGGATCTTTTCGGTCCCACTCATTACTCAACTCTTACTACTACTGCTTGTCTCTATGGCTTTGTCATTGTTGATGATTATTCTAGATATACTTGGGTGCACATAATCCTCTACAAGACTGAGGTGCAGGATGTCTTCAGACGCTTCGCCAATCGAGCAATGAACAACTATGGCGCCAAGATAAAGCACATCAGAAGTGACAATGGCACTGAATTCAAGAACACTGGCCTTGATACATATCTTAATACTTTGGGCATCACACATGAATTCTCAGCTTCATACATGCCTCAGCAGAATGGCGTCGTCGAACGCAAGAACAGAACACTCATTGAGATGGCCCGAACGATGCTTGATGAATACAAGACTCCAAGAAAATTCTGGCCTGAAGCCATTGATACTGCATGCCATACAATCAACCGTGTTTATCTTCACAAGCTTCTGAACAAGACATCTTATGAGCTCCTTACTGGCAAGAAGCCAAATGTCAGTTACTTCAGAGTATTTGGCGCCAGGTGCTGGATCAAGGATCCACATCACACTTCAAAATTTGCACCAAAAGCACATGAGGGTTTTATGCTTGGATATGGAAAGGATTCGCACTCCTACAGAGTCTTCAATCTCTTTCATTATAAAGTGGTTGAAACAGTGGATGTGCGGTTCGATGAGACTAATGGTTCACAAAGAGAGCACCTGCGAAATGTGCTAGATGAAGTTCCATCCAGTGAATCAATCAAACTTATGGGAACTGGAGAAATCATACCCTCTGAAGCTCAACCTGAAGAAGAACTTATCATCTCCGCACCTGATCAACCTGAAGACAATGCTCAGCCCGAAGACAATTCCTCTAACAATGACAATGATCAACAAGAGCAAAATCTTCGCCTTGTACATCCTCGTGTTGCCAATGAAGTGCAGATTGAGAGAATAATTGATAGCATCAATGCACCCAGTCCGCTCACTCGTTCAAGGGCAACACAGCTAGCAAATTTCTGTGGGCACTTCGCATTCGTCTCAATAACAGAACCCAAGAAAGTTGAAGAAGCCTTCATGGAACCTGAATGGATTCAAGCTATGCAAGAAGAGCTTCAACAGTTAGAGCTGAATAATGTATGGGAACTGGTTAAGCGTCCCGATCCTCGGAAGCACAATATAATAGGCACCAAATGGATATATCGTAACAAGCAAGATGAGCATGGTCAAGTTGTCAGAAACAAAGCTCGTCTCGTTGCTCAAGGATATACTCAAGTGGAAGGCATTGACTTCGATGAAACATTTGCTCCTGTGGCTCGACTTGAAGCCATACGCATACTGCTGGCCTATACAAATCATCATAACATACTTCTATATCAAATGGATGTGAAGAGCGCTTTTCTCAATGGCAAGATTGAAGAAGAAGTGTATGTTGCACAACCGCCTGGCTTTGAAGATCCAAAACATCCTGACATGGTATACACGCTCAACAAGGCACTGTATGGCATCAAACAAGCCCCTCGAGCTTGGTATGACACACTCAAATACTTCCTGAAGAGCAAAGGCTTCATACCTGGTTCCCTCGACCCCACTCTCTTCACGAAGACATATGATGGTGAACTGTTTGTGTGCCAAATATATGTGGATGACATTATCTTTGGCTGCACCAATCAGAAGTACAGTGAAGAGTTTGGATATATGATGCAAGAGCAATATCAGATGTCCATGATGGGAGAGCTGAAGTTCTTCCTCGGTCTTCAAATACGACAGCAACGCAACGGCATCTTCATATCTCAAGAAAAGTATCTCAAAGATTGCCTGAAGAAGTTCGGTATGCAAGACTGCAAAGGCTTCACGACGCCAATGCCAGCCAAACATCATCTGGGTCCCGACGACAATGGTAAAGAGTTCGATCAAAAGGTATACCGCTCCATGATTGGTTCTTTACTTTATCTATGTGCATCTAGGCCAGATATTATGCTTAGTGTTTGCATGTGTGCTAGATTCCAAGCGGCACCAAAGGAGTCGCATCACTTAGCTGTGAAGCGAATTCTTCGATATTTGGCTCACACCCCAACTCTAGGATTATGGTATCCAAAGGGCTTAGAGTTTGATCTGGTTGGATTCTCGGATGCTGATTATGCTGGTGACAAGGTTGATCGCAAGTCTACATAAGGCACATGTCATTTTCTGGGACGATCACTTGTATGTTGGTCTTCAAAGAAGCAGAACTGTGTATCTCTCTCCACTGCTGAATATGAATACATTGCTGCTGGATCTTGCTGCGCTCAGCTTCTGTGGATGAAGCAAACACTCAAAGACTATGGCATTCATCTGAAGCAAGTGCCACTCTACTGCGACAACGAAAGCGCCATCAAGATTGCCAACAACCCAGTTCAGCACTCGAAGACAAAGCATATTGAGATTCGTCATCACTTTCTTAGAGATCATGTTGTGAAGGAAGACATTGATATCATACATGTCAACACTGAAGAACAATTGGCAGATATCTTCACCAAGCCTTTGGATAAGAAGAGATCTTGCAAGTTATGGTGTGAGCTAAATATCTTGGAATCCTCAAATGTCCTGTGATCAGGCACACATCCTAACACTTATGCATATTGATGACTTAGATGTGCAACACACGAAGTAAAGTATATCTTCAATCAATGAAGACATACATTCTAAGTGTGAATACATTAATGTGGAATTTGACTTCGGAGCGCCACGATAATTGTGCGCCGTGTTTGGGTCTAATACTTCCTATACGGTGGGTAACGCCACCACCAAAGGTTCTGTTTGAAGTGTTTCACTCACGGCGTTACATTTGCTATGTCTTCACATTTGGTTTGGCTTCAATTTCAACATGTCTTCATGATTATCTTCACTATATTGATTATATATATATACTAGTGTTCTGTCCTCTACAACATTCACTTATAGCTATGTCTTCTTGTTGAATCTTTTGAACTAAGTGAATGTGATCGGACCCTAGCCTCTCTATGCTTTCTATCTCAAACTCTATCTCTCCAAATCATATGCATTCTATTGAAACTGTTGAATGTCTTCTCTGCGTCCTTGTCAGCAGAAGATATAGAGACAAACATTAAGTCCCGTTTTCAATGCTCATTCCTTCACCTGAAACCCGGAGAAGTGGGAACGACCACCCAACAATCCAGGCGTGCATGGGACGTGGAACAACCCCCGATATGCTGCATGATGGCCACGTGTTCCTCAGATGTGAATCGACAGGGGCACCTGTGTAATAACACTAAGCCGCCCTTGTCCCTATAAATACACGCCTCACCACAGTCATTATCTCTTCTTCCACTCTCGCACGAACCCTAGCGCCACCGCTAGCCCTCGACGACGCCGACGACGAAGCGCTTCGCTGCCGCAACCTCTCCGACGCCGTCTTCACACCGACCGCGGACATCGTCTTCTCCGCCGTCGCCATAGGTGTCCTCCGTCGCCAAGTTAGGGCACGTACGATCGAACTGCTCGGCCTCCTCTTCCACTCCGTCTAGCAGTTCCTTGTGTGGTAAATAAAACTTCCTTTTTACTGCCCCTTTGATCCTACAGATTCGTCACTTTCTACCACAAGTAGTTTCTGTTCACACATGTTGGATCCACTTCATACTGCATCTCATATTATGCCTAGTATGTTCACTTATGCTTCACAAAGCAGTTAGATTCCTCACTTGTACTGATCTCTGGATTCGTACAAATCTGAAACCAACTCCTTATCTATGAGTGAATGTCTTCGCATTATGAGGTCAATGTCTTCTAAACTGATTTATCTTCAAAATCTTCTGAGAATGCATATGACCTCTTCCCCTTCCCTCGCACCTTAATGATGTCACAGGTACATGTCCGTGGGAGAATCCTTTGGTTCTCATAGTCTGCATTCATTTGCAGAATTCTTACAGCATCATATAAATTCTCCCAAAGCCAGTTCCTGTTTGTCCAGCAAGCGAAAGCCTCTGAAGCCTTTGAACAAGTTGAAGCCATTTAATTTAAAGTTCATGGCTACAGAGAAATCTTCAAGGAAGGGAGGCAGACAACGTCGTGGGGGAACATCAAGAGATTTGCCTGATGACCTCTCAGAGCTTTACAAGACAGATCCTTAAGAGGATTATAATCAGCGCAAGACCCGAATCCAGTGGATTCGAAGATATTGGGCAGAACAGTGGTACAAATACAGATTCGTGACCAAGGAATATGGTGAGAAGAGTGCTATCAAAAGTCCTTGGGGTGATATTCTCTTCCGAGGCCTTC